>NC_060121.1:941918302-942225089 GCF_021461395.2 Schistocerca americana | reverse complement strand
ATATTTTTCACCCTTAGAGAGTTCCTGGTTGATTTGAGTGTGTTTGAGAAAGAAAATACTTTAAGAGATTACACTGAACAGCAAAAACTGTGGTGAGATTGACCAGAATATTACAAGACAGTATGGAGCTCAACGTTTCAAAATCGTCTTATTTGAGGGAGTGAAAATGTATCATAAGAATACCGGAAAAGCAAGGGTCAGTAATACCGAATCCCACTTTTCCATGACATTTTATGCATCAGTGCAATGCATGTTCTCAAATCACATAGTAGATGCTCTGGGCTAGAAGTACTGTGCAGGATAAAGGCAGCTAATCTAGGAAGGGACATGTCAACCAACGTGATGCCCATAAATTAGAAACGTTACATCTGATTTTTTTGAAGAGAGAGGAGTTATTTGAGAGCTACATCTAGACTGTAAGGTACATGTAGGTTTCAAATCGACAGCTCTTCGGTTTCAGTTTACAAGATGACATGCAGCAGTTTGCCTAGCTACACCATGTGAATCTTTCGGAAATCTCTGTACCTCTGACTTATCAATTGGCCACTACTTTCTTACTTGTTTTAAGTTCAATTGTGAAGAAGTATTCATATTTAATAGAGAAGAAGAGCAGCATTACAATTATCTTAATCCTCATGTCTGTCAAGCTAGAGGAAGACCCAGATGTCTTCAAATTAACCTCTCAGACAAATTTGCAGAGCCTCAATCTCTGCTCTGGAGCAGACAGAATACACTCCTAGATGAATAGGAAGTCTCTTCCAATCATTCCAAACACAAAGCAAGTTTTCCTTGTTCAAATATGTAGTCTGGATGATCAAGGCTAACTGTCACTTCTTGGAATTACTGATGTGCCAATCTGTTTGTTACCAGAGGAATCCCAAAATGCCAGATTCAATTGCTTGACGGAATGATTCACTATTTCTTCTTCTTGTTCTTTTTCACCAACTTTTCCCACTGCTTCGCAGCAGTGGTAGTTAACCTGATCCCTCCTAGTCACTAGTGGGCGTGCCAGCCTGCATGGTGGGTGCCTGAGGTTTTAAAGACATTTTCTTTAGGTTTTCATAAAATTTTGACAAAGTATATGGTAAGTGATTATTATTATTATTATTATTATTATTATTATTATTATTATTATTATTATATGCTTTAATTTGCTGCAGTTCTGCTTTATGAATTTTATCAAGTTACTTTCTTACCTTATAAATCACCTGAACTGTGGAACCGGTAGTCGGTCATAAAATTTTACTTCTGACAGAACTTCAAAATGGGGCAGCAGTTTAAAAATGATTGACTACCTCTGCTCCACTAGGTTGATTTTTTTTTACTGGTTTAGCAATATTAGTGACAGCTGACAGTCTGTAAGAACAGACACAATAAGGTGATGACAGCCAATGATCCCTACAGGGCAGATGCACATCGAACTCTAACTCTTACGGGAATCGGTGAAATGTTCTGAGTAATGAGGCTAATGAGCAGGGGCTGGATCTGGGTCTGGGTCTGACGGGAGGCGTGCAGTTGTGGTGAGCACTGTGCCTGGATGGCGTAGTGGTCAGCAAAACTGCTTAGTAAGGAGGAGACTCGTGTTCGAATCCCGGTCAGCACAAATTTTCAACTAGCCTCACTGATATAAATTAGCACCAACAGGCAGCTAATGTCCAATTCCCTTTTGTCTCTATTCACTGTGGGTGCAGGATCAAAATGGTGTCTGTTCTTTAGGTCATGTCCAAAAGGACAGACATCACATATACTGTCAGTTTCAGTTCAACTAAACAAGTCATCTATAGATCAATATCCAGCTTATCCTCACTGAAAGTATTCACATAAAAACGCTAGTCTAAATGAGTGAGAAATGACTTAGCATTTTAACACATCAAAGAAGAGGTTGTGAAACCAGCTGAGCTTATGAAACTGACATTTTACTGCACTGACAACTGGAAGGAGTGTATTTATCAACTTTCCCATAGTTTTTTCTTCATGCAAGTCGATTCTACTTTGTTGTAAGAGTGCATCTTCCTCAGGAAGTATCCCTTGTACTCTCAGTGTCTATAAAAATACCCCTCCGTATACTGACACATTTAAACAAACTTTCATTCATTCTGTGTCTTTGATTCCATTTGGCTCTAAGTACCAGCAGCTGATTTCACTGTTGTTATTTCCAGAGCACTTTGTCAGTATCTGCAGCTTATCAGTGACTGTACCTCACTCATTAAAATTTATTCTACAGTTTATGGAGAGTTATGCGGGAAGAACTTTACTGGACATGCCAGCTGCCAGAAACTTAATTCATGGGTTGCAACTGCACAATGAACAAGAGCTGCCTCACACTGTTTTTAGTTTTATGAAGTAAAAGTTACATCTGAGACAAATAGCATATTGCATCCAAGTAGGTTGTGGCTGTTAAAAATTACTTTGAATACACTTCTCCCTCTAACAGCAGTACAGAGCAAGACATTTGTAGCAATCCATTTACAGAATCACATAAAACACAGCAATAGCAGAATGTAACCATCAGAATGGAGATGAATGACAGTCTCAGTTTCCTAAACATCAACAGATAAAAATAAGAATATATCAGTTACAGGACACAGACTGCCAATTTGACATTGTTAGTTCAAACAGTCTGAATCCTCAGGAATAGCTAAACAGAGACAGACACGTGAGGTAATAATGTAGAGGTACTCACAGACAATCGGACTCTGATAAACACAACAAAAGATCAACAGCTACACACCAGTTTATTTACCTGCAAGTGTTCGAGCAGAGCAGTGCTCGTTTCAAACTGAACATCACAGTCCGACCACTGGCAAACTACGGCATCCTGTGCATCCAGTTGAGTGGGTGCCTTGCTGCACTCTGCTGCTGGGAAACGTATAGTCCTGGGCACAGAGAGGATAGGTGAAGATAGTGACGGTTTGGAGCAGGACGTGGGACCAGACGGTGAGACGACTAGGTGAAGACTGTTGCCATCTGCAACAGACGGGGCTTCCGTCTCTAGAGGTGGCGAGGTCACTGTGGACCCACTACAATCCACCGTCGGGGGACGCGCTGGGGATTCCGCAGGAAGGGGTGGTGGCGGGTCCCAGTAGAGAGTTCAACTTCTGTGCAGAGGAAGACACGCGCCGGCACGCTGCCCCCACGGGACCCGACGCCTCTTCTAGGACACCCTTGCGTCCCTCACGAGCGTCGGTCACTCTCCGGGACATTGTCACGGCACCCGCTTTTGCGGCCAGTGCCACCAGTTCCTTCTTGGCACCATTTACAGGTTTGGCCTGCGTCTTGAAGTACTCCGTGATCTTGCCCTGCTGACGAGCAGCTACAGCTGCCGCTTTGCAGCAGCGTTTGCCGTGCAGGAGAGGAGTGTGATGGAGCTCCACCTTCAGGCGTTTGTGCGAGGGCGAGGGCGACCGGGAGGCAGCCACGGACGTGGTGGAACGCCGGTGTACGACGGTGGTGGCCGGTGCGGGGGCGGCCAACAGTGGAGGCGGGGGCGGTGGCGGGCCACGTTCTTCCTCCTCGGCGTTGCCCCCGGCCCAAGACCAGGGACCCGAGTCTCGCTCCCGCTCACCCTCTGAAGGCACATTGGGAGCCATCTGCGAGGCTGTAGACCAGGTGCGTTGGTTCTGCGGATGCTGTTGCTGCCTCCTCTGCTGCTGGAGCTGGTCGTCACCACTCTCCGAGTTAGAGGACGAGTGTGTGGAGGAGGCGGGGCTGTACGGCGAGCAAGGCTCTGTTATATCACTGGTGCCGCTGCTGGATGACGAAGCCGAGCAGTCCGTGCAGCTCAGCGTCGCCACGCCACTGAAACAAAGAGGCATCGAGTTGACAGATTATTGGTAAACCTGTTGGATCTGAACAGACATGTGAGTAAGCTTAATTTCTTACAACAACATGATTTTGTAGACTCAGCATAAAGAAGTGCTGGTGTTTTCAGCAGGACTGTAATAAAAGAACTGCATCCTAATTGACAAAGATGAATTACAGTGTGGAAGACGAAGAAATAGTTATCCTGTAAGCGACTGATCATATCTACAATACTTGGCTTTGTAAAAAGCTGTCTGTTTGGGAACTGGCATCTTTTGCAAGTCTGGAACTATGATGTGCTTATACCAGGTTTTCATGTAATTCTGTCCAATTCATTTGGCACACACCGGCGAATTGGCTAATGCTGTGCTGTGTTTTCAGAGCTAACAGAGTAGATAAGAAGAAAACACTGATGGAGTACATCATTTTAGTTCCGTAACACCCCACCCGAAGACAAGCTCTCGCTGTGCACATACATGGATGGAACTCTGGTACGATTAAATAACCGCGCAGCAGTCCCTTGAAGGACATTAATGAACCAGTGGAAATGTTAATTGGGGGGGGGGGGGGGGTGGGTGTCCTTCCAAATGTGGGTATGACTAAGCTCCCCAAAAATACTGCTCTACTGTGTTACTCTCGACTACTGAGTTCAATCATGGGAGTGTGAATTAGTGGCTTAGTGCACGGATCGATGTGTCATTGATACTAATATTATCTTGCTGTTCCAAAAACAGAATTTTTATCTCCAACTGCACGCAGTAAACATCATTATTCGTGATTGGGGCATTTTACGTTAAAAATATGGATGAATCAGTCAAAGTGTAACAGCAGCTCTTCAGTAGGCTGCCAACGTCCAAGTAGAGAGCCTTTCTGGTCATCCCTACCACTGTTCCAAATCCGGAATCAATTTCTGTAGTTATTCTTTGTCATATATTGGCAATAACAATAATAGTAGTAGTAGTAGTAGTAGTAGTAGTAGTAGTAGAAATAGTAGAAATGATTTCACACCTTATTGGAGTGGTGACAGATTCTCAGAAAATGTAATTTTTGTTTATATACTTTGCGAAAAATCTGGAAATCTTTTGCTTTCACTAACAAACAGGGCAGCAAGATACGAGCCTTGACTGAGGACAAAGTTGTCCCTATTCGCTTATAGCAAAACTGCCATTGCTCAGGTTGTCTACTTGTGGCGCACACCATTGACATATTGTTGCTTAAGTGCATCTTTTAGGCATCAGCTATCATTTGGCCCATTTCGTTAAACATATGACACAGTTCCTGTTCACCGACTCTTCACTTTTAGTGGTTTCTCCTACATCTTCAGCAAACTTTTGTGTCCTTAACAAACGCCTCTTACATCGTGATAATCCTGTTTCCGTCACTGCCTCCACTATATTGTATGAATTAAATAAATAAATAACAATTCTGACAATGAGCAACCCTGTCATGTATCTTTTTCTGATTTTTGTGTCTTATCATCCTGTCAGCATTGACTACTCGAGTTTGCTTCGTAACGATACCACAACAGTTCAAATCGTCAACTTCATATTCAGCACAAGAGACGTGCTGACGACCTTTGACCACAGCAGCATGTGTATGGTTGCGAACACCACAACAAGGATTGGAGAACTACGAAACTCGAGCGGGTGTGAAGTTACCACGCCTCGCGTTTAAGCAATCAGTACGAGTGGAACCAAGGTCACGGCCGCGTCCCCAGAACATGGTATCTGTAACAGCGGGGCGGTAGTGGGAGCCAGAGATGGTAGCGGCAGCTATGCGGAGGTCAATAAACTCAACTAAAGGTCACATGCATTGTTAAGGTCCTTGAACTATCTTTCGCGGGGAGCGGAGGCACGGCAACGACGGCGGCAAGGCTTAGGAAGGGAGGGCAGCTGAAGCCGAGTGGTGGGGGCGGCGACAGCTGATGGTGGGGGACCCGGCCGGTGGCGCCGCGCGCGGCGGCAAACTGAACCGGCAGAGGTTACCGAATCGTTATGTAGCAGCCGGGCCGAGGCCTTGAACGCTATTTGCATCCGTGCGGAGGGGCGAGAGGGGAGGGGGCGCTGTGTTTGGGCTGGTGTGGCGGCTAGTCGGGAAGTGGGCCGAACACGAGGCGCTCGCGCCCGCTCCCACGGCGACGACACCTGCCGGCGCCATATTACAGTAGCCGCGGGCCGACAGCCGGACGTCATCTCGCACTCCGCCACATTATGATGACAGCAAATGCGTTTGCTTCACGTATGCGAAAAAGGTTAACAGTAGAAAGTTACGTATTACCTGTACGGGAGGAGATGAACAACAATTAACAAAGCGGATGTATTTGTCAGTGTAGCGTAAAGCGGAACAGCAATAGCCCTCAAAGACAAGGGCTTAATCATTGACCTGGAAACAGCTCGCTTTTACTATTACTGTGATTCGGATAAGGAACACACAAACAGCGACGCTCAAGAGAAGGAATAAAGCAAAATCGGATGAAGCTACGCCCTCACCGTGAGGTGACAAAAGTCATGGGATACCTCTAATCCGTAACTCGCGAGGTGACTCTTCTGTATCGTATAACACAACATGGAGTCTCTGGGACCCATGTGTTTAAACCGAGGTTGAAGGCAAAAATCATATGAAATTTATAATTTATGCTATATAACATTTATTTTCACAATTATTTAAGTATTGTTTAAATGCTTCTAGTTTATTTTATTGCACTAAACAAACCTGCGGCATTTTAATAATTATCACACAAAAGCACATAATTTTGTGTGGTTATTTTAAATAGTACACATAAATAGACTGTTAGGGGTACTGAATTCTACATTCTGAAAAATTATACAATCTCTGTAGCAAATAAATTTCCATACAGAACTCAATTCCAGGGTTTAAATTTGCGCATAAAGATTCCATCCGATAGCTAGAAAAATAAACACTGTCAAATTCACATGGGTTGCTGGGAACTACATTCTTATTACCACTCAGAACACACTCGATTTAAACAGACACGAAGTATTTCATTGAAGAAACAGACAGATCCCCATCACAACTTTCCTGAATTTTCTTCCTCTCAATGATACTCTTGTTCGATAGCAGAACTGGAATCACTGGCTAATGTAAAATCTTCATTTTTTCGTATATTTCTCGATCTATATTACAGACACCTTCCTCCACGGACCGACTAACAATTTCATCAAACTCGTGAAAGTTAAAACTGACAAATTCGTGTGAACACATTGAGCTATACGGTACCGTACTGAAGAAAATAGGTACGTAGCTCACGAGTCTAGGAGACTCCAACACCTATCAGTAACACGTGTCAACAATAAACAGATGGCGATAGCGAAAGCGACAGCAAAAACATCGTAGGCTTGGCAATTTAAGATGGGTAGGGGTAGTATAGAAGCATTCCATCACAACTGGCCTTTGAGAGCACGCGGGTCTGAGAGAGCACACCTCGTAAGGGGTACTACCGTGTCGGAAGTCCTTTTGCGCGGCACAGTACGGCTACTCGATGTGGAATGGACTTCACAAGTCGTTAGAAGTCCCTTACAAAAATATTCAGCCATGCTCTCCCTCTACAGCCCTCCATAATAGGGAAAGTGTTGCCGCAGCAGGATGTAGTGCACGAACTAATCTCCCGATTTTGTCCAATAAATGTTCGATCGGATTCATGTCGGGTGGCCAGATCATACGCTCGAGTTGTCCAGATTGTTCTTCGAACCAATCGCGAACAATTTTAGCCCTGTGACTGGCGCATTGTCATCCATAAAAATTCCATCATTGTTTGGGAACTTCCGTAGTTGTTTGGGAACGAAGTCCATGAATGGCTGCAAAGGGTCTCAAAGTGGCCGAACATAATCTGAGGATCCAGTCTATTCCATGTAAACACAGCCCACACCACCCGCCTGCACAGTGGCTTGTTGACAACCCGGGTCCATGGCTTCTTACAAGGGAACCTCCCCATCGCATCCCCCTCAGATTTAGTTATAAGTTGGCACAGTGGATAGGCCTTGAAAAACTGAACACAGATCGATCGAGAAAACAGGAAGAAGTTGCGTGGAACTATGAAAAAAAAATAAGCAAAATATACAAACTGAGTAGTCCATGTGCAAGATATGCAGCATCAAGGATAGTTTAAGTTCAGGAGCGCCGTGGTCCTGCGGTTAGCGGGAGCAGCTGTGGAAGGGGAGGTTCTTGGTTCAAGTTTTCCCTCGAGTAATTAAAAGTTTAATTTTTTATTTTCAGACAATTATTATCTGTCCGTCTGTTGTTGCAGTTTATGTGACAAACTCTTATGTTTTCATCACTTTTTGGGAGTGATTATCACATCCACAAGAAACCTAAATCGGGCAAGGTAGAAGAATCTTTTTACCCATTCGCCAAGTGTACAAGTTAGGTGGGTCGACAACATATTCCTGTCATGTGACGCACATGCCGTCACCAGTGTCGTACAGAATATATCAGACGTGTTTTCCTGTGGAGCAATCGGTTGACCTATGATCTTGCGGTCAAATGTTTTCGGTTCCCATTGGAGAGGCACGTCCTTTCGTCTACTAATCGCACGGTTTTGCGGTGCGGTCGCAAAACACAGACACTAAACGTATTACAGGGAACAGAGACGTCAATGAACGAACGGACAGATCATAACTTTGCGAAAATAAAGAAAGTAGAATTTTCACCTAAGGGAAGACTTGAACCAAGGACCTTAGATTCCGCAGCTGCTCACGCTAACCACGGGACCATAGCACTCCTCAGTTTACGCTCTCCTTGATATCTCTTATCTTGCTCATGGACCACTCAGTTTCTACATTTTGCTTATTTTTTTCATAGTTCCACACAACTTCTTCCTGTTTTCTCGATTGATCTGTGTTCAGTTTTTCAAGACCTATCCACTGTGCCAACCTATAACTAAATCTGAGGAGGGTGCGATGGGAAGGTTCCCTTGTTAGGATCTGCGCGACACTTACACTCCCATCAGTTCGTTACTCATGTGAGCAGGCCACGGTTTTCCGGTCGTCTGGGTCCAACCGATTTGGTCACGAGCCCAGGTAAGGCGCTACAGGCTATGCCGTGCTGTTAACAAAGGCACGCGCGTCGGTCGTCTGCTGCAAAAGCCTACCAACGCCAAATACTGCCGCACTGTCCCAACGGATACCTTCACTAACACCTCCAAGGAAAAATGTTTGCGGTTGCCGCAAATCGACAGCAACGAATGTTTTTTCAGGGGTCCAAAAATATGAAAATCACATGGGGAGATATCTGAACTGAATGGGGATGTGGAAAGCCTTTCCAACAAATCCTCTGCGGCTACTCAAAAATATCTTGACAACTTGACCGTGGCCGTAGATGTGCTTCGGACCACGAGGCGCTAGTCTGGGTACAATCGTGGGCAACCACAAACAGTTTTATCCATGAAGGTATTGGCCGTCTTGTCTCACAGTGGAATAAATTTATCAACAAATGGCTCCAATGGCTCTGAGCACTATGGGACTTAACATCTATGGTCATCAGTCCCCTAGAACTTAGAACCACTTAAACGTGACTAACTTAAGGACAGCACACAACATCCAGTCATCACGAGGCAGAGAAAATCCCTGACCCCGCCGGGAATCGAAATTTATTAAGTTATGGCAATTACTTTACAAATAACAGTTTAAAGTAGTTTTTTCCACCTGTATCGTTTCCATATGACTACCCCTTATACACGCGTATATATTTTTTGTGGCATTTGAAAGGTTCTTCTCAGAGAACTTCAACGACGTAACATGTGTGGGACTTTATTAAATAGCATCAAGATGACAGCGCCTCAAACCACTGTCCATCCGCCAGGAGAAGAGTTCCACGGACGTCTGCTCGGTTATTCCAAATGCAAGCAAACACGTAGATCAGTCAGAGTTCGTGTATTTATGACAGCTGTCGTGAGTGCTCACAATGTTTACACAGCATTGCTACGCGCTATAAAGGGATTCCGGAGAAACAATACTGCACGATGAATTTCATCTCGAGTTAAAGGCATTTCATGCCTTTAAAACTCTACAGTGTCTCCTAGAGAACACCTCTCTTTAATTTTCGCCACAGATTAAATACAAAAATGTAAGTCTGGTGAGTGTGCAGACCATTTTGCGTTTCCCAAACGACCGTTCCAAAGCTCTCCAGATGTCCAAATGTTCTGTTAAGAGGGTTTGTCATCACATTTGCTGAAAGGGAGTGTCAACAGTCGTGTTGGTACCACACTGACGGCCTTATGTCCAGTAGGATTTCTTCCACTAACTGCGGCAGCAGCATTTTTGAAGTCACTGTCATGAAGCTGTAGGTGCAGTGAAATGTGAGGAGGATGAAATGCGACCGAATGTAACGCTCGCACAACACTCGTTTGGTTCGTCTCTCGCGCATTTCCGAGATGTCTCTTAGTGACATTTGCATAGCGTGTTACTGCTGCTAAAATGTTAGTTTCGTTTCTTTCGTCAATGGCTCTACTTTTTCCTTGACGTATTTCATTCTCCGCATTTCCAATTGCTGGATTTTCTTTTTATAGTGTTTGCAAAGACGGATCGATGTTCACTTTTTCGACTGTCTTGTACGATAAGAATGCATAAATGGCTTCGCGAGCAAGTTGCGTTATTGTTAGAACCGCAGAACACTGATGGGCTTCTAGCACAAAGGTAAACACAAGAACCATACCCCAGTTTAGTGTTTGCTTACATTTGGTGTAATAGTGCAAACCTCTTCTCATTACGGCGGGACAGTGGTTTGCGGCGTTGTTGTCTTTGATAATATTTGATTAACTCCTATACAAGTAACTTGTCTTAATTCGCCGACTATGGACGATTAAAATAACTTGCTAACGTTGAGAAAGTCTCCACACTGTTCGCTATAACTGTGCTAAAACTGTAACTCGATGTAGTTATTCATTCTGAACGTATTTGGGGTGATCTGTCGTAGCTGCCTCACACTATGTTTGGGCTGTTGATAAGATAGCGATTTATCGACGTTTCCCCAAAAATATCTATACATATGGGCAACATTTTCACCTAATACATGGATAACGAAATGGCAATATCGTGTGCAGATATTTTCTTTTTCGCAATTTTTGGGAAATATTTGAAATTTTAGTAGGACACAATTTTAATTTCACTGTGTGAAAGCGTCTTACCACTTTTTGAGCTTTCGTCAGGTCCAGTCTCTTTCTTTGACTGAACAAAGTATAGGCAGTACAAAGTAGTAGTCCGCATGCACTGGGGGGGAGGGGGCGGTGTGAATGGAATGACAAAACTTTCGATGTGAAGAAATTTCACACCAGCTGTGCTATTTCTTCACATCGGCATTCTTCAAAATCAGTTGCTGAAAAAATATGAACGACAAGATTAGTCTTTGCGGTGGGCGGATACGTGTGAAGGGAAATAACGATGTAATAGGCGCTCGGCGCTAACAATGTAACATTTTAGGTTCACCGCGCAATTTTGACGCTACAACTGCGAGGTCGCTAGGGATTTGATGGTTCAAATGGCTCCAAGCACTATGGCACTTAGCATCTGAGGTCGTCAGTCCACTCGACTTAGAACTACTTAAACCTAACTAACCTAAGAATATCACACCCATCTATGCCCGAGGCAGGATTCGAACCCGCGTAGACTTTAAAAAAAAAAAATTACAGGGAAGTCGACATGAAGTGTTCTGGACAAATCCGACATGTGATGAAACCGAACAACGGATCCATCGTACACCTTTTATTATGCCACTTACACGCAGTTACCATTGTTAGCAAAATGGTTATCGCCCACCTTTCAATTCTTGCTCAAAGGGGGATAAGCAGGCTGCTACCTTGTTGATATACAGAGTATCTAATAATAAACATCGATACATCGGACTCCTGATATTATAAAAATATATCAGCAGTCCTACCCTGTATACTGCAAAACTGTCATTAAACCAGTTGGCGATACCGACCGCACTACTTAAAGCTTAGGGTGTGGCAATACACGCAATTTCTGACTGGTTGATTGTCTCCGATACTGTTTGCTTGGCACACGTTCGAGAGCGACATCGGATGTGACCCAAGAAAGCCAAACAGGGCAGTATGATAAATGATAAACCATTTTCCACTTACTATGCTGTTGGGTACAAGAAAGCATCGTCGTCGAATGACTGGAAATTCAATGAAAAGGCATGTGCACAGTGAAGCGTGTTATTTCAAATATGATTACTGCTTATTTTTAAAAGGAGAATCTAAATCAACAGTCCCAATCAAAGTGTTGCAGCGACATTGCAAAAACAGGTCGCACAGGAAATGAAAGCCAAAATAAAATGCACAGTTTATTGAAATCGCCGAGAATAACGTAAAGAAAACCGACAGCAAACCTGTCATTATGGACTGTTTAGAGAAATCTAAAACCGATGGAGGACGACTAGTTTACTTTTTTGTTGCAGATGAGTTTCATTCACATGTTTTGCGTATGATACTGAACGAAATATACTTCGACAAGAAAAGCTCTGAAAGTTCACTTAAGATACTGTTAGGCAAGACTGACGCTACTATTGGCAACACGGAAATTTAATACGGCAACGAAAATCAAGAGCGGGTACAAAGCCTCCCCCCACCGGCCGACTGTGCTGAACATGTCATTTGCTATCCGTCGATATCTATGAAAGTTACTTTAATCCTTTTTCAACAGCCAAACTACGCTACACAAAATATGGAACACTGTATACTTCGTGAGAATTGAAACTTTCCAGAACATTACGTCGAAAATAATCTCTACGCCAGTGGCAACTCAACCAATACAATCACTCCCCCCACCCCCCCCACCCCCCCACCCCACCACCACACACTTACCGCCGTATACCACATAGGAACCGGCGACCGTTGCTTCGTTTAGTTTTTGCGACACACTATGAAGATTACATTACAAATGTAATGTTTACCCTACGAGTGTTCTTCCACAGTCGCAGAATGCCTGGCCGTTAAAACTGATTTAGTTTTACAGAACGCGAACAAAGAAAAATATACTGTGCATAAAGAACAGAGTAACAGATTTCCTGCATTATTGGGTATTGAGCAAGATTAAAATAGTGATAAAGTTAGAAGGCTTGATATAATTACGCTTTGAACCGTTTACATGTATATATTTTATCTAGTTTTTAAAATGTTTAAGCAACAGTTTTCTTATTCTTTCACTCCCTCTCAGTGAGGAAAATTCACGCTAGACCATTTGTCTATAACGTCATCAATATACAGACCCTTGCTTTATAGCACAGCACTAACAAGGTTCATCCCAGTTCCAGCGGTCTTCAGTCTCCGGTTGGGGGGCACGGGACTTAGCGTTACAAATTTCTCCTATCTCAAATAAAATGAGCAGCCCGCAGTCCTTCCAAGAAAAATGTTTGCAGAACGACTACGACTACGACTACGCCTACTCTGTCCCGATACCGACGGACAGTGGAACACCAGCGGACAGGAAGGACGTTCCTAGCCAACTCCCACCCCTCAGCGGCCCAAGAAGGCAAGGTTGCCAGCTGTGGCAGGCACTACGCGTCCCCCCCCCCCCCCCCCCCAGCAACCCGCTCACTCAGAAATCTCCTCAGGCTGCACTACCCTCTCGTTCCTGACCGTACACTCATCGCATACCTGCCTGAGACCCACATCCTGGACCGAAACAGAAGAAACACGCCGTTCTCCAAAGCACGCAGCGGGAAACCCAATAAAGACAACGCGGGCTGACCATGTGTATTCAGCTAGTATTATCAGAGAAGGTCGGGCATCTGCAAAGGGTACGTTGGAACATTTACGAAGAGGTGAGCGAGCCGTTTCCCACTCAGCAGGAGTCGCTTAAATGAAGGAACTGGATCGATGTTGTTTCGTATAAATATATTTCCATTCGCGTTCATAACGGACACCAACTCTAGATCCTTGACTTTCTTCTAGCACCGGAAACGACATTAAGAAGTCACTCAGAAGCTAAATACACAACTTCGACACGAGGGCGCAAAATTAAGCAGAATATTACTAGAAAACTGCACGTGTTGGAATTTCCTAGGAATTGTTAACAGCACACAGAATGTAAGCGTGAGACAATTCAAAATGCGGGAAGCAACGGAAGTAGGCTCATCGTGCGGTGAGATCTACTAATACTTGGCAAACGCAAAGAAACCGCTAAAACTCCGAGGTGTATGAGTACTAATGGTTTCCTTGCCCTAGGCCAGAAACAAAATCCTTCGAGAGGGATAGGGGAAGCGGAGCACTGCTTGTGGAACGTAAACAGGAAATAAGCAAACAAGAAACGTACGGCGCAGACGAAATACATGGCAGACGCATACATCACTATTAAACAATCAATAATTTTCGAAGAAAATTGGGTAGGGATTACAGACTGGTTTTTACGTTGTGACAAGCAGCGCCAAACTGATTTGCCTGTAATGTGTTCCTAAACTTCATTAACGTAGATCCTACTGACAACACTGAGGAATTGAAAATACACAAATGATTTCTACTGATTATATAAGCCTGCTTATCAAAATACGAACGGAGAAATACGCAGACAGGCAGGCAGTAAACCTCTGTTAATAACTGGATTTTATAAACTAATGCTGTGATCTGCTGACGCCAGGTCTCTAAACACATTGGTATCATAAATCTCGGAAAATTCGGATCGTGTTTTGAAAAATCTTTAATGCCTCATTATATCGAAACTGCACATATTCTTAAAATTCTAGTTTAAATACGAAAGCTGCGAAATACCCCATACGACAAATGCTCGGTTTTGTTCTATCAACACACTGTAGTAGAAGACACGTGACATCACGCGAACGTCACTGTGTTGCCACCCTTTATCGACGGGAGAATTTAATTCATGCTACACAAACAGTATGTAGCTTGTCATGAAATCATGCTCGCTGGCTTTGCCAAGGCACAACCAATTACCCTCGGCCGTACTTTACACCTCGTCCTACGATGCAGATAATTCTGCCTTCATGCAAAAGAGGTATCACCAACGTTCTGTTTCACCGTCACGTCACAAGTTCCCATGTCGTCCTGCGCCTACTATGTTCACAGGATGATGCAAGCAACTTTTGCGGACGCTGTATTGGATCACATATTTGTCAAACCGTTATGTATTGCGTACTTTTTTATTTTAAGTTACGTATTAAGATGATGTCCTGTTCTGATGGAACGGCGTATTAGCGACTTCTCAGATAAGATGTTTTTTGTAAGAAAAGTTGTCGGGGAACGTGATGCTGATACAAGAAAGCATTGCCCGATAAACTGTGTAAAAACTCCAGGACAAACTGATGTCATATTAATCCTTTAAGCTGCATCTCCCGTTTGGCCTTAACTGCGCGAGAATCGGGACAAAAAGAAAGGAACTGTGCACCGTAGTACCAGTTTTGAGCGAAATTTGGAGCGGGGACTGATCAAAGTGCAGAGGTGCTGAATAAACCGAACTAACAAGCTTAAAGAGAGCAGAACGAACAGAAAGAATGTGGACAAGCACGTGTACTGTACCTGGAGTAGGCCATTCCGCTGCCGCACATGCCGCCACTGAACTAGAACTGCAAAGCAGCCACCAGTGCCGTCCTGTCCAGGTAACGTCTCATTCCTGCCACGTTGCCGGCCTTGCTACCCCCACAAGTCCCGCTATTAGAGCGACGTCCACTCCGGCCCGCAGGGGTGTTAACACTTCCTCCCGGGTTCGCTCCGCTGTCTCTCTCCCCCCCCCCCCCCCAGCACCAAGCGATCTGTGGTACCGAGCTGTGAACAGTATTTGGCGACCACGATATTATTGCACCTGGGAATGAGCGTGCTTTGGTCGGCTTATTCCAAGTTTTTATTGCGATATTTCACGAGGACGCTGCATTTGTTCACGGCAACGTCATCGTCTGTTTCTGGTAACGGCCACGGGAGGCCAAGTGCAATAACATCGTTGTCAGGTGGTACCTACCGACTTAATTCTCTACTGTACGTTCCATGTATAGGGCAAGAGTGACTTCCAGAATCAATATTTTGGCAGTACACGACAATGTCTAATCACAGCTAAAGATCTCAGACGTCATGTCACGACCTGTCAAATGGTGATGTGTTCAGCATCAGACGGAACGTCATATCACATCATCGACGGAACGCCAATTCCGGCGGAATCTAGTCTCAGCGTTACGGAACTGGTAGTGATGGTAGCTGACTGATGACCAAAACAAAATTCATAATAGATGTTCTCGACAAATGTCTTACGCCAAATTCAATACACTACTGACCACGCCAAGAATAGGAAGAGAATCTTATAAACACTTAGAAACAACTTTTAGGTGCTTCATAATGTATCTAAGAGGGTGGTTTGAGAAGTCTTGTGAATTTCCATCAAAAAGTGAAACATTTTTGTTGCGCCTTAATGATCGGTAAGCTTGACTTTAAATTCTTTATACGACCCTTTGAATAAAGTACAGCGCACAATTCATTGTTGAGAGCCGTCTGAACTGGGCAGTGTGTCTACTGTGATTGAAAATAGAGAAAACCGAATTTCGTGCAGTTATTAAACATTTTCGTTTGAAGGGTTGGACAGTCGCACAAATCAAAACGGAACTGAAACAAGTTCACACGAACTCTGCACCCTCATTGAAGACGATTTACTTTTGGGTCATGAATTTAAACCTGGTCGGACAAGCACTGAAGACTAAGCGCGCTCCGGCCGTTCAATTGCGGTCATCACGTAGGAAACCACAGTCAAAATCCATGCTAAGATACTACAAGACTGTAATAACACGGAATTTTTATTCGACTGAGGCTCTGGGCATTTGAACTTAACGTGTGCATAATGTCGTGCACGGAGAATTGATTATGAAGAAGATGTGAGCAAGTTGGGTGCCGCGATTACTCGCCGTCGACCGAAAGTGTATCTGGCACAATTTTTCAATAACTGGCGATGTTTAATCGCAAGCCGCAAGACTCTTCGCGCTGATTTGTGACTGTTGATGAAACCTGGATCCTAATTACACACCACATTGAAAACACGTCCGAACAATGGACAAGTGCTGGCGAAAGTGCGCCGAGGAAAACAAAGACCGCTTTGTCAGCTGGTAAGTTGATGGCCAGTTTTCTGGGATTCCCAAGGAATAATCCTCATAGATTATTTGGAAAAAAGCAGAACCGTAAGTGGACCCTACTACACGGTTTGCTATTGGACTGTTTGCAGCTTGCACTGGCTTGGAAAAAAAAAAAAAAAAAAAAATTGGCACGGAAAAGTGCTCTTTAACCAAAATAATGAATCATCCCACACTTCAGCGATAAGAACGGCGAAAGTAAATGAATTGCGCTTTGAATTGGTTCTTCATTCATCCTACCCACCAGTCTCTGCCCCAGGTGATCTCCCCCTGTTCCCTAACTTTAAACTCTCGCGTAGGATATAATATTATTTCTTTCTCGTCTCAGACGTTATTTCTGGTTAAAAATGGAAGGTGACGCGGACCTTGATCAAGCGTGACTTCCTTTTAACTGTACGGTACATGTTACATTGCATTTAGGAACTTTCGGGCAATTGACCAAGTGTCAATAATTACAGATTTCTGTAGCTGTATATATATAAGTTTGGATGTAGCTGTATTGCATTGATGTACTGGTGGATATTGTGTGGTATGACTCCTGTAGTTGATAGTATAATTGGTATAATGTCAACTTTATCCTGATGCCACATGTCCTTGACTTCCTCAGCCAGTTGGATGTATTTTTCAATTTTTTCTCCTGTTTTCTTTTGTATATTTGTTGTATTGGGTATGGATATTTCGATTAGTTGTGTTGATTTCTTCTTCTTATTGGTGAGTATGATGTCAGGTTTGTTATGTGGTGTTGCTTTATCTGTTATAATGGTTCTGTTCCAGTATAATTTGTATTCATCGTTCTCCAGTACATTTTGTGGTGCATACTTGTATGTGGGAACATGTTTTATAAGTTTATGTTGTAAGGCAAGCTGTTGATGTATTATTTTTGCTACATTGTCATGTCTTCTGGGGTATTCTGTATTTGCTAATATTGTACATCCACTTGTGATGTGATCTACTGCTTCTATTTGTTGTTTGCAAAGTCTGCATTTATCTGTTGTGGTATTGGGATCTTTAATAATATGCTTGCTGTAATATCTGGTGTTTATTGTTTGATCCTGTATTGCAATCATGAATCCTTCCTTCTCACTGTATGTATTGCCTTTTCTTAGCCATGTGTTGGATGCGTCTTGATCGATGTGTGGCTGTGTTAGATGATACGGGTGCTTGCTATGTAGTGTTTTCTTTTCCAATTTACTTTCTTCGTATCTGTTGATGTTATGTGATCTAAAGGGTTGTAGAAGTGGTTATGAAATTGCAGTGGTGTAGCCGATGTATTTATATGAGTGATTGCTTTGTGTATTTTGCTAGTTTCTGCTCGTTCTGGAAAGAATTTTCTTAAATTGTCTACCTGTCCATAATGTAGGTTTTTTTATGTCGATAAATCCCCTTCCTCCTTCCTTTCTGCTTAATGTGAATCTTTCTGTTGCTGAATGTATGTGATGTATTCTATATTTGTGGCATTGTGATCGTGTAAGTGTATAGAGTGCTTCTAGGTCTGTGTTACTCCACTTCACTACTCCAAATGAGTAGGTCAATATTGGTATAGCGTAAGTATTTATAGCTTTTGTCTTGTTTCTTGCTGTCAATTCTGCTTTCAGTATTTTTGTTAGTCTTTGTCTATATTTTTCTTTTGGTTCTTCTTTAATATTTCTATTATCTATTCCAATTTTTTGTCAGTATCCTAGATATTTATAGGCATCTGTTTTTTCCATCGCTTCTATGCAGTCGCTGTGGTTATCCAATATGTAATCTTCTTGTTTAGTGTGTTTTCCCTTGACTATGCTATTTTTCTTACATTTGTCTCTTCCGAAACCCTTATTTATATCACTGCTGAATATTTCCGTTATCTTTAGTAATTGGTTGAGTTGTTGATTGGTTGCTGCCAGTAGTTTTAGATCATCCATGTATAGCAAACGTGTGATTTTGTGTGGGTATGTTCCAGTAATATTATATCCATAATTTGTATTATTTAACATGTTGGATAGTGGGTTCAGAGCAAGACAGAACCAGAAAGGACTTAATGAGTCTCCTTGGTATATTCCACGCTTAATCTGTATTGGCTGTGATGTGATATTATTTGAATTTGTTTGGATATTAAGTGAGGGTTTTCCAATTTTTCATTACTATGTTTAGGAACTGTATCAGTTTAGGATATACTTTGTATATTTCCAATATTTGTAGTAACCATGAGTGGGGTACACTATCAAAAGCTTTTTGGTTATCAATGTATGCATAGTGTAGCGACCTTTGTTTAGTTTTAGCTTGATATGTCACCTCTGCATCTATTATCAGTTGCTCTTTACATCCTCGTGCTCCTTTGCAACAGGCTTTTTGTTCTTCATTTATAATTTTGTTCTGTGTTGTATGTGTCAATTTCTGTGTAATGACTGAAGTTAATATTTTGTATATTGTTGGTAGGCATGTTATGGGGCGATATTTAGCTGGGTTTGCTGTGTCTGCTTGATCTTTAGGTTTCAGATAAGTTATTCCATGTGTAAGTGTATCAGGGAATGCGTATGGGTCTGCAATGTAACTGTTAAATAATTTAGTTAGATGTCAATGTGTTGAGGTGAATTTCTTTAGCCAGAAATTTGCTATTTTATCTTTTCCAGGGGCTTTCCAATTGTGAGTAGAATTAATTGCTTGGGTGACTTCATGTTGCAAAATTATCACTTCAGGCATTTGTGGTATCATCTGTACGTATCTGTTTCTGCTTGTATCCACCGTGCATGCCTGTTATGTTGTACCAGGTTTGACCATATGTTGCTCCAGAAGTGTTCCATGTCTGTTATGTTTGGTGGATTGTCTATTTTTGTGTGTGTGTGTGTGTGTTATCTATTTGTCTGGTAAAATTTCTTTTGGTTTGTGTTGAATGTTTGGTTTTGTTTCCTTCTATTTTCACTTTTTTTGTATCTTCTAAGTCGTTTGGCCAATGCTTGTAATTTCTGCTTCTTTTCATATAATTGCTCTACCGCTTCTTCTTGTGAGATTTTACCTAACCTTTTTCGTTTTTTGTCTGATATTTCATTTCTTATAAATTGTGTTAGCTGTCCAATGTCTTTTCTCAGTTTTTCTATTCTGATCTGTAGCCTGTGTTGCCATGCTGGTTTTGTGGGTTTCTTCTGTGTGTTGGTTGGTTCTGATCTCTGCCTAGTGTGTATATTTAGTGTAGTGAGTGCTCCTATATAAACCAGTAGTTGTAACTCTTCCACAGTTGTGTTTTCATTTATTTTGTTGTGTATGATTGTGTTGATAGTTTTTATTGTTGTTTCGACTTGTGGGTTATTTGGCGGTCTATGCAAGAATGGTCTAATGTCTGTATTTGTGTCTTCGTATTCTATATATGTCAGCTGAAATTTTTCTTCTATATCTAACATGTGTGTCATTTCGTGTTCTATTTGTGCTTGTTCTGGTGGCTGTCTTAAGATTTCGTTTTCCTCTGACTGTTTGATTGATGCGTGTTGTTCTTTGTTTGTTTGCTCTGGGATTTTGAGTCCATTACTGTATTTTCTTCTTCTTCTTCTTCTTCTTCTGATTGCACATTATTTTGTTCCAGTATTTGTTATACTTGTTTGATGTTTTCTAATTCTGACTGGGGTACCCTGTTATTTTTTATTATTACACGGATCTGATCAGCTAGTCGTTGCTCTGTTAAAAATTTTAATTCTGGGTATCTGATAATAAATGTTGTGTATACTTGTGATCTGTATCCAATTGTGTTGGTTTCTAGGTTTGTTGCTTGGTAATAACAGAACATGAGGTGTCGATTAACTTCATCTGACCATCCCATCCTCTGTCTTTGTTTTCCTTCTAGGGTGGTTGCAGGAAGCATATCTTGCAAAACACCTCTATTTGGATTTAAATCGTTTTCCAGTTGGCTAGCAGTGTCGTTACCATTGTGGGCGGGCATGGGGTTCAAACGTCGTCCCCGACCATGACGGCGCTTGTCCGAGGCTTCTTTAGTTCTGTCCTGAACCAACTAATCACACTAAAAGGAGGGTTAGCCCTATTAGTGGTTTGTTCTTTTCGTCGCCTTTTACGGCTGGCAGAACATACCGAAAGCCTATTCTTTTCCCGGGCCTCCGCGGGGTTTATTATTATTATTATTATTATATTATTATTATTATTATTTTTGTAAGTACAGAACTCTGTGTGGCAGTTGGTCACACTGTTATTGAGAGTGCTTGACGCGCTGCGTGTAAACATGCGCAAACCGCGCTGAGGCGCTGAGTCTTGGCTTGGCAGCCGTTGAGAATGGAGCTCCAGTTTGACGTTACCGTCAAGTGCGAATTGCGCACTTATTCGGGTTTTGAACGAAGGGCACTGTGCCGATTGAAATCCATCGCCAATTGACGGAAGTTTATGGTAAGTCGCGCATGGATGTCAAAAATGTTCGTAATTGGTTTGCTGCTGTTCGGACCGAAATTCACGACGAACAAAGGAGCGGGAGACAGAGTTTCTGAGGAGACAGTGTTGAAGGCTGAACGAAGCATGCGTGAAGTCGGCGGATCACCCTGGATGATCTCTGCACGTTGGTTCCTGAGGTTTCCCGAAGCACCGTTCACAGAATTTTAACGGAAACATTGAAATACCCGATTAAAACGCGGTATTTCCGTCAGAACATGTGGATGTATTTCAGATAAATAATGAATACTGTAGGTGTAGCTGTAAATTGGTTATTGTCAAGACCACCGACTGTGTATTCTCGTGTTTATTTCCGTCCCTTGTATTTAAGCATGCGTGGTTTATTTCCTTCTCTGAGGTGTAAGTTACAAATAAACTTTTTTTTTAACTCTTATTTTCGATGAATCGGATGTCCCCACATGCCCGATGTTCGTAGAGCGCCTGACTAATATTTCGACAGACGTTGCCGAATGGCCACCAGAATGCCAGATTGCCACAATGAGTCAAGTTCCGCTTCCTAGCTCTGATAATGACGGATCGGCACGTCCGGAAA
Source organism: Schistocerca americana (assembly GCF_021461395.2). Classification (NCBI taxonomy): domain Eukaryota; kingdom Metazoa; phylum Arthropoda; class Insecta; order Orthoptera; family Acrididae; genus Schistocerca; species Schistocerca americana. The sequence goes on along the minus strand of NC_060121.1, from coordinate 942,203,257 downwards.
ACGCGTGACTAACACCCTCCATCAGCACCTTTCGTTGGCCAGCTCAGTTCCCCGTGCGCGTCTGCTTTGTCAAACCGGATGAAAAGACCCTTGAAGACCCATGCGCGGTAACGCCCGGAATCCACACACTTCTTGTGAAATGTGCAGTGACTTGCACAAATTAGCAGTCTGATTCACAAGGAAACGTTTGTTAAAATACTCATTACTCTCATATCAATGACTGATGACCTGCAGCAATCAAAGTGCTTTCCGAAATATACCGAGTTTCGACTAGACTATGTACATCCGCCTCTGGAAACCTCCAGAAAAAAAAAACAGAATAGACTAACAGTTCAAAACTGTATTATGCAATGTTCACGCATCCCAGCCGCATTTCCTGCCTACCGAAATGTTCTTGGACATGTTTCTGAACAGTTTTGGCTGCTGCAGCAGTTCGTACAGTTCCTGTTTCTTCTTTCTCGTGTAGCTATCTACATATCACACTGGGCCAAATTCTACCTTGATATTTTTCGTTCGTCTACTAAGTGTTACATAGACTGCCTTTATGGTACCAAATGTCTGCGTCCCACACAATAGCACATGAACTGTGAGGACTTCAGTCCGCAAAAGGTTACTATGGAGGTAACGCACACGTATTTGTGACGGGGGGGGGGGGGTTGAAACGTGGAAGTCCAGTAACAATTTCAACTAACATGGGATTACCTAAAAAAATTATAGTGCGGCCTAGTTCTGATGAGAGTACAGACGATACTGCAAGGTAATGTCCTGTGAAAGTAACCAAAAACCACCAATATTCGTGTCCGTTCCACAGTTTCCGGGATCAGTAGGCTAATTACTGACATTTCCAATGACATTTATATCCAAGTTAAAACGATTACAGCTTTATAGACCCTTCTGGGAGCGAAACACACTGCCATATATTTATCCTCTGAGGAAGCATACTTTTTCCTATACACGTAGATGCCTACATACCCAGTAGATGAGATATATAATAATCGGATAGTGTTGTTAGGTGCTCCACGTGTTCCACAAGAATGTCTTCATTCTTGCTCCTAGCGTAGAAAACAACAAAATTTAAAATCAGTCTTTCTGTTTAATAACATAGTGAACGTCCACGTTATTTTACTTTGTCATTTGTATGCCAAACTTTTTCTTTCAAAAGTATGTAAAGTAATTTTTATTTCACACTTTAAGTACATCTGAGTCTTTTTCGTTTTCCCCGACATTTAAGCCGCCAGTTGGTTACTGGTGTACTGAGCATAGTGGCTCCATCCCATGTGTCTACAATAACATCGTAACCAGCTGAAGGTGAGAAACCAAACGCACAGAGCAGTTAAAAACGGACGAGGCACGTCATACGTTAATGGGAAGAAGCAACGCGTAAGTAATTCCTTACTTGATCAGAGTAGCTAATTCGACTGTGTGAGAGACTTCGGTGACCCTCCTTTTTGTACGAAAACATTAAAATTGTCCGATAGGTATTGCTGCTCTTCCTCGCGTGCGCCGCAAACACTGGTGCTACCTCGCTGCAAGTCAGCAAAACCGGTTACGCCCGTTCCTCCGCTCTTCCTCTCGTTCAGTGGCCTTTCGCTGAGTTGGATCTCTAGTCGGGTCTACGGCTTAGACTCGCAGTATGTTCGTAGTCGCGTCGACACTAGCCACATAGCAGACGTACGGTGGAGGTAACCCGTAAGCGTCCGCTACGTCGACTTTTCGGAACCCGGTGACAAGTCTTGGCTAAACGAACAGGACTGTGTTAGCACCATGGGATAGGCTGAAACCCTGGGTAACCTAGGCTTACCTTCAGAGGGTCATACCCTGCGGTAGTTGTCTTCCAGGATAACGTTTGGGGAGATGTGTGCTGCTGGTACCGAGTACCCCTATATTTGTCTATAGTCACTTGCTCACCGCTGACTCACAAATGACTTTCTGACTAGAGGATGTTTGGCTCAAGGCTCGTCCATGTATCTGTAAAATGGGACCGAAACCCACCTGCAGTATGACACGGCAAGGAGAGAACCGCGACAGACAACAACGCTCCTTCTGTAGTACCTGGAGAGAACAAATGGGAATTTAGCGCTGGTTTTCGTCTGTCGCGTAACATAATATTACGATGACTGAGATAGTTGACGGGGTCTCTCAGTTTGAAACGCAATAGGATGCAGAATTTACAGGTATCCGCAAGTATGTTGTTAACAAATAATTCGATTGGCGAAATGAAGAATCCGAATCGTTCAATCCGAGATGCACACCACAACCTCTGTATAAAGCAAAAATAAGACGTTTCTCTTATAATTAGTCTACGTCCACTCACACGGAAAACACGCTCCTGCTAAGCGGTAACTGGAGTTCACATTGAAAGTCATTTCGAAACAGTGCAAACTGTTTCGTCAATCAACAACAACAATTGGAAATTACAGCTCGGAAAAAACTCAATAATCATGTCTGCAAAGAAATGGACTATATTCGCAACAGAATTCAGGAATGTGCCTCTCATTGCTAAGCTGAGGCTTTGTAAACAATGCGATTCTGAGTAATGAATAGCGAGCGTCGTCGTTAACACAAGGCCGTTTGAACGGTTTTGGTAACTAGGGAGAGAGAATTTAGTACTTTTCGTTTTTCGACAATTCAGCATTCCTACCTAAAATGGCTTGCTTTGCTTTGCTTTACAGCAATTGCTGGGTATCAAGCATCCTTAGGAATGACCATCAACTCCGACATTTCTAGCTGCATATACTTTATCGTGAGGAGTCCCCTGCTGTCATCTGCTCTACATATTTGAATTTGACTTGCCTGAATTACAAAGACATATGGATATTTAGTCACTGTTTTACGTCCTTTCTTCTACCCTCCTTATTGAAACACTATTCCGAATCTGAGACTGATAATTCAACTGAAAAATTACTCTCCTCCTCTTCTAACACTAGAACAATTCGAGGAAAAGTTCTCGTCAAACAGTTTCTAACCATTTCTTTTTTATTCGTAGTACTGAAGCACACCGTCAGCAACTACGAATGAACATAGTCACATCACAAGAAATAGAAGCTGCATAAATATTTAACCCTAGAGAAGTAAAGGGCAGTGGGGGAATATTACATTGCTGCTAAATCATGAAGTTTACTACTCCACATTTTCTTCAAAGGAAGTCGTAATTTATAGGTTACGTATTAGTCGGTTACAACTATTAGATCTCCAGCGGTATGTCAGATACCACATTAGGTACAAAATGTCCGCTTTTACACCTGCAGTCTTAAATTTTACGAGGGTTTAGTAATCTAGGACAAATTACGTTACAATATGGGCACATAATGTACACGTACAGCGAGAGGTGTTAGTTGCTCGGCTCTTACCCAAGTTCATTTGCGAAAGGAGCCCCTACGGCGCCTTTTTCGTGGTTTTGTTTTTGTAATGGCGCCACCACGTTGTTTGTAGAAGTTGCACAACTGTGTCAAGGGGGCACCACCGTAGACATTCCACATCAGCGCTGACCAAGCAACGTAACACCATCCGTGCATAGCAACGAGAACGCCGCAGTGACACGTTGCTGACAACATCGTGTACATTTATTTTTATTGGCTGATTGATCCAATGTTGTCTAGTAAATAATTTCTTCAGAACACATTGTACAGGAAAAAGTTTTCTCGTTCGTTTAGAACGTTGCACAAAATTGCCTTCCAACTTTCGTAAGTTTCTGCAGACTTCCATTCGACTAAGCTTTGACTTACATGTCAGAAAATTACCCTACCAAACCTAAAAGCTATAAATTCGACGCGAATATTGGCCGTGTTCGATCAATTTAACATTCCACCTATAATTTCTAACCGCCGGTGACCCCACAATATTTTCCAATTACAATCTCCTATCCAGCTTGACAGCTCACGCATCCAAGTTTCTGACCACAGTAATGTACAACACCGTGGAAAAGGACGGCTATCTATTTTGGTCTTATGAACAGTGAAGGTACCATAGAGCCAGTTCTGTGGTGTCCTTATAGCGGGATCAAGACAAAAAACTTCGAGAAGCTTTCATAATATTTTTAGGCCCGAAAAAGCGTTGGACGATAGACTGTGATGCAAAATATTTCAACATCTGGGAAAAGTGCTTACACGCTACAGGAAATTATATATATATATATATATATATATATATATATATATATATATAAACACACACACACACACACACACACACACACACACACACACACACACACAACAGCCAAATAAGAATAACAAGACTGCATTACCAACACGCATTTAGTGGCATTAAAAAATTGAATGAAGGCTGGGATGCCGTCTTTTTCCCCTATGTTCAGCTTTTATGTCTTGAGAAGCAATGAAGGAATTTAAGGAAAGGTTTCGGCTGTGCGATTAAAATTCAAGGTGAAAGGGCAATGATGATGAGATTCACTGATAACATTTCTAACCTCTGCCAAAGTGTGAAGAATTAGAGTAGTAGTTGAACGGCATGAACACGTATAATGAGCACATAGAATATGGACTGAAATAAAGCCGAATAACAACGGAAGTATTAGAGAGCAGCGGAAATGGGATAAGCGACAATTCTATGAAAACTGCATACCGCGTAGCAGAATAAATGAAGGAATTCCGTTACCTTGGAAACTAAATAACCAAAGACCTACGAAACAAGGAAGGCATAACAATCAGACTATCACAGGTCAAGAGGGCATTCCTCGTGAAAGGAGGATGATAGTATAATACATAGGCTGTACTTCGTGGACGAATTTCATATATACGTGTGGACCCCCGCACTGTACGGACGTGAATCACGGAATGTGGGGAAATCGTAAAACATTCGTTCGATGTTTGTTGTTGCATAAGGAAGCTGAAAATTAAATGGAATGGCAAGAAATGTGATCCTCCGAAGAAGCGGCGAAGAAAGGAATTATGTGGTAAACACAGTAGAGTCAGGGACGTGTTTTAAGACAGCAAGGAATAACTTCCATGATATCTAAGGGAGCCATAGGTGGCTTTATTGTTGGGGAAGACAGAGATCGGAATATTTTTTATTAAAGACTCCTGCTGCCCCTTGCAAGCCATTTGAGTTGATTTCATACAAACGTTTCCTTGCACTGTCCTCTATATACCAGAAAGTAGTGTATCAATGGATAACCAAGGTAAGTTTGCAGAGTGAAAGTGTATCCCAATAATACGTCACTATAATATACAATGCCCGACCATAAAAAAAAGTGAAGCACCCAGCGCCACGATACTGTCGCTTGAGAGGTAACACATGACCAGGTTGCCCTTGACGTACCACTGACACGACACAGCTCCCTCGGTCGCTACCGGCTATAAACAGAAGCCACATCCGATGGCTCCTCACAGAACGCCGCCACGCCTGCCCGAAACATTGGAGGAATGAGACCTCTCCCCAGGTCTCCACCATACTCGCCGACGATGGTCATACCCGAAAGTTTGCTGCAAGATACCAGATTTTGGATCGTTGTAAGTAACAGCCACATCCCTCTGGATGTGCGATACTGGAATAGACAGACCATCTCACATTATGAATATGGAGAATATTTCGATTCTAACCAAATTACTTAAAAGGTTTCTAGACCTTGAAAACACCGGATGTTCTTGTGAAAGACGAGTACAAATGCGAACACATTCCGTTCTACAGATTCACGTCACGTAATTAATGCACATTCCTAATTATGTCCAGTTTCGCCGATAATTTTACAGTCTTCGTTGGAGTCAAAGTCGCATTGCGAATGTAGTGCCGAATACACCAGGTTCCTGCTGAACTGTTACTGAAACAGGTGAAATTGTCATACCCTCTCTGAATTATCACGACACACTTTGCAGCAAGTGATATTACACTGAAGCGTCAAACAAACTGGTATAAGCGTGCGTATTCAAATTGAGAGAGACAGTGATGTAAACTGGCATACAGGCTTTGCCGACCGCAGCGCCGTATTCTAAGACAAGTGTCTGGCGCAGTTATATCGATTACTGCTGCTTCAATGGCAGGTTATCAAGATTTAAGTCAGTTTCAACGTGGTGTTATAGTCGGTGCATGGCCGATGGAACAAAGCATCTCCGATGCAGCGATGAAGTGGAGATTTCCCCGTGCGACTATTTCACGAGTGTACCGTCAATATCAGGAATCCGGTATAACATCAAACCGCCGACATCGCTCCGCCCAGAAAAAGATCCTGCAAGGGCGGCACCAACAACGACTGAAGGGAATCGTTCAACGTGACAGAGGTGCAACACTTCCGCAAACTGCTGCAGATTTCAATGCTGGGCCATCAACAAGTGTCAGCGTGCGAACCGTTCAACGAAACATCATCGATATGGGCTTTCGGGGCCGAAAGCCAACTCGTGTACCCTTGATGACAGCACGACACAAAGCCTTAAGCCTCGCCTGGGCCCATCAACACCGACATTGGACTGTTGATGAGTGCTAACAAGTTGCCTGGTGGGACGAGTCTCGTTTCAAATTGTATCGTGCAGATAAACGTATACGGGTATGGGGACAACCTCGTGAACTCACGGACCCTGCATGTCAGGAGGGGATGGCTCAAGCTGGTGGAGGCTCTGTAATGGTGCGGGGCGTGTGCAGTTGGAGTGATATGGGACCCCTGATACGTCTAGATACGATTCTGACACGTGACACGTACGAGTACGTAAGCATCCTCTCTGTTCACTTGCATCCATTCACGTCCACAGTGCATACCGACGACTTGAGACACCCCACACGTCCAGAATTGCTACCGATTGGATCCAGGAACACTGTTCCGAGTTTAAACACTTCCGCTGGCCACCAAATTCCCCAGACAAACATTACTGAACATATGTGGGATGCCTTGCAATGTGCTGTTCGGAAGAGATCTCCACCCCGTCGTCCCCTTACGGATTTATGGACAGCCCTGCAAGATCATTGTGTCATTTCCCTCCACCTCCACCTCAGACATTAGTCGAGTCCATGCCACGTCTTGTTGCGGCACTTCTGCCCTACACGGTATTTGGCAGGTGTACCCAGTTTCTTTGGTTCTTCAGTGTGTATACAGTAATAGCTTAGCGCTCGCTGCTTCGCTCGTGGAGACTGTATGGCTTGCATGGCTTGCAGAGATTTTTTGTTTCATTTAATCGAATTTTTTGCTGTTCACAAATTGCACCACCTTCTGCGCCTTTCACGCTAATTAAGGCCATGTAAGTATAGTCTATTCCGAATGCACATCTGACCAAAATACGATTCTGGTAGCTGGAGTCAAAAGTTTTTCTTAATCATTCTCTTTGCGTTTTTGAGAAGATATTTCCATTGCATCCTTCATCCTCTAACAAATTTTTCTTTATATCAAACCGAAGTGAAATATCAATTTTCAAAAATTTAGAGTTAAATTTTTTTATGTATTGAAATATTTTCTAAAAAAATTTCATCCTCTATCGCACTGCCTTAGGTGTTGAATTTGCAGGCGCACTGAAACACGTATTTTTTTTTAATTTCTAACCGAGACGTCAAATGCAATTGTCATAGATGCAACCTTAAAATCCTTTAGTACTTCAGTAGTTATTTTCGAAAAACTTTCACTATTTTACCGCCTTAGGAGTGGAATTTCGACAGTCCCTTCTTGAACGATGTCTACGGTCTTATCCACACCCTCTTAAAACTTCAGGTTGTTATCCTTGGTGGTTTGGACTGGGCGATGATGATCAGTCACGACATTGACTTTTATATAAAGAGATAAAAATGGGCTCTAGTACATAAAGCTACAAATGTCACTGGGAGCTTCTCTCGTCACACACATTTTGCCCATCACCACCTCCTATATAGCAATACGAGATTACTTACTGGTTCAGTTGCAGCAATAATAATAATACATCTCCGAACTACGAATTTTGTAAAGAAATTTTCGAATGGTTTACATCTTGACGATTTTAGATGCATTGAATGAAATTGTATTATTATTATTATTATTATTATTATTATTATTATTATTAAGTCTGTTGCGACAGCGTTATCTCCAGTATATACAATCCCTTACGATAATGTGCAATTGTCTAATTGACTCCAGACTGAGGCCAAAACTGTTTCTCAGTCATAGCAAAAAAAAATTGTCTCAACATATTTTCTGGGAATCCTTTAATCATCAGAGTCATGAGTTACGTTTCATCTGACGCTGTCTACTTATTTTTTATTTAGATCCTCTACATTGTGGATTACACGAACAACGAAACAGTGCATATGTTCCATGCAAGCCCGTCGTTTAAGTTGGAAATGTTTAGGAGTCTATGACAGTTGTTTACAGTATAAAGAAGAGCGAAGAACGTCGCGCTGAAAGCCAAATGTTTAACTAATGGACTTTAGTAAGAGGCCACTGCAACAATCACTTCAAACGAAATGTCACGAAATGGATTTAAGGCAACCGCTTTTATGTATGCAATCAGGCAACCTATGTGACATCACGCAATAGTAGCACAGAACCTAGTTATTAATGAAGTAAATGAGATGAAAACTTGTGTGAAACAGATAGATTGGATTGTGATAACAGAAGGGAGAAGGCCGTGTAAGACACTGAAGGCGAAACGCTAGCTGCACAAAGGAGATAGCGAAACGGCTGCGCCCGCGTTACCTCGTGACAGCGCGCGCAGCTCGCTGTCGGCGGCTCCCGGCTGGTCGGCATGTTGGGAATGGTCAGTCACACGTTCTGCCGCGGCCACAGAGGTGACTACAGTCGCCGCGAGCGGCAGGGTACGGCGCGGCGGGGACGGGTGGGGCGGGGCGGGGCGCGACTCTCCCCCACCACGGCGCGCAGCTGCGTGCGGTGGGGAGCGCCAGGGCGAGACAAAAGAGGTTCTGGCAGAAGCTTGCCAGTGCTCGGCGCGACACTACACGGGGCGCGTGGCTCGGTGTGCTCAATGAGCGCGCTCCGCAACCTTGGGCGGGGTTGTTGACGCGATCGCCCCTGCCGGGCACCTGGCTGCCATTGGCGCGCTACCAGAGGGCGGTGCAACAGCACACTGCTTTAGCCGCACTGTAAACATAGCTCACCTCTTCCAATGCATTTTCCGCTCCCGCTATCACTTGCTAAAGTTAGTTTTCATAATTGACGCCATATCTTAAGAACCCTTTTGTTAAAACACACAGACGACACACTGTCTGGATAACAGCTTTTTATATACCGACTACCGGTTTCACTCTGCGTTGCGTATCTTCAGGTCTGGCGCCGCAAAAGTGTAGTGCGTCGACAGTCTTACACAAATGGTGACAAATTGCACTTTGCGGCGCCGCACCTGTAGACAACGCACATTGTCGGCAAATAAAAGTTGTGATCCAGACTGTGTTCATTTATCAGTTTTCTTTTATCTTATTTGAGAAGAAATAATTCTGTCATTCCGTCTAAGTAAAAATTCGACATACGCTCATTCCATTCCGCTGACCGGCTCGATATCTCTCCATGCAGTTTGTGAGAGTTAAGACTGCTGCAGCAGCGTCCACGTGGAACTACATGTCCCCTAGTAATGGCTGGGTGAGTCACTTCATGAGTTTGGAGGGAGGAAATTGCATGTCACTTCCAGCTGCTGCAGTGTTCAAACCAATCTTTGTGTTGATAACTATTTTATCAAAAATGGTTCAGTTGGCTCTGAGCACTGCTTAACTTCTGAGGTAATCAGTCCCTTAGAACTTAGAACTACTTAAACCTAGCTAACCTAAGGACATCACACACATCCATGCCCGAGGCAGGATTCGAACCAGCGACCGTAGCGGTTACGCGGTTCCAGACTGAAGCGCCTAGAACCGGTCGGCCAACTACTTCATCCCTTTTGAGAACGATAAAAGTACTATGAAACTTGAAATGCAGATAAAAACGATGCGCCGGACAAAGACTCGAGCCCGGAGCCATAGCTTTCTCTTATAGCCTCAGCCGTCCAGGTGTCACTCTGGAACTGCGTCAACGGCTTGGATTCTGAGAGTACCTCTGTCCCAATTTCCGAACTAAGTTCTTAGTGGCTAGGCTCTCCTGGCAAGAAGAATATTGTTGGGAAATAGCTCTGCCAGTCAACAGGGGATTTGCAGAATGCATCTCCTACTCTGCGTCAGCGAGTGAGCTGCTTTGAAACCTACTGACGGGGGACTAGTACTGACTACTGAAATCGTGAGACCGGGTCGTCGTTCTTGCCTTGTCAGCTCAGTCCGCGAAAGGGAAGACTCCTGTTTGATTCTCAGTTCAGCAAATACCTTTAACCTACCATTCGTTTTAAAACAGCACACACACTGGTGCATAGTAGAATATAGTCTGCGTAGTACTAATTACATGGATCGGTGGCTATGCGGCTTACTATCCCGTGACAATAGGTTCATAGCTACTTAACTGCAACGTATATACCCTTTTAAAATTGCTTCCGTCTTTAACTGAAAATCTGAGAAGCAAAACTATAAAATTATTGTTAAAAGTTATTCTGTCTGCCAGAGTACGCCAGAAAGTAGCGTTTTGCAGTAATTAAAATATTTGCGATGTGTTCGAGTGGAGACGTGCTCGGATAGCTTAATGGTTAATGTGGCTGCTAAAACAGGGGAATAGAGGTTCGAATCCCGAGTTGATACTTTTCATTTTCGCGAACACATTCCTTGATTTCTATCACATGAAATCGGACTGTAAAACGAACGAACTTCAATAGAAGTTTCTCTGTGGGGTAGTGTCCCGAGCAAGCAATTTTCTCTCCTCGCTCACAATGATCCAACAGAGGTTTTGTTTTTTGTCCTTTCCTCCCCCCTCTCGTTTCCTCTCCCTCCCTCCCCCCCCTCCCCCAACCCATTTCCTCATCTTTTTCCAAGTAACATGATATATCGTAGGACTTCTCCAGAGAGGAAAAAAAAAGTTTCTCCTTTAGTTGTCATAGTAAACTACGCCCTTTGTTACGGACTAACCTCTCCTGAATTCCCATGACTAACACGGGAAGCAGCAGAACCATTCATCTGCCGTGAAGGTGAAAATTCTGCGAATGCTATTGCGTAGCCCTGGGTAAGAGATCCGTGTCGCGGAAAATACGTGCTAATAAGCACAGTGGAAAGAAATGCCTCAGCTCTGCGTTCAATATCAGTCTGCACACAACCCGACTTCGTGATGACTGCGCTCCCGAAGTATTCACATCAGACTCCACTGAATCGATTTTACCCATTCATTCCTTCGTTTTTCGACAGGTTGACAAAATTACTTTGTTTCATAATATCCTCTAACCCTATTGCACTTTTTCTTAGACTTATCAGCTCAGCAAGCAATAAATATGATGCCACGCAGATTCTTTCACAGAGTTCTTATGCTACTGCACGGTAGTGCTCCGGCCTCCGTTACTGTAGTATACGATACCATAGGTGCGAATTTAATAGTCAGTACAGACACCAGGTTCCGTAGATGCTCTATCAAATAACGGTACACAACTCCTCGTAGCTGGCTGTTGCGTAGCCCTGGGGACGAGAACCGTGTCGCGGAACGGGTTTATGGGCTGACGAAAGATGACAGGTTGAAGCTCACGGTTCACGGTAGTAGCCGTGAATGTTCTAAAACGCAGCAGAATCTGACCACGTCCATAGGCGCGTTTCGGAGTGGCATTTGTCCATAAACTATTTCAAGCCTGCCTCCACTGATTCAAGTGATTTCGAAGCAGTTTTAAGAGTAAGTGCTACGGCATAGCCGGCCGATGTGGCCGAGCGGTTCTAGGCGCTTCAGTCGGGAAGCGCGCGACCGATACGGTCGCAGGTTAAATCCTGCCTCGGGCATGGGTGTGTGTGATGTCCTTAGGTTAGTTACGTTTAAGTAGTTCTAAGTTCTAGGGACTGATGACCTTAGATGTCAAGTCCCATAGTGCTCAGAGCCATTTGAACCATATGAGCTATTGCATTGGTGCGCTCGTACGGAGATTCGGATTGGCGAGTAGGTCATTGGATATGGTGCACAAACTCGCATAGGGAAAGGACGGAAAAGGAAAGCTGTTGTGCAACTCACGAAAAAACCCATCAGTCATTCGCCCTAATCAATACGGAGAAACCACGGAAAACGTTCATCTGAATTGATGGATGGGGATCGAAATAATTCTTGGGCTAAATTTAAGTCCAGTGGCCTAAGCACGGGCATCTTGCTCTGTTTCACTGGCAAGGAATGATCGCCGCTTTCCGCTGAGATATTCCGGTATCCGTTACAATGTCATAAAGTCCACGTTGGAAGGGCTTATTTTGTGTTAGTTGATGAACACCAACAGCGCTGTCGTACTAATTTTGCCTCTAGCCAGAGCGCGGGGACCTGGACTGGCGTTCGTGAAGCCTTCACAAGGTCGTCTTCTTTTGGTCTAGTGATTTCTGGCCTTGATCACGAAGCTTAAGACTCGTAAAAGCTGTCGAGTCGACACGGAGTACACAGCGCGAGTACTCCACATATCAACGCTTTTATCTTATTTCACAGTCTTTAGTTGGATTCTGTACGCAGCTCATAAAACGCTACTTCAAGCACACCACGTTTCGATACAAAGTTTCGCTTCGCCGTGAATACAGTGGTTGCGTAATGGAATCTTCCAAACAGCTGATTAGCTTTCGTTGCCATTGCGTGATCCCCGTCCATAATCATATCCTTTACAATTCCCTCAATCCGACAACTATAGGTAATTGTTTTTAATTTTAAACATGGATTCTCTTAAGCAACGGTTCACTTAGCAACTTTGTAGAACTGGAACGTAACAAATAACCAGCTGCAGAATTAAAAACCTGTAATCTAAGTTGTGATGTGAAGTCTGGCAGGAGGCCTGCGATCATTACATAAAAACTTTGCATATCTTATTTCACGGCTTTATTTGATCGCACGTAAAATTTCACTTGTTACAATTTTATTTGTCTATCTGTTTCGAGCAAAGCCCATCATCAGATCATATAAAAGGATGCGATGCATAGTATCGTGTACACATGATTTTAATCTCAACCATTTGCGCTCATCTAAGCGAATATGGAAGTTGGATTTTCATTGTGCAAACACCATGAAATATTACGCCACAAATCCGGTAAATGTCGTTTTTCGGATTGTTTTACACAAACGGCGTTGAATTTTTAAATGATATGCCTTATTGATTGTTCAATCTCTGTCACGAACTGAGAATTCAATACGCCATTGAAACCGGAAAATACAGTAAACTACGCATATGAACGTACTTGAGTTTTTTTAGGTCCAGACGATCCAGAATGCTTCCACTGGCTCGACGTCATAGGCTCAAGACCATGCTTCATCACCAGTTACGACGTGCATCAGTAGTTGTTGAACTCATCCGGTGATCTTCGGCAATTCGAACTCGCTGCTGTCTTTATTCGAGATTCAACTATTTTAGATTGATATTCCAACATCAACAGATACTTCTGTGATTCAGTGGTCTTTCATAATCATTTCTTTTAGTTTTTTTCCAAGATTTCATCGGTTTTGATGGTGTGCTGGGGCGTCCAGTGCGCTCGTCATCTTCAACGTCTTCAAGGCCTTCTTCGTAACTTTCACAATACTCGTTTTACTCAAAGCAGACTCACCAAAGATAGTATGTAACGCTTCTAAAACTCCGATGCACTTTACTCCATTCTTATACCAAAATTCAATACCAACTTTATACTACGAGAGGACTTCAAAAGCTAAGTTGCAGGTTACTGCCGAAGGCCAAGTAACTTTTGTTCAGTGATACGCTACATGTGAAAGTGACACAGGCAAGAGACACTATTCTTTGATACAGGAGCCAAGTCTCTAAACAACGGTCGGAACTTCAAGCAATCGTTCAGTTCCCCGACAATGAAAATCCGCTCGTTGGTCACGAAGCCATTCGAGAATCGGGTGTGTGGACGTCTTCATCGTTAGAAAAACTTTTCCCTCCTAAATTGCCCAGACGTCGTCTTCTCTGGTCGCTGTCTATGACCTTCCTTCCCGCTCAGCATCAGCCACGTCTCGGTGGCCTACGCCAAATGATCGGGACGATTTAGTTAGACTTCACACGATACTGCATTTTGTCCACACACTAAAAGAATTTCACGGCGAATCTGCGTGCAATTTAGCCGGCCGCGGTGGTCTAGCGGTTCTAGGCGCTCAGTCCGGAACCGCGCGACTGCTACGGTCGCAGGTTCGAATCCTGCCTCGGGCATGGATGTGTGTGATGTCCTTAGGTTAGTTAGGTTTAAGTAGTTCTAAGTTCTAGGGGACTGATGACCTCAGATGTTAAGTCCCATAGTGCTCAGAGCCATTTTTTGTGTGCAATTTAGACGCCTTGCTCGCAAGAATCGTACTGTCCCGCGTACTTTAACTTTAGCACATTTCTAGTTGCCGCGCCATTTCTATCGCACATAGCAGTGCACCTGTTATCCGTGAAGAAGCAGATCCGTGTCTGCAAGATACCCATAACATCAATTACTTTCTCCTGAAAAGTGGTCTTAGCGTGGGACGACGTGTGTGACATGCTTTCCCAGGACGATCGCTGTGAAGGTGCAGAAGCAGCTAGGGAGGGGAAGGCAACGGCAACTGCAGCTGCCGCTTGTAGACAGTTCTTTGTTCTGTGAGGCGCGCCCAGGGTGGACACCGGCAGGTGACGAGCTCCCATTTAACAGCACTCACTGCACAGCCTGCTCAAAACATACAGAGTCTGTACCGGGCTTCCGAAGAACTGTTCCTTGCCGACAGTCTCCTTGTTATTCCCGTGCGCATATTGTTCCTGAAAAGAATGCAGCGATTTCTAACATTGTAAAGGCGTTATTAGACGACGATGCGCCACGAATGGGAAGATCTAGCGCACCTACCATCTGGCGACAGAATGGTGGAACTAAGAATTAGCAGGCACATTATCCCTCTTCTGAACTAGAAAGCAGTTCAGAACTCCAGCGAATCCGCACATGCGCACTAGACGGCCATGCACGGAAGGAAGAATTCTGAATATGCCTTCTCCTTGTTACTATTAAATGGTTTACTACTGTTGTTTACGCCTATGGCCAGTAGCTAATTATTTTCACATACTTGCTTCCTATTACACAAGCTGTTGGCGAAAATCATTTTTTGTACGGACTGATTCGTGTTCTAGAAATCGAACGACCGAACAAGCAATAAGCGTCCTTGTTCAGGGGTACAGTGAAGAAATGTGGGTGTATTATAATCGTGCCCGCTGTATTACAATGAAGTACACAGGTAAGCGTTTATTTCAGAGTAATTACGCATATAATTTTATACATGTGCGATTTTCGATTTGTGTATGTAAAGCCGCAATTAAAGAAAGGCTACGTTTGGACTGACTGCGTCTTTTGCTTTGTTTCAGCTTGCCAGGAAGGAGAAACTGGCAACAGTCGGCGAGGAAGTCCGTTCACAAAATGAGTGAACAAATGGTTTGATTCTTAATTCCGACTACATGAAATTGACTCCTACATTACTCTGTCACTTGAGCGAATTCCTTCCATCATTGACAGCAGCTTGCCGAAGTTAGCTATGTCCATTTCTAACCAAGTTTCGAAATTCCTCCGGATCTTAAAGGCTTCGATTCCATCATAAGTACGGAAAAAAAAGCCACAGCCTTCGTCCCTTCTTCCCAGTCAGGGCTGAACCCAACATCGCCAGGCTTTCGTCATTGCTGTCGTGCCCTCATTGCAGTCTAGTACGCACGCATGGATTCGGGCCTGGACTATTCGCGTGCGTGGTGTAAATCTATCGTCGTGAACGAGTCTGCAGTTCCACAGAGTACTGTTTAGCGTACAAATGTGCAAACGTTACGAACAGGAGTGGGCGAAGCCCAGTTCCCCGTAAAATATAGGAGCGGTCCTCGGCACACCCAATGATAGTGCTCACAAGCTACGGGATCGCAAATCTCTTCAGAGAACTAATGGCTAATCGTTTTATACGGTTAGTGACAACCGTCTAGACATGTAATGAACGCTCTACAGTTCAGCAATTGCTCAGACCATCTAGAAACATACAAAATTAATTATGTCCGAAAGAGCTTGTCTATACCATCATCACCCACTTGACGTCCACTGGTGCACGTGGCATCCTCTAGCTTTGACTCACTCAGTAATTACGCTCTTCATTTACATGCAAACATGTCGCTCCTCTACATTTTGTAACTATTTACCTATCAGCAACTGAGTAATCTTCTCGATGTTTTCCTGGAATCCGGCAAGTAACTTTCTACACCTTTCCTGGCTCTCGCAGAAGCATGCATCTCGCGACTGCTGGCTGAGCAACTCCAGTTGTTACCGCGAGGTCTGAGCCGTCTTGCCACAGTTTCTGCGGCTCTCCCTCCCTCCCCCCCCCCCCCCCCCCCGTCCGAGGTTCGAGTCCTCCCTCGTGTGTGTGTGTGTGTGTGTGTGTGTGTGTGTGTGTGTGTGTGTGTGCGCGCTCTCTCTCTCTCTCTCTCTCTCTCTCTCTCCTTAGTGTAAGTTTAAGTTAGATTAAGCAGTGTGTAAGCCTAGGGACCTATGACCTCAGCAGTTATGTTCCATAGGAACTTGCCACAAATTTCCAAATTTTCTAGTTTGTTAAATTGTTAGCGCATTAGAAGTAGACTTCCCAACGCCATAAAATTTTCAGTTATCACAACATATTCACTGTAATGAGGATTCATCATTTATGACCAGCTATCATTGATCAATCATCATCATCAATTCATTCATTCCATATCGTACGACACACGGATTTTTTTCAGACTCATTACAAGCGTAGTTTCAAGAATTATTTACTGTACCGGACGCACTGCAGGCCATTTCTACTCTATTAGGTGCTAACTCCAGCCAGTAATTTGTTCAAATATTTTAAATGCTATAACTCAATTGGTTCAATGGGATGTTACTTTTCTTTTCGATGTGCTGAGCGCGAGTCTTACAATAATTCATTTGGATGTCTTATTGTTCTAAGTTATAGCATTAGTATACGTTTGTCTGCAACATAAACCAATTTTATAATGCCAATTAGAAAAACTAAGATTGTTACGATACGTTCCAGTAACCCGTATTCCTTCTTCCTTTTCCCAGATATCTGTATACTTTCGCCATTGTCGTCAAGATATTGGCGATACAGAATCTTCCGACCCTTTGTCGTCGCCAACCCCCACTCCAGTCTCCTCTTCCAAATCTTAGTTTTGAACTATCCGTAGAAGTCTACTGAAAGATGCAGGCAGTCTCCACTGTACTTATATAGGCAGAATCATCTTGTTTTTTAACGTTTGGCTGTTCAGTTTTTGTTGCATAACTTTCTTAATGTTTAGCTAGTGACAATAAGTCGCGTACTGTCCACTCAACACGGACCGAGGCGACAGCAGATCGGCGGTGTCCTGTACTCACGGCCGTCTGCGACTCTGAGGCGCCCTCGCAGAGTAAACCCGTCAGCACGCAGCACGTGCGCGCACTCTGCCGCAGACGCGCACGGGCCGGGGCGCGCGCCCATTGGCTGGGGCGGGCGCGGCGTTGCCGCGTCTCCCAGCACGCACGCACAGGTGTGGCCGCAGCCGGCTTCCCACGGCGCCCGGGTGGCGCGGCAACGCCGCCCTCCGCGCGCCGCTATCAATCCTTTTTGTCCGTCTGACGGCCCGTTCGCATGCCAGATGATGATACGGTTTCACTGGCCGGCGAAGCGGGCGGCCGGCTCTCCACTTCCACCGTCTACCTCGTTTAAACGGAGCTCGACTTTGCGGACACCGCTACGCTGACGACGAATCAGCTGAGCAACCAATTACTGGCTGTTACCAGGCGACGCACCGACAGCTGATGCGTCTTTGTACTGCCGCGGCAGCCAGGTAACTAGACGGGACTCTGGGCGACTGCCAACGACCGACGCTCGACCGCGGGAATCTACACACGCGTTCGGATCTGTAGGACTTCGTTAGACCACCAGCTTCTCCGCTGAGTAGGCGCTACAGGGATGGTGATACGTCTGCACTCCACAGTAGACCTTACGGTGTGCGGCGGTGATTTCACCTTGTAGCACCATCGATCATATTGCAATCACCTACAGTATGCGATAAGATTATTTTTTTTTAAATTTCACCTCCGTGATTATTATGTAAGGTGTGAGTTTGAGAAAGTAATATATACACTTTTTGGCGCGTATTGTAGCACGGGTTCTTGATATTATCTGAAACTCTAAACCCTCCATGAAAGACGGTCTTTTTCTAACGTCTCGCACGACAGTTCGTTGAACTTTTCTGTTACTTGGCTTATCCTTCCCGAGCATCTTTGCAATGAACTGTTCCGATATCGGTCTTGCCCACGGTAAGATGTGTTCATTCCACATTACTCTGCACATAAATTCCTTGCTAATTTTAGGCTGTGACTGATTCCAGTCATTGATGGCTGGCTGCGTAAAAGATGTCGGATGCTTTACGCGCATTACGTTAAATTAATTTATGTTTAGGAGGTGGCCATCAGCCTTTGTACCAGATAAGTGATGACATGTAAATGTGTCTTCTCTTAACAAATTACCGTGTCACCTCCCTAAACACAACGATGTCACTTATATACATATTTTAACCAGTAAGTCATTTACATAAATTTATCGTGATAAGTAGACAATCACTGTTTACACAGATAACAAATAAAGTTGCGCATCTTGCTACTTATGGCAAACCACGCCAAACCTGCAAATTAGCACGGGCAGTGCAAGTAATCTCCCTGCTACGTGTTCGACCCCAGTTCATAACCAGCAACAGAGGGTGAATCTTTGACAATGGCAGTCACTACTCCTATTGGCGAAACGTCAGAAAAATCACTCAACAAATCCTGGCCGAAGATTCCGACGCTAAAGCCGACAGGCATCAAGTGAACAAGCAGTCACGAAACTCTCAAAGTTTTGAAACCACCACAAATTACAAAGATCGCATGGCCGTTCTAAGTCTTAATCTAAGCAAATCCTATCTCACCTAAAAATGCGAAATGGACAACTTGCAGATAGTAAATCAATGAACAAATCACTTTACTACAAATCAATTGGTGCGACAAGTGGACACGATCCGAACACCAGTAGAGACTGTCGGAAATTTTAAACTAAAACGAGTGCTTTTTAGGGAGACTGCTACTTTACATGAACAAACAAGCACTTCTCATTCATGATATAAATAGGAGAGCGAAATGAGAAGGGCGTTTTGTTTTCGACGTTTACGTAAACAGAACTGGGGGGGGGGATGAAGTAATGGAACTATACGCTATGAATCCTCCCGCCATATCCCTCACAGCTGCCTGGCGTCGCGAATTTGCATTATACCAATGTGACTTTAAGGTTAACTGTTTTTGAGCGCAGTTGCAGATTTCGCATGAAGCTACCGTTTCTGGCATGTGAGCCATGTCCTGAGTGTTTCGGATACTTCCAGAGCGATATAAATTTTGATTTTTTCCTTCCACGAAGAAATTTATTCCAGCACTGAGGTGAGAATGTAGAGGGACACGAAGAGAGAGTAATGGGAAATAAATGAAACTGTAAGATGCTTTCTACTGTGGTGATTCAGGCCACTGTTGTCCAATTGAATCGATCGTATAAGGAATAGAAGCCTTCTCCATCGAGAACAAAAGCATGATGAACAGACGAGAGAGACTGCTTGGACATTATTTAAGATTACCACATGAGTTGATGGAGGAAATTGTTGAATAGATGGTGAGAAGGAAGAATCGCCAACGCAGGTCTAGGTATGAGTCTTACCTGACCAAAAAGTTCAGAGACTAGATAAAAAGTACAGAAAAGTCGAGATAATCTCGTGTGAACAAAGCACACTAAGTTCATACAACGAAGTGAAACTGTGAGACACGTCGCTCTCCGAAAAGATCAGTTCTCGCGTCACATTTGTTCGTATGTCAGTGAAGTCCTCCACGTGTTTACCCTTCTCTAGAATTTATGCACTTCGTCGTTTATGTGGTAAGTTAGCAAATATAATACTAAGGCTCTTCAGCAGTGACGATCTTTTACAGAAACGAATTGTCCGCGTGTTGCATTTCAATCAAGTCGAGGCATGCGTCCACGCGTCGCCGTTTTTATTCGGGAGTGAAAGCGTGCGGGACGAACAGTACTCGCAGTCCCTCTTCTTCAAAATAACGCGGAGAATGTGTCAAACACTTGATTTAGAGATATTGCTCAGTAGCTATTTGTGACAACAGCGTTGACAAACACTGGCCACACATCCACTAGTATGTACTTGATCCATTTCTTACTTTTCTTAGTTCGAGCTGCCACAATAGATACTGCGCTTGCGTCGCTTAGGCGTTGGGAATAAAATGAGTGTCTGAACTTTTTGGACAGGCTGTGTATGCAGCAGATCGTCAATCAAGTGTGATGCAGGAGTAATATTGGAAGGATAACGCAAGCGAGAAGAATGGAGAACTGCATTATTCCAGCGTTGGGGCTCACGGCCGAAACAGCAACGCAAGTGATGAGGAATTAGCGGGAAAGGATATTTTCCATCTCTTCGAGTGGCCGTGGAGTGGGTCAGCTCGGGGCAGACGGAACAAAAGGCAGCGGCGGCGGCCGCGGCGACCGGAAGAGCAGGTTTGCGGCGGCGGCCCGCCGGTCAATGGACCGGTGCGGGCGCCAAGGTCACGCCCAGCCGCCGCGCGCAGTCGGTCGCTCCTCTTCCTGTAGCGCCCGACGCCTAATTCACCAGCTCCCGATGTCACCTGCGTCAATTCGCGAAATGCTTCTCAGTAACCGCGATCCCGGTTCTCCCGCAAACAACAATACCGGGTGGTTATAACTGAAGAGCGGCTGCTCACAAAGGTCCACTGTCGGATCGTTTGGCAGCGAAACATGGTAGCATACGCTACTGCGGTAATGTGAAATGGATTTAAGCTGGAAAAAAATTGGTTCCTACTCTGGCCACCAGGTGCAAAACTGGCACTGAGAGTGCAAAAAAGACACACATAATATTTCTATATGTAATTTATTAGCAACAAGATATGGGCAGAAATGGTCAAATAAGTTGTAAGGTGGCAGAATATATGGTCAGATTCGCACCTTACATGAGACCTTTACAAATCGCAATGAGAAGGTGAAAATGACACCTAACTTAAGTCGACAGTTATGAGAACATTTGCCTATCAGTATGTAATACAAAAAGGGATGTCAGTCAAATGACGGTAATTAACACACCATTCCTATACAATGCATGTCTTTGAGCGGAAGGTAGAACAGGGAACAGGAGTCGAGTCGCTTTTAGTTTTGAAAAGCCAGCTGCCGTCGCGAAGCCGCCACGGACGACGCACTGGCCGCCTTCCACACCGCCCTCGCGGCCGAGAGGGCCGCCATGAGGGAGGAACTCGTGGCTGTTCACCGCCAGCTGCAACAGCTGCGTGAGGAGCTGCGGGTCCTCAGGAAGACGGCTATCCCCACCGCCAGCTCCACTGCGAGTCGGCCAGCGGGGGTTGACGCCTCCACCCAGACGGAGCCACCAGCGCCGCCAGTCAACGTGACGGGCGGAGCGGAGGCACCCATGGACATTGAAGTGGAGCAGCCTGCTCTCCCTCCCGACGGGGAGGTCGAGCCGCGGGCACACGACGAGGAGACGCACACTGAGACACCCCCACTTGCTGCGGCGGAGACTGAATGCCTGCCGCTCCCTACGGAGCACAGCGTTCAGCCTGTGCTGCAGAAGGTCGCCGCGTCTCTTCGTGACGGGACATACCCGCACCTGGACAACCCCTACCCATTTACTCCACCCGACAGGACGAAACCGGCCCTACCTCACCAGCCTTACGGACCAGTGAGGAACGACAAGGCTCTTAGAGGACTGGTATCGAGGAAGGACCTGACCATCATCAACCAACACCCTGTCTTCACGCCCACGGACTGGGAACACATCTTTGAGGTCTCAGCCCGGGGCGCGGCGGCTGGGGAAGTGCGTCCGGAAATCCAACAGCATCCAGCATACCAGCAATTCCTGGAGCTCGAGAAGAACTACACCGAGGAGGGACGAACCGATTCATTGAACAAAATCCAGACTTTATACTCAAATTATGCCGTCAAGACAATCCGTAAAATTCCCACGGATACGATGATGCCAGAAGACCTACCAGCAATCGAATACTTCGCCAGTCTAAAACTAGCGAAGTAGCCAGAGGCCCATCCCAACGAGAGGCCACACTGACAACAACAAAGCTGTCAAAGGAGGAACAGCAGCACCGCTGCTTAGCCTCCACCATCTCCGGACAGAGGAAGTCCGTGATTTAGACGACGACTGTCCACAACGGCGTAGCGAAACCGCGCTGCGGGAGTTACGCCGGCGACCACTTAAGGGGCTCCGGAAAGGCTCAAAATCATGAAAAGTTCAATTTTTACTTTTTTGCGTTTTCTGAATCTGCAGACTATTACCTTTTAATAGATGTATAATTTATTCAATTCCGAAGACTACAACTATTTTTAAATTTTTTTTGAAATGTGTTCTACATGGGCGTGACCCACTGTGGCGCTGTTAAACTGCTGTCAAATGGTGGTGTTATTAACGTCCGTGTTCATCAGGTACATTTTAGTGATGTGAGATAAAGTATGTGTTGTGGCTAACCTGTGATGGTTCAATATATATCGCTGGTGTGATTGTCGATTGTTTCATGTTTATTTACTCTGTCGTTATCTCGAAAATATTCGTAATTAATTCTGTTTCTTGAGTCTCTGTTTTGTTGAAGTATAATAATGAGTAAAAGTAAAGTAATTAGAAATCCTCTGAAGGCTTTTAAGAAAAGGAGAAATGTTGGAAAGCCAAAGGTATGTGTTATTACTGTAAACAATAAAGACGATAACCAAGTGGGTGAACCTAACCTCTCAAGTACACCTGCCCATAGCAGTCAAAGTGGGAAAGAAAATACTTCACAGAAGAAGCTTGGTTCAATGAGTGAAAACTATGAATGTTTTATGGGCGAATCTGATGTGAATGAAATATTTGATTTGTCAGTTCTCAAAGGAATTAGTTTTGTAGGAATTTCAGTGGGAGAGAGCGGCCTTGCAGACAGCAGCACGTCGCAGCTTACGATAAATACCGCGTGCAGAGGCGTAAACTTTGTTGGTTCACCAGCTTGCGTCCACTGTAAACTCGAGCGACTTTAGGTAATCTTGCGCTCAAATTTGTCACTAGACTAACCATCCACCGTAGACTTGATTGTCATCCTTAATAGTACCGAACTTTGAACCGGAATCTGACGGTTTTCGTAGTACTGACCAACATCATAACCCAAGTGTAGGAGCAATTTTGTAAAGAAACGTCCAATTAAACTTCCATATTATTGTGCTTAGGATCAATGTTCTTTCAGAGAGTTAATATTTAACATTGTTGTGTATAAACTTATTTCACTTCTTGATGTTGGCAAAATGCGTTATCCATTGCACTGTTTTTATGTTGGCGAGTTGAAAACTGTGTGAAAAGCTGTAATTTGGTGAGAAATATTGCGACATTGAACTTGTCATTTCACCTCACACAGTTGTTCTCAATTCAGAAATAAGCAAGCAATAACAAACAAACCCCCGCAACCTTACAAAGTGAGCAAGGGATAATGTTGATTTTATTATTAACAGTCACGTACGACAGTTTGTCCAATATCAGCATCGGAGTCGTCGACGAGGCGCTGCACTCCTAAAACGACGTGATCAACAGTTGCTTGTAGCAGTTCCGGGGGAATCTGAGCAGCTTCACATCAGGTACTGACCGAACGTGTCCCTGGCAAACGCGACGCGCTCTTTTAGGTATCCCCAGAGCCGAAAGTCACACAAATATCAGGTGATCTCGATGGTCATGCATCCGGAAAACCTCTGAAGGTAACACGTTCGTGGAAGGTTGCATTAGATAGATCTTTCACTGGACGAGTGACGTGAGATGTCCCATCTTGCACGAAAACACTGGTTTCTAAACAATTGCGCTCTCCGAAAGCGGGAATCACATTCTGTATAAGTGCAGACGTGGCGGTACACCTAAGAAGACCGGACCGAGGGGTAAAGGTGCTTGTGAAACGACACCACACAGTCACTTACGGTGAGTGCAATGGCTCTTCGTACATAACTCGGTTTGACAATACCCAAGTTCGGGAGTTCTGTGTATTCACTGCACCCTGTGGTGTAAAATGTGCCTCGTCGCAAGTCTAACTTTAATCCGTGCCAGGGACCGGAGAGCGAATTCAGAATGTTGCTGCGGGTTATGAGGTTCAGTTGCAGCACCGTCTGGATCTTGTACACTAAAACAGACCGTACAACTTTCCGTACTTGTTGACCATGGGATGGGCGGTTCTCGTGACACTGCACAACCCGGGACCTGTTAAGCATGGCAACAACAACGTTGCCTTCCTCTTCTGTTTGCCACACCAAGGTCACCCGTGTTTTCAGATTTATCATTTAATGACATCGTCTTCCCTTCACACCTTTCGGTCGGCGACACACTCTTAACGCAGCACTGTAACTGGTGACGGTCACAGAAAACAGATTCAATAACGGGGCACAGTCTCTTCTCGATGGCCATACCGTTCGCCCACGTTCCGGCTTGTCAAATTACAGCGTCGATGTCATATAATCGTACAGTTTACACCGCCAGATTTGCACCTGGCGGCCTAACCTGGAACTTTTATCCAGTGTCAAAAACCATTAGCATTATGTACCAAATTTCGCTGTCATACGATCATCACAGCCCGCCCTGGGCCTGTGTGTAGCTGCACTTTAGATACAGCCACCTGGTACGACAGGAGTAATTGGCTTGGTGGAATTCAGAACGTACTGGTAGAAAGAGCGCAAATATCAGTTTTGTACCTCAAGAACGAGGGATGGGAGGACTAGTTACCCGGTTCGGATTTTATTTGCTTTTCAGTAAGATTCTCAGGCCGCATCATGTGCCAGTGAATGAAGCAACGCAAGAGCTGGCTTGCGTCCAACAGTGCTTCCGCGAGCCCCTCGGACTAGTGGTCCTATCTTGTTCGGCGAGACTGGACCCAGTGGGTTGATTTTCCCTTATCCACCTTAAACGTATGCTGTACGGCAGGGGACGAGGCGCTCAACGTATAATGAAGGCAGCGGTGCGCGTTTGCTAGGCTATTATGGGTTTAGAGACGTCAGGTATTTCCAGCATCTCGAGGTTGAGAACCAGCATTTGAGTCAAAACAGAACCACTGATTGCCTGAAAGACCTTCACGTTTAAAAACACCTTTAGGAATAGCGTGCGGTTCACATTCTCCCTGCTGTAGCAGGCATGTCGTAGACACACTGGGCTGCAGGTGCTGTTTGCTACTGTTGTTTTCTGTGTGTCTTGGCTAAAACGATCCGTAGTGATCAACCTATTTATTCTTACAGGAACGAGACTTAATACAAATTCATCTACGATTTCGCCTGCGCGGGCGTGGAAACCTTTTCAGACTTTCCCGTGTCTGGAGGCGGATGTTGCGGCTTATTGAAAGTGTACGTGGTTCGTAAACAGATGTCTCATTACATGCTGCTTTCAGCTAGCTAGAGACAGTGTCTGATGGAAGAGAAGAAGACTTGGCGAGGTTTCATTAACTGCATTCGTTTCCCAAGAAACCTGAAATATTTTGACTGACGTGACTTTCGATCTACGTAGATTTGAAATATGTTCTTTTTTGCCTTGGTGGAGATTTCTGCGGAAATCCAAAGCAAATCAGCTGGAGTACTGACTACTAACAATGTGCGATCTCTGGCTCTTCATAATGCACTTAGGAGTTTTATCCTTCAGTTCAGTATTGGACATTGTAACCCAGTCGCCCTGGGCAAAGTGAGCCTAGTGGCCCTTTTTAAGATAGTTTTGTAAGTGCAGTTTTGCCGAGAACTGATTTGGCTTCGTCTTTAACGTTTCCTTGCTAATCTGTGACAATACGCCGCATAATTTGTATCTTGCGCGCAGCACATCGCAATTAGTGGATGTATCCAGGCTGCGGCCGCTATTAAGACCTCGCGCGATTCCGTGTTCTCTCTGACAAAGATGCGAAAAAACGTATAAGACTGTCTTTCTGCAATATATAGGACTATTCAAAAAGAAGGAACAGATTTCAAACGCTTCTTGTTTCCAAACTACGAAAGACAAACAATTCCAACGTTCCTGGAAAGAGGAAAGCTCAAAGTTTTATGAATTCAGAGTGGGCACCATGCGTTACACGACAATTATCAAAACTGTGGCTCATTTCCTGCCACACACGAAGTCGCTGGTCTCTTGTCATCGAATCCACAGCTTCAACAATACGGTGCCGCATACTTTCAAAAGGATCTGGCATATGGGGGATAAAAACGCTGTCTTTTACGTAAGCCCGCAGACAGAAGCCACTAGGTGTGAGGTCTGGAGACCTGGGAGGCCACAGGCGATGAAGTTCACATCCTGCTGCTCCTTTTCCAGTCCAAAGTCCTGGAACCGCGACATTCAGGTAACGCCTGACGTGTTTGTCGGTGGTCTCCGAGGTCTCCAGTCACGTGAAAGACAGCGTTTTTATCCCCCCTGTGCCTGACACTCTTTGGAAGTCTGCGACATCGCACAGTTGATTCTGTGGATTCGATAACGAGAGATCAGCTGCTTTGTGTGTTGCAGAAAATGAGCCATCGTTTTGATATTTGTGGTGCAACGCTTGGTTCCCACACTGAACGCATAAAAATTTCAACTTCTCTCTTTCCAGGAACGTAGTTTGGAAGCAATGAATGTTTGAAATCTGTTCCTTCTCTTTGAATAGCGGTGTGCATTATTCTTCGAACAGTGCAAGAAAATAGTTTCGGCACGATTTTTCTAGCCACGGTAGTACTCTGGCCCTACATCAGTTAGTTCCTCCGTGTACACTTCACTTCATTTCGGAACAATTAAGCGTCGGGGCACGTCAAACTTACAGCCAACGACAGAACTAACTTCTGCCGTAATAGATCCACAACCTTTGAGCTGTGTGGACCCTCTCCCGTTCCTAATCTGGCGATATTCGTCCTACTTTCTTTAATTTTCTTTCCGTCGAAGCAAACTACTACCGGCTACGATAAAACGTTTGCCGCAAGTGAACTGCGGCGAAACGTGTTGGAAATGTGCTAGTTTGTAGCTTGCTGTACTGTTATGCAACAACCTGTCGTACGGGAAGATTCTGTTTGACGTAACATACAAAATGCCGGAGCCGCACACCGAGGCCCTTCGACGAATTACAAATGTTCGAGGTACCTTCAATTCTGATGCACCATCGATCAGTTTGTTGAATTAATTATATTGCATAGTTTCATGATGGTAACAAATACTGCAGGAGAATGTTTCGATCCAAAACAACAGGGAGGGTACAGTATTAAAAAAGTTTCTTTCCTTAGATTGATGTAACGTGACCATTAATGAAGAGTGATATAGCGCTATACTCCTCGAATAATTATTTACTTAAAATACGTTCACGATAGCTCAAGCAAATAAATTGGTCGTAAATTAGCTAGGCACTCCTCCACACTTACAGGTTCTTTCGGTAGCAAAGGACATTAGTAATCATCCGTTGCTAAAAATGGCAACGCGTTACGTGGGTTCACTGTGTAAACTGATTTGTCACACTCGGCTGTTTTGTGTCCAACAGAGCACGAGTTTCCTACAGGGGATGCACGTCATCGATTTTTAAAAAAACATGGGCATGTGCTGTGTTGAAGTGGCAACCGCGCCCGCAAAGTCGATCAGCAGAAGGCATCGTGTACACAGGTCCTTTAAGGTGGCGAAGCGGCAGGAGTGAGACGTCGGTGTGGGGGCGGAGTCAGCAGATGCAGCGGCCGATGGGCCCGCGGCACGAAGCCGCCCGACCAGTTTACCGGCGCGGCGCGGCGCGACCCGGCGACCACGCCCGGTCGCCCCCAGCAGCTGACCGGCCGAGGTCGATGACAAGCCTTCGCCAGCAGCGCGTGACGTTACTCAATTCACTCAGGACAGCCGCTTCTCCGTTGACGACAAGAGACACTTGTCCGTAATGTTCACCTTGTCCGTTCCATTCCGTCAGCTACATGTGGTCCGGGATGACGGATCCTAAATCGTGAGCAATGAACACGCTACAATCAATAGTGACGTATGAATAAGTGTTTGGAGAACCTGTCTGGAGGAAGGGTGATGTATGTCGCTTAACCTCCTATCATACACTAAGGGCATAGTTCAGCGTTCACCACAACTACGAGACAATACGAATGCGTTTTAAATCACAAGGATTCAACTCCATTGAGAGAGAAACATTTTAATACATGAAACTATTTGCGGGGGTTTCGCAGCCAACTGTTTCAACGATGAGGAGGAAAGCCTCAGGATGAACAGATCTTGGGTTGCCCCATTGCGGCGAACGACGGGTGTGGGTAATACCGAATGGCAAAGGGAAAGCTTCCAGACCGCGGACCGGCAAATACGCAACCTGCGACTGCGGGTTCGACTACAGTGTGCCACCAGCAATTGAGACTGCACGTTTGACACCATCTACATCGATACTCTGCAAATCACATTTAAGTACCTGGCAGAGGGTTCATCGAACCTCCTTCACAATTCTCTATTATTCCAATCTCGTACTAGCGCACGGAAAGAATGAACACCTGTATATTTCCGTACGAGCTCTGATTTCCCTTATTTTATCGTGGTGATCGTTCCTCCCTACGTAGGTCGGTGTCAACAAAATATTTTCGCATTCGGAGGAGAAAGTTGGTGATTGGATTTAGAGAGAAGATTCCGTCGCAACGAAAAAACGCCTTTCTTTTAATGTTTTCCAGCACAAATCCTGTATCATTTCTGTGACACTCTCTCCCATATTTCGCGATAATGCAAAACGTGCTGCGTTTCTTTGAACTTTTTCGATGTACTCCATTAGTCCTATCTGGAAAGGATCCCACACCGCGCAGCAGTATTCTAAAAGAGGACGAACAAGCGTAGCGTATGCAGTCTCCTTAGTAGGTCTGTTACATTTTCTAAGTGTCCTGCCAATAAAACGCAGTCTTTGGTTAGCCTTCCCCACAACATTTTCTGTGTCTTCCTTACAATTTAAGTTTTTCGTAATTGTAATATCTTGGTATTTAGTTGAATTTACGTCTTTTAGATTAGACTGATTTATCGTGTAACCGAAGTTTAACGAGTTCCTTTTAGCACTCATGTGGATGAGCTCACACTTTCCGTTATTTAGGGTCAACTGCCACTTTTCGCACCTTTCAGATATCTTTTCTAAATCGTTTTGAAATTTGTTTTTATCTTCTGATGACTTTATTAGTCGATAAACGACAGCGTCATCTGCTAACAACCTAAGACGGCTGCTCAGATTGTCTCCCAAATCGCTTATATAGATTAAGGACCAGCAAAGGGCCTATAACACTACCTTGGGGAACGCCAGAAATCACTTGTTTTACTCGATGTTTTCCGTCGGTTACTACGAACTGTGATCTGTCTGACAGGAAATCACAAACCCAGTCACATAACATACGATATACCATAAGCACGCAATTTCCCTACAAGCTGCTTGTGTGGTGCTGTGTCAAAAGCCTTCCGGAAATCCAGAAATACGGAATCGATCTGAAATCCCTTGTCAATAGCACTCAACATTTCATGTTAATAAAAAGCTAGTTGTGTTTCACAGGAACGATGTTTTATAAACCCAGCAACTCGTATTTGCTAAACTTCACCAAAATCATTACTTTGACAGTTCGTCATTTCCTAACCGAATGCCCTTTTTTTTTGTAACCATTTACTTTCTAATTTGTGTTTGCCGCCTGAGTTACCGGCCGTTTTAGCGAACGACGCGCAAGCTGTTGACCGTGTTTAACTTTTGATCTGTCGTAACAATATTGCGAACGACATTTAATTTTTAGTTCAGGACCTCCGTTGTCGCTATGCCGTATTTTATGGACATTCCTCAAAGAGAGTGTCTTTGTTTCTAGCTGTCTACCCTTCCGTCAATTGGGCCTCACGCGTAGTCGTTTTTAACTCTTTCGTCTTAGTGTTCTACGATTCTAACATGGACGCGTATGACTTCAGTTGTTTTTGCGCCCTAAAACAAAAAAATAACTACTGATCCTGATATGAGCGACAACAGGCATCATGTCATGGTAAAGTTTCTCTCTGTCAGGAGAAACGTTCTAAAAATGTAAATATTGTGAGGAATCACTTTTTGTCTGGTATATTTGCCATCTGGCGTATCTTTGAATTTAAATACCAAGAGCAATCACAATTGTCCGGAATTTTTAGCGCTTTGCTCATCTTTCCATGTCGATCACGTAAGTGATACGTATTATTTGACTACCTGATAACGAGTAAAGCTAGGGAGAGGGGGATAAACTGATTTTTGTTTGAGATGTTCCGTGATGTGCAACAGTGGATACAAAATGATTTGATATCATTGTACAGAGAAACGGCTCATTAAAACAGTAATTTGCATCGAGTTTATTTTGCTCCAGTAGTTCTGTAATTATTGTAGTATAAACATTTCATTGTGATTAACAATATGTGCACGTTGATATCCAGAGAAAATGTTGATTATGAGTTACCGAAATTAAGTTTCATTAGGAATCTAAGAAGAGTAAAGTTTTACATGATTTAAGGAAGTGTATATTGGAAGTATTCAGTAAGGTGTGTAAATAAGCTGAGAAAGAATGTTGAGAGAGTGAAAGATCATGTTATTTCGACTTTTTTCTAGGTTATTAAATGGTTTCAATCTAATTGCAAAATACTCTCCTACTTATTTACGAAACATTTCACTGAAGCTTATCCTCATTGTTTAAGTAACAAATTTGTTTAATAAAATGTTTTACTGTCACGCCATGCGCAAAAGCGTGAACAGTGATCATCATTTTTGGAAAAAAGGGCAAAAAAGTTTATTTGCTAAAGCAACTTAGAATTAAAAATGCGAACTGCCGCGCAGTGATTTATTTCAGTTCATCTTTCTTGCACGGCAGACAGCAGAGCAGAATATCCTTTGCTAAGATGATAATTTTAAAGCCTAAACGAACCATTTGTGAGAATAATAAGCGACGTTTCCATCTACAATATTTTAAATAAATTCAGTGGATGCGTTTTACAACACGGCACAGTTTTTGTTATGCAACACTTTTTTTGTTACGCACAGCCCCAGCAGCTAGAGATGCGTGCGTTGGGGCCTAACCCGCGGAAGGTTCGGCTGTTGGGCTGATGAATAATAAATACGGTATGTAGCGTTCTCAGGCCTCTAGGCTTGTCTATGGCTTAGGGAAAGTCTCTTGATTATCTACTGATAATCAGGTACTCTCACAGCACTATTAGCAACACTGCGGAGAGTCGACGGGCAGCAATTACTGTTGCAGGAGGCAAGTCATGGACACTTTGGAACAGAAGTGGTGTTCATAAAAAAATGTTCCGTACTTCAGGTCGAAGGTTTATCAGTGTTCTAATAACTTGTTTTTGACTTACGTTCTAGAAAGCTGTGTTCTTAAATTATGATGGAGACATTCTGGACCCATCTACACAACACACAGCGATGAAAATGGAGAAGGTAATAGTGATACAGACTTACTTATTGGAAAAGAGAATCCCAACTTACGTGTGACATTAAAATTATCCTTTTTTTTTCACCGTCTCAGTTGCACAACTCTTATGGCGATTACTCATTTCGATGTAGCAAGACCATCTCCAGATAAATGCAGCTACCGATACAACTAGTCAC
Organism: Schistocerca americana; assembly: GCF_021461395.2. Lineage (NCBI taxonomy): Eukaryota > Metazoa > Arthropoda > Insecta > Orthoptera > Acrididae > Schistocerca > Schistocerca americana. The sequence goes on along the minus strand of NC_060121.1, from coordinate 942,171,697 downwards.
ATTCATAATACCGTAACAATGAACCTGACAATTTTAACAGTAAAACTTGTTGATACATTCACGACTTGCTGGTGATGTAAGCGATAAATTACTAGCAAGTAGTAGGTAGCTGAAAAAGCTTTACTGTTTAAAACAGGAATGGACTTTGTAACGGAGGTTATTCTGTCAGCAATGTGGATTGACTGCGCAGACAACTACATAATCTGAAGAGGGTTGTTAAACGGAAAGTAACGATCACCACAAAAATTGTGCAACTGAGACGGCCTAAAATTAGGGCCGATTTTAAGATGATTCTTTGTTGTTTTCTTGCGCAGACTGGTGCCAACGTAATCGCCTGCAACGCTTTCAACAATTTCACCTTTTTAACATTATTGGTTTTGTGAGGCACTTCCTGCGTAATAAATTCAATTTCTTTTAGGATTAATCCATGAAATCTGTCTTTCTGTCTCCATCTAAGGAACTTGAAACTAAGTAATTGAAACTGACTTTTCCACCTCTAGTGTAATCTGATAGTTCACCTGAAACACGCACACACAAAAAAAAAAGTTTTGCACCACCCTAGTTCTCAGAACTCCTGAAGAGAGACGTTGACTGTGGGTATTGTATCACAGACACAGTCCCTTTGACTATTCAGACATCTCACTAAACCCGGCCAAACATGTAGACAACCATGCATGAGCAGCGCCTGTTAGAAAGAGGCGGTCCGACAGCCTATCAGTTAGTCATTCCACCAGCAAGGAGATACAAGGCTCGTGTTGTCTGTACTTCAACCATACCTAGACGGTCAATACCGCGGTTCGATCGCGTCCGCATTGTTGCTTTGTGCCAGAAAGGGCTCGCAACAAGCGAACTTTCCAGGCGTCTCGGAGTGAACCAAAGCGATGTGGTTCGGACATGGAGGAAATACAGAGAGACAGGAACTGTCGGTGACATGCCTTGCTCAGCCCGCCCAAGGGCTACTACTGCAGTGGATGACCGCTACCTACGGATTATGGCTCGGAGGAACCCTGACAGCAACGCCACTGTGTTGAACCTTCAACCAGACAATCGTCGGGGACGTTTTTGAAGACTACCCAGTCAGGCTGAACGGCTTCGACACACTGTCCAGCGAGTGCAGCAAGGTGAATGTCCCCTGCCGTTTTGGGAGTGGCATTATGTGGAGCCGACGTACGCCGCTGGCAGTGGTGGTGGTCATGGTAAGCGCTGTAACGGCTGTACGATACGTGAATGCTATCCTCCGACCGACAGTACACCCATATCGGCAGCATACTGGCGAGGCATTCGACTTCATGGACGACAATTTGCGCACGTCTTGTGAATCACTTCCTTCAGGATAACGACATCGCTAGATTAGAGTGGCCAGAGATGAACCCTTTCGAACGTGCCTGGCATAGATTGAAAAGGACTGTTTATTCACGACGTGACCCACCAGCCACTCTGAGGGATATACGCCGAATCGTCGTTGAGCATTGGGACAATCTCGACCAACAGTGCCTTGATGAACTTGTGGATAGTATGCCACGACGAATACAGGCATGCATCAATGCAAGAGGATGTGCTACTGCGTATTGAGGTACTGGTGTGTACAGCAATCTGGACCACCACCTCTGAAGGTCTCGCTGTATGGTGGTGCAACATGCAATGTGTGGTTTTCATGAGCAATAAAAAAGGGTGGAATTATGTTGATCTCTATTCCAATTTTCTGTACAGGTTCCGGAACTCTCGGAACCGAGGTGACGCAAAGCTTTTTTTGGTGCGTGCAGCTCCAGTGCATATGGCTCTTAACTTTTTTTACTGTTTCCAGTGATTGATCGTCAATCGCGTAAGTCAAGCGACATCGCGTCATTCCGCCTATTCGCGTGTTTACGTTGGGAGTAAACGGGTTCTCCGCGCTGAGTATCTACTTTCCGCTGTTCTTCCTGCATTTCACTATAATTTCCTGGTTTGATAATTCTCCGCACACAGTCCTCCATGGGTCTTCCGACGTATCAGTCAGATCATTTCTATATACCATAAACAAGCTACATAGCATCTGACAATTTTTGTCCGTTAAGAACAGCATGCCGAGTTCCACTGGTCTGGAATTCTTCACACCAACTGCAAAGGCGCAAGGTCCTTAGACGCTGTGTTTGTCATACCGATGGTTACTGGGTGTCTGGAAAAACCGCCTCATCAACAGAGTAACTTTTCTGTTTGAAGGCACTTGCCACGGAATGAGAATAACGCTCAACCACAATCACATTCGGCATTGCTTCGGACTCAAATTTTAAACCAGAAATGCGGAAATGTGTTGACAAAAAACCAACTCGATGTGGGTCGCCCTTCCAACCCATACATTCGACGCTAAACAGAAACTTTCAACTCTATCGCTCTGGAGGACGCTACTGTGTGTCTTTCGCGAAATCAGGTAACGTGCAGAACCTGTCAGTCTGAAGATTTTGTAGGCGACCCCTTTCCTTCAAGACGGAACTTTTTCTTGGTTATCGCAAGGTTACGTATGTCCGTATCTCTGAAAAATGTTTTTCCGTGTAATAATTAAGTGGGCATGGCCACTGAGCAATTTGTCAAATGGCTCCCTGGAGTGTTGATGAGAGCTTGGCGTGCGTGAGGGGGCTGAAGCGCCCAGCAACAGCTGCTACCATATGGGCGGGAAGGCGTCCCCTTCTCCACCATCGCCACAACGTCCGTTGCCGCAGAAATTTTCGGTCATGCAACGACTATCTGGTAATAAGGATACAATGACTCTACTAGGTAGGAAGACTAGTACATTGACAGTTGGTCCGAAAATGTCAGCTCGTTTCTTGGTGAGATTTAGTACCCATTTGCAGCTTTATAAATACACAGCACACTAAATATGGACGAGATAGGGAGTTGCTACACCGAGCGAATGAAACCACACAGCACGAGCGCTGTTCTTTAATCAGTTCGGAAAGTAGATAGGGAATAGTGCAGCAATTTGTAGGTAGTGCTATGGCAGCTCGGAAACGAGAACGCACGCCGCGATTGGAACGAGCGTCTTAGAATAGAAAGGTGCCTCGTGAACAAAAGAAATCTTACAATTCATGACTGTTGTCTGCGTCTGTTTCTACTGGAATCAACGGTGCTAAGAAAATAAAATTCTGCGTCAGTTATCTACTAAAAGATCGTATCACCTATCTGAAAAATAGATCAATTCCCGCGAAGGAATGCGCGACAGGAATTTTGACGTTTAAAGCAATTATTAGTACTTGGTTCAAATGGCTTTAAGCCCAATGGGACTTAACATTTGAGGTCATCAGTCCCCTAGACTTAGTACTACTTAAACATAACCAACCTAAGGACATAACAGCGGCCGGCAATTATTAGTACTCTGTAATCACAAGAACAGCTCTCCAAGTTCAACATACATGTTGTACTTGAGGTGATACTATTTCTGCTGGACGTAGTTTCTTTATTCCCTGTACGCAAAGACATGTGGAAGATCTGCGTACGATTGCAGGGCCAAATTTCGATAAGGTACAGAAAACAGATGTACACACGCAAACTTTATGTGATGCAATATTAAATGTGTCGTCCGTTGGCACAGAGTTGGTAGTCCGTTGAAAAACGATAGTGATTAAACTGACAGAACTTATTAATGCGTTTTTTGCTCAAGGCTGCTGTTTACCTACATATTTTTGGCCGCTTATTATCTATTTAACTTTATTCCTTTCAATGAGTCTTACAGTTTTAAATCGTTACATGTGTAATTTTAGGCCTAAGTTAGTGTATCTGGAGTTTGTTTTCAGAGCATACCGTCACCCAAATAGCCTTCACTGTGGTGTTCAAATCAACAGTAGTGTTGAGGACAGCTTTACTTTCTTTTACAGAAATCAGTGAACTGTTCACGAAAAATCTTACTTGTTCTACGGACGAGGTGCCAGTAACTGATTTCACACTTGAGGGAAGAGTTTACACGAAACACCAAAGAGCGGCATTCTTGTTGTAAGATTTGTTACAGGACCTTAAAAAGCAATACGTAAATCTATGAACAGAGTGTGGTAACTTAAATTGGTTGACTGCCGCAGGGGGGAGTGGAGGAAGAACGCCCTCACATAGATCACGGGGTGGGGGTGGGGCTGGGACTGGGGATGGGGCAGACTTGCCCCGCCTTCCTCCCACAGTGGAGCCACCTTAACCTGTCCGTTAAATGTTGTTCATGATCGTAACTGAAACAGTTTTATGTGCTGACATAAAACATAATGAGCATAACTGCAGTCAGCCTCCGTGGTTGAGTGGCCAGTGCGGCTAAACGTCATGCAAGGAGCTCGAGTTCGTATCGTGGGCGGGTCGGAGATTTTCCCCGCTTGGGTACTGGGTATTGTGTTATCACAATCATCACCACGCAAGTCGCCGAAGTGGCGATTTGCAAAAGGCGGCCGCGCTCCTCCAAAAGCGGCTCCCGCCAAATATTAGGCACGTTTCACATAACTGCAGCAATTATGTACACCTGTTACAAGGAAAGGAAACAAAACGAAGCTAAGTACAAAATCGTAACATAGCAAACAGTTACTATCTAACAATACTGTAAGCTAGGCAACGTTGGCTTAAAAAAACTGGTCGAAGCCTTCCTATGCCTACCGATTCATAACTATGGAGCCCACCTGGCAGTTAACACGGTTAATACTCGGCGAGTCACTGTACAGCGCACGACGGGAGGTTACTTCGCATCACTGCAACTCATTACCATTCTTGTCACAACAACGGTATGACCGCTCGTAGGGGTAGCATATTTTACTGTAACGTGCTACCCAACAACAAAAACTTTCCACTGTTTTAACATGGCCCATTCGCAACGATAGAAAGTATGTTTTAGCATATTTTTGGTAGAACTTTAGATATGCATCTGCTAGTGAAAGGTTTTTCCTACAGACATCGGGTTTCTCGCATACGATGAGTTCGGTGTCAAACTGCTAACGAATATCAACATAATCGTGCTAATTTATTACAGCTTCTCTCTAAATCCCGTTACACGTTTGTCCTTGGTTCTTTGAGTTTCGTTGTAATCGGCGACCTTATCACCGTTGTATCATGATTTTTGACTTGCGCTAACGCTTATTTGAGTTAAGAGAATTATGTGAGGATATAAAATTTTTTTAATATTTCAAGTGATGATAAGGTTACACTTTTCAGATACATAACTTTAGGTTCTATGACTGGCTGCGAGATGGTTCCCGAATTAATGTCTACAGTTGTAACCCTTTTTTAATCATTTTCGAGTCAAAATCAGACTGATTCAAACGCAAGATTTTTAACTAGTACAGTCAACTCTTAGAAATCTTGGCTATCTGCAAGCCAGATAATCTCTTGTTTTCTTTGTACTAGATGGCATACAAAAAAGAAAAATACATACAGCACGAAGTGTAATGACGATTGAAGTAAGCAGATCATGTTACTTACAACATTTAATTGATTCGCCTGCAATGATCCACTCACGATTAAATGCAGCCGCGGTATACACGAGCCATCATGGGAAAAAATCAGATACCAGATGTCCCATATACAGACTGACAAATATTGAACTATATGAACAAAAAACTTAAATTAGTTACAAACTACGGCGTGCGCACACTTTATTCAACATGTGAAGGTCATTACATATATTTGGATTTAAGTTACGACATGTTCGATATGCCACCCATAATTGGCGATGACGTGGCGCAGAGGAATAGCGAACTTCCACATGATCCGCTAAAGCGTCGGAACTTCGACGCTGTCGATTACCTCCTAAATGGCTGGATTCACCTCGGCAATGGTTTTGGGGTTACTGCTGTACACCTTGTCTTTAATATAGACCCACAACAAGGAGTCTTAGTGTTCAAATCTGGAGAATATAGTGACCAATTGAGGCCCATGCCAGTGGCCTCTGGTTAGCCTAGGCCCTAGAGCAATAATGCGGACCCGAAGTGCTCCTCCATGACATCAAACACTCTCCTGCTTCGACGGGGGTCGAGCTCCGTCTCGCATTAACCACATCTTGACATGAGGGTTACTTTTGATAATGGGGATGAAACCATCTTCTAAGACCTTCACGTAACGTTCGGTAGTCACCGTGCCATCAAGGAATATCGCACCGATTACTCCTGTGCCTGGACATTGCACACCACACAGTCACCCGTCGAGAGTGGAGATACTTCTCTATCGCGAAATACGGATTGCCAGTACTCCAAATGCGCCAGTTTTGCTTATTGACGAACTCATCCAAATGGAAGTGAGCGTCATTGCTAAACCAAACCATATTAATTCCCATCATGCCCCGCGGCCAGACGTGCAGCGTAACAGTCCTAACGCAAAACGTGCAGAAGTTATGACGATTTTATTTCATATAGTTCAATAATTGTCACCCTGCATCATGCTTAGTGATTTGGAAGCAGTTACGCTATTAGGCTATGAGATTGCTAATGAAGGGTTTTTGCAATATGCATATGCAAGTTCGAATACTATTCATTTCTGCAACAAAGTATTACAAGCAGCGAGTGATAAATTCAGTTTTATGCCATATTTACAGCACAACAAGATTCACCACTTCGAACAGTATTAAAAATTAATTTATGTGCCACATCATACGCATGTGGTGCAGGCTTATACTACACGTGCTCTCTAAGAAGACTCTCGATGAGGTGGCTCTGGCAATACTAGGAGTGTCCAGGTTTTGATCTCACTGAGCGAGCCAGTCGCACTATCATTTTGACGGTTAACACTTTAAAATGTCCCAGTGAACTGAAATTGGCTGGTTTTGTTTGTACAGGGCAATAAAGATGCGTGTACACACCCAATATGGATTCTTTTACCAATATTTCTGCTTCAATTTACGAGCAGCTGCCGCAGCTGAGCCCACGACTGCATTATGTCCCTTAAGGCATCATGTTTCTGCCCGAGGCTTTATTTTATTCGGGACAAACATTATTTATTTGACGATTAGCTAATTTCACCCACCTGCGGTAGAATAAAGTAGCAATGAATAAAAATTGTGTTATATGCTTCCATTTATACGATGTGTTGTTACATCACAGCAGTGAGGAAAACAACGTAATGCAACGGCATCCCTTGTTGATGTGGAATAGCGCGATATCGTACAGTCAGTGAAGTGAGAGCTTATGCTTATGGGTTGCACCACAGAGTGAGTATGTATCTCTTGAAGTGCGGATAGTCTGCTGCGCATGTTCAACATTTTTGGACGATGCTGCTTGTCTGCAATTTGCAGTAATAGCGTAACTTGAATATTACACCTATTCGAATTATTGTATACACCGTTCTGAACGTTTGAGTTTTAGTAACAGCAATGGAGTAGTACAGCCGTTGCTATGGATGTAAAGATAAATATGTGAAAGGAGGATCAGTTACTTTTCGTATCCATAACAAATGTACAGTTGTGAACGTCATATTGATATGGGCACTTCACTTCATATGTTGAAAAACAAAGAGACGCTATATTATAAAGTCTTGTATTGCACGGTAATTTCTGCGATTTTATGGTCATGCGTTTACGAGAAAAGTGCTAAATAAATTAGCATGTGCGTTTGAGCGAACTGCCAGCCAGTGTATACATACTCGTGCTATGTTCATATGCAGATAAAATTTATACATGAATAATTACCTCCAATATATGCACGTTCTCAAATAACTGTATCTAAGCATTTCCAAATGGAATCGCTTCCTATACAGTGTCATTGTAATGTAATTTGACAATATGAATCGGTGTAATAGAGAAACTAAACAAAAATATTATTGGCAGTCACTTCTTGTTACTGAAAAATGCAAATGAAGTAGAATCAGAGGCACGCTACCGTAGCGAAAAAGTCCACCGCCACTACTCTTCTTTCTTCCAGCCAACTTCAGTTCCTGGTACCAAATTTTTAAGATACCCGTAAAATGCGTATACAAAGTTTTTCGGTAATTCAAGGTGATCTGTCAGTAGTAGTGAAGTAATAAAAAGCAAAATACGCTGAGCGCTATACGGGCTAAAATGCACAATCCAAAAATCACCTGACTTAACGCCGCGCGAAATACAGCAGATAGATTCTCGTTCTGCGCATCCGCATGCTCACTCCAAAAATATTTATACTCTATGGATTGCACTCGTTGATTCTAGATACAGAACCTCGCAAAACCCCATATCAGCTCATGTCTCTCTCAGAACAACAAAATACAACAATACAAAACTGCCTAAGACAATAAGCACACCGACGTATCACGTACGCGGAGATTATGTTATTAAAAATAAGCCAGCCGTGGTCATTTCTTCAAGAATTGAACTCAAACATACCCGGTTATTTCGTGGAGCTACAGATTTCGATAGCCTTGTCAACAATTTTCACATAAAGGAAAATGTGTGTTGATAGCTGCAGCCTCGGTGTTGAGAAGTTCTACTGTGCCTCATATAACGCAAAAGTAAACGAGACTAGGGCTAACCTTGCACTTCCACCTCCACAACGGTATGTCACGTATCTGGTAACAGCTGCATTACCTAACTGATCTTTCACATTGCCCTTCAAGTCACTCTTATAAACTTGTTTTTTGACGGCAACGCAATGCGAACATTGCAATAAATTTTGAGATAGTTCATCAAATCTGATGTTAGTCGTCTATCTCTGACGCGCAATAACGGTGGTTGGTTTGATGGAATGTTACAGTTTTAGGTCTCCCCACCTACCCACAGACAAACATTTTATTGTGACAGTAACATTTACATTAATGTAATTATCTGTCCTTGTACACGTCTCAACGTCGAGGCTGAGCAACTATTTGATTGTGGACAAAAACATCTTGTTCAGATTGGTGGAGTAACTTAGGGGACACTTTCTGACCACCAGGAAATGACAACGACACGAGATTTTTCATATTCTGCAAGACACCATTACTTGTATAAGGTGGAATTCCTGGACAGTTTTTCTTAGTATATCATCCAAAAGATGATAATCATCTTAGCTCGTAAACTCGCCAAGGAGAAACCGTAGTATGAGCGTCAATAATATCCTTGTATCGCAAATAAAACAGGAAGAAAACACTTTGTTAATAATAATGACAATAATAATAATAATAATAATAATAATAATAATAATAATAATAATAATAATGAGACGTTTCTGCAATACTTACAAAGCATAAAGAACAATCTATACATGGAGTAGTAGTCTGCGTTCGTAACGCAACGCATAAGCAAACTTCATACGCTTCGGTGTTTTATCCGAACAAGCACAGGCGGAGTTTATCAGCTGGCTGTATTAAATGTCATCCCTACATGATACAGTAAAAAGCAAAGCGGAATTTCAATACAGCATATCCTACGAGGGCACGAACTAACGAAATACAAATAAGCTTTTTACTTTTTGTCATTAAAGACCTGTCGCTGGACCGACGTCATGCTGTTATGGTTACAGATTTTCGAGTTCGACGTCATGTTTATTTCGCTTAACGTTACTGGTTAGTATTCCTAAAGATTTGAGCTCTGTCTCTTGCTCCGTTCACAGAGCCTCACAAACACCCGCATAAAAAATGCTGTCTAACTCTCTTCGATATCTTTCGTCGTAACTGAACTACTGGTGAGCATCTCTGAACACTGAGGCGTTACTAAACATTACGACGAAACACGATCGGGAGACCATCAGTAGCCTTACTTATGACACTATTGTGCCTGGAAAGCCAGAGGGGGGAAAAGATCTTAAAAAATAGTAGTCCTATACATAAGCATGTTGATGTAATCTGCTATCCCACAGACAAGCCCACGCACTCTCTTACGGCAAGACTGGCGGACACAGGAGTCTTATTTTACTGACAGTCTTCGGTTCCTAAATAGGCTAGTTCTGCGTATGGTATATGAACTAAATGAACCAAATCTTTATTTCAAAGAACACTATATGCTTGTTTAAAAGCGGTAGACTACACAAGCGTCTAAGCAGTGTCGTTAGGATGCACGACGTAGAACAGCTATACATCCCAAAAAGCATGCAGCGCACAGAAACAACTTGCAGAATGCAGGCGCCAAATAAATTTTTCATTGGAGTCAAATCAAAGTCACTGGGTGATACTACGAACGATTCATTCATCAAAATACATGTCGAAAGTCTTTTTAATCTGTTTTCTGTTGAACAAATTCTGCTACAATGATAGTACTTTTAGTCTCCACGTGGGCTTTATGTCGTCCCGCGAAGTTAGCGCCGGGGAAATTTTCGAAATGAACAAATAGTCTCTGAAGGAATGGTCGTCTCTCTCTCTCTCTCTCTCTCTCTCTCTCTCTCTCTCTCTCTCTCTCTCTCTCTCTCAGTATATTTGTTCGTCGTTGAGAGGGAAAACTACACTCTTAAGAAGATCTTAACTGTTGCTTACGTTTCTGGATTAGGCTTTAAGTTGGTAGATGGACGCTACTACAAAATACGGCTGAGATTCGCGATCTGCACGAATACTTGATTCGGGCCCCAGTTTGACGCAACTGCAATAAAGGAACTGAAGTACTCCAGACAGCGTCGGGTGTGGGGGGGGGGGGACACGTTTCTGAATATACGTATCCTACAGATATCTTACACACGCAACACACTCCACGTTTATCCACGTTAACTTACACCGGTACTTGTTTCGTACAGCTGTAGAGTGCAGCCGTTCGGACTGACGGGATGTACCGGCTCTATGGGAGCAAAAGCTGGGAGGGAAGCGGAAAGGGCGTTTAATGAGAATTACTTTGTTGAGGCTGCGCTGACGTCACGCGCAGCCAGCCAATAGCAGCGACGGCCGCCAATTTCCGGCCTCCCCGTGGCTCCCAGCGTCTCTTCCGGTGCCGGCCGCCAGCCAAACAAGCACAGCCACGTGGCTCAATACTTTGTGCCGTCAACCACCATGCATTGTCCCTTCTGATTAACTAGCGCCACCACCGTAGTGCCACCACCGCGACGGCGTTAAAACCTTGGCACTATCAAATGTCCAAAATTAGTGTCTAAGCTTGACTTGTGTTTCTTTTGCGTGAGTTAGTACAAGAGCATATGAGATACTTGATGTGGAGGAAGTTAAAATAGGAATGTTCAAAAAATAGTTTCACCAAATACTAGTTTCCGTTTTTGCAAGTAAATGGCCAGCCATTTTGACACACACACACACACACACACACACACACACACACACACACACACAGACACAGTTACATACTGTGGGCCGCAAAAACAAACAGTGCAACGGGAGTGGCTAAGTGTCTTCGCATTAAGATGGCTCCAATAGGATACTTACCCGCACAATTAACTTTTCCAGGCGTAAGATCTTATACCTGTTGCACGTCATCTTTTTAAAAAAAAGCGTGCCAACCAGTTCATCGCCTATAGCAGTGGTGGAAATACCAGACGGATTTTCCATAGACTACTGGAATTATCCGACTGACATCGACGCCAGTACAAAGCAAGACTCGTTTATATTACAACTACTTATGGCTGAAGAAAATAAAGGGGGCTAGGATACCAGGATGCAAAAAAATGACAATTATACTCTTAAATGAAGCCACGGACGTCTCTTCAGTGATATGAGATTGGGTTACCAGAAACTGCAGATGAAGGTAATGCCTATGTCTCTCAATTTGTTTAAAAATTACTGCACTTTCCTGAACAAGTACGGACGCGCTTTTGTCAGGAGAATAATAAATAAAAATCAACTACAGAAGAAGCGCGTTCAGTGCCTAATGACTTTCTTAATATTGATTTTCCTTGGTATCTATAATCAATTCACCTAAGATACAAGAATGGTTGCTTCATCGAAAGTACGCCAAAACCCACCCTCTGTCACTGGAAAAGGTACACTACCGCTCTGTCTCTATCACACCACATCGAACGATACGCTAAGCAGCCTCTACCGGTGGAATTTGTTTGAATGTAATGCAGAGAGCCTTCTAGATGGTCAGTTTCTAGCGCAAAAATTGTTAGCTGACCCTAAACGTACGCAAATACATATATTATGAAATATTTAAATGTACAACAAGATAGGATATCGTGTAAATACGCGATCAGTTATTGGAGTCAACAGCGGTTGGTGGGAGTTTCTATACAAAGGGTTTGCAGGTGGAACAATCACACAAAAATCTAGCCAGCGAGGCAGCAGATTTACTGGAATACTCTGAAGAAAGTGTCACGTAAATTGTTGGCAGATTCCTGGACATTTTACATCAGCCTGGGAACCTTACAAACATGGGTTAAAAAAGTGACATAAGAGACTCAAAGATGAGTTGCGCGCTTTCTCACTGGTTCGATCAATCAGCACGAGAACATCGCAGAAATGCTCTATGAGCTCCAGTGGGAAAAGCTGTAAGAAAGGCTCTGTGTATTGCATAGAGCAGATCACGGAAAAATTTTGCCTCGTCACGTTTCAAAATTGGGCAAGAAACCTACTGATTCCTCCAACATACATCTCGTTTAAGGACCATGACGCTACAATTATCTGCCCGTAAGTAGGGGCACCGACAGCATTTCTTCACGTGTACCGCCCGCGTCTTGGGCGGGAAGAGCGGAAAATCAAAAAATCAAAAAGGTACCCTTCACCATACACTGTATGGTGGCTATGTGGTTACACGTTTAGAAACAGGAAAATTAGTTATTTACGCATCTCGGCTGGAGCTTGCGCCGCTGGACATATTACGGGGATAGACGCGCCGACCGCTGTGAGGCTAGTTTTTACCATTAGGGGACCTACCTGTGGCCGTGGCGCGGACATGCTTGGGGAAGGGATCCCCGCGCGCGGCGGAAGCAGGACTGGAACAGGGCTGTGTGTTGGAGGCGGAGGCGGCGGCGGCGGCGGTGCGTGCACGCGTTGCGTAACTGCAGACAGTCCCAGTCCCATCCGCGTGGGTAGCTGCGGGTCGCAGGGTCAATGGCCTCTAGTGCGGCGGCGTTTCCTGTCTCTGGAAGACGCGACCCATGCCGCCGATCGATACCCTGGGAGTCGCCGCTTTACACAAACTCAGGTCCATACAAGACACTGGCGCTCTCCTGCAAAGGTGCCCGTTCACTGAGGAGTCTCGAGTTACGTGCCACGAACTCACGCCGAAGAATGACACATGAACACGACCATAGGTAACAGCATATTTCTGTTAGTTGGCGGGGTAGGCGTATGTCGACTTACGTTGTCCACGTTCTCTAAACTCACAGAAATATACTGGTGATGACTGTGTTTCGCTACGCAATTACCCTCCAAAGAAGAGTAAGTCCTCGCACGAGAATCGGAAAGTGCAAATAGATTTATCATTACAACTACTACGCAGTGGTATACTGCGGGGCCGGTTGAATAGGAAAAAAAAAAAAAAAAAAAAAAAAAAAAAAAATTCAGGCTTCTGAAAGCCTAATTGTCTTCCACAGTCTGCTGTATACATGGGTCCACATATGCTGCTAATTTCTTGAGGGAAGTCATGCTGCTTTTTATTTTTGAAATAAACGGTTTATTTCACGCTTCTGCTATTAAAATCGCACCCCTTGAGCATTTTCAGGCTACCTTTGTTACTTGTGTCACAATGAATAAGTAACTGTAGTCACATATTTTTTGTTCCACACACAGCTTTATCTCATGCTGCCATTAATATAGGCTTTTTTATGATGTGATGGTAACGGACACACCTGTAACTGTTACGAATTCCGCATGCAAAATGAGAAAAATGCGACTCTTACGCAGGTTTTTGTCACTGTACCGACGTACACTACATTAAAATACGTTAATTTCGTGTAATTTTTCGTAATGTTTCCTTCGACACTGAAAGCTAAATAATTTTTTTTTTAATTTGTCAGAATTTTATTAACATTTCTCTACGTAGATAATATTTTTCCTCGAAGCTATTTACCACACTTTATATTTATTCCCTCTTCCGAGCCATTGAAAATAAAACGTCTGTTTTCGCCGTTCCCGTTCTCCCAAGCCAAGGGGCTCCATGAGACTTCGATATTCGACGTAACTACAACGTTATCGTGAACCATTGTCAATTCCTACGCAACGATATTTGTAAAATAATTCTTAAAAAGGGTCGCCAGTCACGTAAACAACTAGTGGGCAAGAAAACATATCAATTGCTATTAGTCGGCTACTGCTATCCCACGAAGCTAAAACATCGAGCTTTAGGAATGACAATATCTGGATAGTTTTAAGTTAGCATGAGAATCCATTCTCTTGCAGTTACCCACTTTGATTTCCACTGAAACATCTTTATCAGTTCTACCCAACCTAGCTTGATTTGAAACTTTCTGGCAGAAGTCCCGAGTTAGAGTCTCGGTCCGGCACACGGTTTTAATCTGCCAGGAAGTTTCAAATCAGCGCACACTCCGCTGCAGAGCGAAAATCTCATTCTAGCGAGATTTGTTCTCTTGGATTACAGATTACTCTACCGCCCTCGTGCCTTTACACTGGAAACAAATCACTTCAGATGCCCCTTCCGCATTAGCCGTTTGTAAAATAATTTTAACCGCCACTTCACGCTCCTTATTCGCCACAAGTCGCTGTAAGCAATCTGGTCCCTCTACATCTGCAACATAACGTTCAGAAGCCATATCGTAATTGCAACCTGCCGTCCTGCACCCCTCCAAAGGACCTCCACTATACGGAAACCTGCTCTAGACGTTCCTGAATTCTGCCCAGATGGAAATTTGTTTAACATTTCTGCAATTCAGACAGGTAGCGGGCTTTTGCCTCATGCAACGTTTCTGTCGGTTCTGTGTCCTCGTCCACGGGTTACAACCTTCCACAGAGTGTTGCCTTTCAGCGGAATCTCCGGTTCACACGAGCTCCACAACTTGCCCAAAAGCGCACTTATCCCCGGTACACAAATATCGTAATTAGTAGCAGATGCGTGATTTTCCGTTGGACATTCTCAGAACACGTCAGCAAGCCATGTTGCATGAGTGTAGTAATGTTAAGCTAATGAATATTATTACTTTTTATGTCAAAATTTAGAAATTCTCCAAGTTTTATCTTATATACTATAACTGACGGATGACAAACAATGCTTATATGATAGTAATTATATATTAACGCGTTAACCAGTAAACCAATAACCGTGTCATTTCTTGATTTCAAGAAAGCATTTGATTGTATAGACAGAGAAACAATAGATATGGTCATTAGAGTATTTGGTGTTAAATCAAAATTAGCCAATATAATTCGTGAAACACTAACAGGTACAATATCTAAAGTCAAATTTATGGGAGAAGTATCTTAGCCATTTGAAATAAAAACTGGTGTTAGACAAGGTGACGGTTTATCACCTTTACTGTTTCTGTTCTACAAACAAATTTCATAGATATGGAATTTCGAGCTAAAAAAAAAAAAAAAAAAAAAAATCACAAAATTGAACCAATAACTCTGGGAAGGAAATTAAATGGAATTAAGGTAAACTGCTTGGCTTTTGCGGATGATTTTGCAATACTTTCAGAAAACCTGACAGAAGCAGTTATTCAGATAAACCTTCTGGAAAAAATAGCAAACAGAACTGGTCTCAAACATTCAGCTGAAAAACAAAATTCATGACAAATATAAAAAAATGCGCCAAAATTCATAATAACACAAATAGGTAAAAATAGAACGTGTAAACGAATTTAAATATTTTTGAGAAACTATACAACAGAATGGACTAGAAAAATCTACAATCGATGTAAGAATTAACGAAATGGAAAGAGCATATGGTTTGACCAAAAATATTTACAACAAGAAATGAATACCTAGAAAAACAAAGCCAAAACACTACAGGACAGTGGTACGACCAGAATGTTTATATGGATCTGAATGTCTAACGATGAACTATAAAATGGACAAACTACAGGTACTGGTAAGAAGGGTTATTAGAAAAATAATGGGTGCAATAAAAAACTGCAGATGGTTGGAAAATAAGAAGTAATGAGGAAATCTACAAAAAATATAGAGAAAATATCCGTAGTAATGGCCAAAGGAACATTAACCTTTTTCGGAAATATCTACCGAATGGATGGAAAAAGACAAACAAAACGAATATTCCGATATTTCTGGAAGAATAAATCTACAATAGCATGGATTACAGAAGTAAGGAAATAACTAGAAAGAAACAACATCAAAGAATCAGAAACAGCAGAAAGAAACCGTTTTAAAAATAAAATACTAAATTTGGAAGACTTTCAAAGCAGAAGAAATAAAAAATCGGGAACAACATAGGCAGAAGAAAGGAATGGACTCCATGGGGAGAAAACGAGGGAATACTGGAAAAACAGGAAACAACAACAAAGGAAGAAGAGGAACTGAAGTTGTCAACGTGATCCTAGTTGGTCGATACGACTGAAAAAAAAAAAAAAAAAAAAAAAAAAAAAAGAAAAAGAAAAAAAAAAAAAAAGAAACGAAAAAAAGAAAAAGAAGAAAAAGAAAAAAACGCCTTTCAATTGCAAGTATTTTTATTCTGAAGAAAATTTTACGCTAATGATACATATAAATTTTGTACGAAACACTTCGCAAAGTGCAATCTGTCCAAGTTGTTCCGGAGGAATGCTATTATTTTTTCTTATCATGTTTTGATATGGAAGCATAGGAGACATTACTGAGTGACTGTAAGAGCTTTTTTTACACTTATTACGTCCCTCAGACAATTTTTGGGCGAGTCGATTCAAAAGACGATTTGAAACGAGAATTTAAATTCTCGCGCGCATTTGTCGTTCTCGAAACTGTATAAGGTTATTTTGATTTTGCCCAAATACCAAGAGAGAAAAATGCATTTGCCTTCAGCGAACTATGCAATTAGTGGATCTTCAAGACTAATTCATTAGACCACAAAACGCATCTAAGCTTCATTTTTCAAGTACATTAGGGAAAACAGTAACTAAGCCATTTCCGTTTTTCACACGGTTTCTTTCCTTTTGCATTTGTTGCCGATTTCCTGTTTATCTATTTTACTGAAGTACCCCACGCGGCTAGACAAAAAAGTTGCTATTGCAAAAATTTCAGCATTAGAGTTATTGTTGCTTGGGCGTCTCTAACAGTGTTGACGATGAGATATTTTCATATAATGTGTTCATGTAAATCTGTAATAAAATACGAGTCTGGTCCCTTTCACAATATATTACTTTAACACTATCTTAAGCTTCACAACCCCTTGTATTCAAGCACCACCTGTCCGCAATTTCCTTTCTCGGCACTAGATTCAGCACTACTAAGCTTTTTTCTCTCAACAGCGAGAAGCCAACTGATTACCCAAAAACACACTTTTATAATTCAAGGGTAATTTGCGAAATCTGAGTAGTTATTAGCGTACTCTTCCTCGACGTTCCGTGAGAGTTCGCGTCTGTACGGAACCTCGGAAACTATTATTTATCATCCCGATGTCCATAAACGTTCCCCGGACTTCATAGGAATCCAACCTCTTATCTGCCGCAAAGTAACCTATGCGAACCCAACTACAGCGAACTTAGGGAAAGCCATTATCGCCGACCAAATACCACCGATAATGGCAGCATCCCAGCTAGACGTGGTCCGGTCGCTTCTTCCTGAAATCCGGCTGGTATCCTCTCCCGTCATAAGCAAGCTCAAGTCCCAACGAAACTGAAGCTGTCTTTACCATAGCTCTCACGACGACCATCTTTCTGCGAGCTGCACTGGCTGTGTACTAGCGAGAGCGGCGCTGGCTGGTGCAGGGGGTGAGCGGCCGGGTGTCCTGGGCGCCGCTTCCTTCCCTTTCCCTTCCCTTCCCTTCCGCGGACCTGGCACGCGCCGATCGAGCGCGTTTAAAGAGGAAGCCTCCGGGCGGCGGACGCCGAAGCTCAATACTTCTACCACGCCAAGGCAGATACGGATACCGCTTAAACAGGGCTTGGACAAAAGCAGAATGCCGTTAAGACACTTTATATAAGGGTAGCGGAACATCTCATAAGCGAGCAGGAAAGCCTAGAAGTGGCGCATCTCCAGATGACTACACGCGGTGCACAATATGTGGTTACGTAACGTGCGCTGTGTCCTGTGTAGTTATTCAGGATAGGGAGAATCGAACTTCGTGTGGCTGGAGATATTTCACAGTACCATTACACTAGTGTGAGAGACGACATCACGACAGCTTGGCAAAACACACTGTTTTGCCAGAATAAATACTTCACCGAGTTATTGCTACGTTAGATTTGGCAATCTCCTGCTTTCGACGTCTTCCTCCGTAGTCATCGTCATCTATTAGGTTTCAAGAATGAATCTCCTGACGATGGAGACGGAGGAAATTGTCGAAAGCTCGAGACTGACAAATCTAACGCAACAAGAATTCCATTAAACATTTACTCAATACGGTCTTCGTAAAAAAAACTATGGTCTCCGATAACTGATGTCATCGTGAAAAAAAATTTTCAATTGGACGCGGAGCCATGGTATATAACCACATTTTAGCGCATTATTTATCATTGTTTCTTTTTTAGGAGCAAATATTTTATTTATTTCTACAAAAGCAACGAAACTTTTGGCTGTGACTGTCGTACCTAAAGGTCTAACTGAATGCTGTAGTCAGAATGAGATTTTCACCCTGCAGCGGAGTGTGCGCTGATATGAAACTTCCTGGCAGATTAAAACTGTGTGCCCGACCGAGACTCGAACTCGGGACCTTTGCCTTTCGCGGGCAAGTTCTCTTGTCCGGTACTCACAGCTTTACTTCTGCCAATATCTCGTCTCCTACGTTCCAAACTTTACAGAAGCTCTCCTGCGAACCTTGCAGAACTAGCACTCCTGAAAGAAAGGATACTGGGGAGACATGGCTTAGCCACAGCCTGGGGGATGTTAGAGCGCTTGCCCGCGAAAGGCAAAAGTCCCGAGCTCGAGTCTCGGTCGGGCACACAGTTTTAATCTGCCAGAAAGTTTGAATGCTGTAGTAGTTGCTAATTGCAAAGAAATAATTTTTCTATACTTAGTTTATTTTACAAAAGGAATTAATTCGTCTGTTTCCTATCTTCGCACTTGGCTGCACTGTATGTCTGCTGGCAGTTTCTGTACAACAACGAATTGTGGTTTAACTGCCTAAGTAGATTTGATACGAACATACTAATGACCTTTTTAACATTCGGCATACGGGGATTTTATAAATTAGTTATTCCAAAGAGGCCATTAATTTTTCGCAATGTTTAAGACTTGAAAAGGCCTCTGGCACCGTATAGTTTGCTTTGATTAAAGCACCTACTCCCGAGTTTCAGGCGGGAAGCATCGTTTCATTCGAAGCTGGGGTACTGTTCCAACACAGTTGGTGATCCCTGCAATGATGTTCGAGTTCAGAGGAAATACCAAGTGGACTGAGGCGTGAATGGGAATTTGGACTGAGAAGGAAGGCGTGCCAGGGTACCCGTGCAGTTGTGCAAAGCCACTGTGACAGGGTGGCGTAGTGATTTGTCTATCTACCGAGTAAGCATGAGGCCCATGTTCGAATCCTGGCCTCGGTACAAATTTTCATTCGTCGCTTCAGCCTGCATATATACATCTAAAACAACAGTTTGTGTTCCAAAACAAAGTAAAAATATTTTTTCTCATTAACATGCAGTAACCCATGAAGAATGCGACGAGCGCACTGGCGGGTTCAACAAACACACTACCTCCTCGGAACACCCCGCATACAGAACACTGGAAGACAAAGCTGAAGAAACTGAAAAGCTAAACGATTACATCTATTTATTATTGGGCAAATCCCTTACATATTTCGCCTGATCATAGTAGATTACGTATGCCAAGAGATCAGTTGGGTAAGCGAACCTCGTGCTTGCTACTGAAACTGCGGAGACGAAGAAGAAGAAGAAGAAGAAGAAGAAGAAGGAGGAGGAGGAGGAGGAGGAGGAGGAGGGAGAGTGGAAAGTCCGCAAATGCACTAAATTTCGCTATTGACTCACGGAATAAAGCTGAAAGACGGCACCCCACTACTTCCGACGAGAGATACAGAGAGAAGGGAGTGGTACGCTGGAAGTTTTGGAAATTTGTGGTTAACGCTTTTGCATTACCACTACTTGGAACTAAGAGCATAATTTTTGTGTTTAAGATTTCTTTTTGGTTCATTAATTTTTGATTAGATGTTTTCATTTTCGACACTAGACAGTGTCTCTACACTGTAATTAACAAAATAAAATACTTCCTCTGTTGCGTTCATGGCCCTGACGACTTGTTTGCAACACCTCTCGCAGCAGCTACAACTACTATATATACCGCCACATGGCCCCCGAATCACACGGCGGTTCTTTGCTGCTCATCTATCTCCTCCTGCACTCGCCCTTGGCGTCGGCACTGTTAAGTTTAGCAGTAGGCCACGCAGAAATGTCCGAGCAGTGTCGAAACGAGGTCAGGACCGTCCGCTGAGTGTTTGTGCAAGGAAATGAAATCCATCCCATTTCCTGAGCAAATATCCACACCGCTGCGCAGAAAAATGTTATCTCTGCGTTAACAGCAGTGCAGTCCACCATATGAATTATGTTTCGTAACTGCCGAAGAATGAGTCGACTCTTATCTGTCACTGTTCAAACAATCGCAGCTCAGTATTTCATCGAATAGTTTGTTTACCGTAAGCGATTGTTAAAAAGTTGAATTTCACGTGAATTTTCACAACGAAAGATTTCTTTTTTACGTTTTTCGTGAAAGTCGAACTTAAACAAATATGCCTCGAATAACTTCGTTAAACTTCTGATGATATCTTGCCTTCGGAAAAGATTTAATTGCCATACAGAAATTAGTCGTCATTGAGTTGTTTCCGCCAGTGAAGAAAATTTATCATTCCAAACATCGAAGAGCATCAACATGTGACGCACCGTGAGATAAGGCATCCTTAGCCGTATTACGGCTGCAGTACTCACGGTTTTACACACACGTTTAGCTGTGAGAAACAACGTCCGCAAAATTTGACCGAAGCTTTTTTTTTTAAAAAAAAAAAAAGAAAAAAAAAAGGAAAGTTCCTGTCACTTGGAGTAAGTAAATGCTCAAAACTTTGACCGAGGATACAAAAAAAATAGAGTTGAAACTCTGATATATTCGTACGAGATTGAAACTGATCGTCCATTAATTGTCTGGGAATCTAAACCAACAACAGAGATTAGTTCGTGAAGCATTCCCAAGAAAATGTCGGTTGTTTTGAATGATACTGCTAGAGTCGCGAACATTGCTTTAGATGATCGAAAAGTGGTTAATGGCGAATGGTATATAATCAGTCGTGAAGTATTTTAAAGAGTGACGGAATCTTAAGTTGATTAAACATTTTCGGATAATTTGATTAGTTATGATAAACTAGTCATCGCCATCTTCGCAGCTTACAGCGAAACGTCTGCCGAGATGGGGTTAGCGATCTTATTCAATCAGTATAATTGCCCCAATCACAAGTGAGAGAGGGGAAACACAAATTAGGTATCTTTGGTGAATACATTTTCAAAACCGAATATCTGCGCATTAAACAACCCAATGACGGAATTTCAATATATTCAACGGCAAAGAAGATCAGGAGAGTGTCAATCATTCCGAAAACAATAATGAACGAAATACACTATTCTGTAGAACAAGTTACAATGTTAGTCAATTCATTTAGCTTACTGTATTAGTATATGCCTCGAGATGGCAATATTTCTCAATACTATTCTTCGCGCAATAATGTTCTTCACTTATAATTTAGGCGTAGGACGTTCGATAGATTTTGATAAATTTATGAGAAGCAAAGCATTTGTAACATGTAGGAAAATTGCTCCAATTGCATCAACACTCAGCGACGTTTCATGAGCCCAATCCACTGTACCCAACTAAGCATCGTAATTTTAAAGTTGTATCTGTTTATGTATTGCTGGGGGGAGTTCTGGTTTGTTTCGACAAAACAGTAGCGAATGCGTAGATGATCATTCCAGTATTGAAGAATTACGATGCCACAGTTAAAGTCAGCGACAGTCTGTCATACGTACATTCACTCATGAGGAGAAGCATCATGATCACATGTTTAATAGCTTTTTGGTCCGTCTTTGTAACGCAATACAACTCTGATTCTGCGTATTAGGGATCCGACAGTTTGGTGGTACGTATGTAGGAATATATGTCTACGTAAAGGTCATGTAATGCGCGTTAATAACGGGCCGTTGATTTGCGTACGCGGTTAGGGTGCCCGATGTGTTTCATAGGATTTACATCGGGCGAATCTGGTCGCCTAGACATCAAAGTGATTCAACTATATTGTTCCCCAAATCACTATAGTGCGGTTCTGGTTCCCAGAGATGGGCACTACTGTAGACAGATGATATCGCTGTCGGGAAAGACATCAAGTATGGAAGGGTGCAGGTCGTTCGCAGCTGCTAGCGTGTCTTCGATTACTACCACCCGTAGCATAATACTGCCTGTGTCCGGGACGCGCTTTACGTTTCGAGACGCGGTTCACCTCTGTGACGGCGCTCGTGGAGACGACCATAGACCTGAAGAGTCGACATGTGTCCAATGATCAAAGGTCGAATCCCGATGGTCCCGTACACACTGCATTCGTAACTGACGAGGTCACTGGGTCAACATGTGGACACGTAGGAGTGGTCTGCTGCGGAGCTCCATGTACAGTAATGTACGATGAACGATGTGCTCCGAAAAACGTGTGCGCGCACCAGTATTGTGCTCTTTCGGCAAGGATGCCACAGATCAGTATCTAGCCTACTATACAGAGCAGATAATCCTCCGAACCCCACCTTATGTGAAGGGTCGTGGACGTCCAACCATTTAGCGTCTAGTGGTAGTTCCCGTAGATGTTTACGACAATAGCATGAGAAATTTCGACCAGCTTCGCCGTTTTTGAGATACTCGTTCACAGGCTCGGCGTAATAATAATGTGCCCTTTGTCAAAGTCCCTTATCTCAGTGGAGTTGCTGATTTGCAGCCCCTATCTTCGCTTGGGTGATATCCAGTCCGTGCTTACTCCGATTATATACATTTGTTACCCGGTCACGAGCCCGCAACGCCACCAGGAGGCATCCTACGTCGCGGTGGGCAGTAGTCGTAATGTTTCGGCTGATCAGTGGACGTGCGTTACACGCACACAAAGGTATTACATATGCAAATTGACCGTTTGTTAGGGGATACCAACAATCTAGTGGTACGATACGCAAGAATGGTTTGCACAAGCGTTCTTTCTATAAAAAATAAATTAAAAAAGGCCATTTGCCTAACTTACATCATATCGCAACAATCACGCTATATTCAGCGAGAAGGCAGAAATGCGAATCATTATGGCAATGAAAGTAGATAGACAGAAGTAAAAGGGCGAGTGACACCGTACAACAAGATGTACGGCACACGCCAGAGGCAACTCGCAACAAAGAAAGAGCCCAGAGCGGCGATCGATAGTCGCCAGCCAGCGGCCGGCCGGCCACTCCCTCCCCCACCAACACAGCTCGACACACATCCGGCCGACAATTGCTCAGAGTTAGGACGAGCCATGTTGGACATCACCAATCGGAGGAGAACGCCGAAACATCGCGTAGCGCATTTCAGGCGGAGACATTAATACGCACCGCCAATCGGATCCACACGTAATTGGACTAATACGTCATATTGAATGTATATGAAGAACTGTAGCTGGAATAGCCACAGCGTTGTTTTAAGCACGAAAGAGCGTCGTCATGCGTAAATGGCTAGTATCCTGACCTGACATACGCTTGAAGAGAGGCGCGAACTATCCCGCAAAAGCCTACTTAGAAGCTTCGAGAACCAGTGTTATCTGAAGAATCTTGCAATATACTACAGCCGCCTACGTATCGCTCCCGCAGCGTTTCCGGATTAAATTGTCTAAATTCTCCATGGCAAACAAAAAAATTCCTCGAAATGATACCATTTCGCCAAATTTCCCTCAAGTTCCTTAAACCTACCTAGTCGTTTAAACTATTAATTGTTATAAATATTGGCAATTTGAAGAGGTGGAATCGTGTTTTCAGGGCTCCAAATTATCGTACATATCAGAAAATTATAGTATATGAACTAAAATTTTTAATTTGTAAATAAAACCAGTTGGCCGACCAGAAAAAAAAAAATCGCTTTAGGGCATCATATTTGTTTCCTTGATATATTTTGCATTGTTCTATTGATTTACCATTAGCGCACCACCTATACTTCACTTCGCAACTCGGCATCTCTATCCACTACACTAGGGTGAACGCAAAAAAAAAAAAGGAGTCTGTTTTTTATTTACACCTCCTACAGTCTCTTAACCGCCCATCTGTCATTACCTTACATTTAATTTTAACAAATTATACCAAAACGGATACGTTTTCGAGAGATCAATCTTTGAAACAGTATATTTTCTCAAGGCATTCGTTACAATATAAAACCACTCAAATACAAGATTCAAATACACGACGAAATCCAGTATGGCGTCTTCTCAGAACTCGATACGACCACGAAAGACGACAAACATCCCGAACGGTTGAAACTGGGCATTTACACATCATAGTGGCGTCACAGAGAGGTATCATTGCAGCGAGCCCAACATCTCCCACAAAAGCAGAAGAAAGAGTGAAAGCTAGTGAATATCTAGAAAACGAAGTGTGTGTTATTTCAACCAAAATGTCAGAGATGGCGTTAGTAGTAAGGCTAGACAGATAAAACGCTTTTCCGTTTAACCCGGCACCGAAACTTTCTTCCTCAAAAATTTCCCTAGGTTTCCGTTTCCCTAATAGCTTCCGAAAAAAAAGGGACATTTCCCCAAAATTTCGAAAAAATCTGAAATCGCTGGCCTCCCGTACAGACCACAAACAGAAGATCAGACTTAAGAGCGCACTGTGGCATTTAAGCAGTCTATGTACGAATGAAACGGAAAGAAAACCCAAATAGGTGGAAAAATGACAGAACCGCCTACCATGCACTTTATAGTTATTAGTAAGATGTAGGACAGATGAATGTCACCATCAAGGATTCTCGAGAGGAAAGTTGTCAACGGTGGCGCCAACTATTACAAAGGGAATTAGCCCGATATCGCTACCCTCACTAGTGTTGCATTGCTGGGTCGAGCCACGTAAGGGCTATAGCTGTGAATAACTTCTATAATTAGTTTACACTGATGCTTCAGAGATTTGAAGAGCAAGCATGGAAGACTATTGGGGAATAAAATTTTAGGTACGCCACCGCCATTATAACAACATTATTCACACTTCCTGATTTTTGGCTCTCCCTGTAGCAGTGGAGTTGGTACTCTTGTTTCTTTATATCTCTATTTTATTTCTTCTTTGTTTTCGCAAACCATTGCGCGGGATGCATGACGACTTGGTATTCTAGCTTCTAGTGTTTTCTCAACATAAATCCAAATATCTGAAATATTAATTCGGTTTTCAGATTTTACAATACCTCGACACTGAAAACGTATACACAACGCCTAAATAAAAAGTAATTCAAAACTTCTGTTTAATGGAAAGGATTTCAAAACTTTCCGCTCCATTGACAAAGCTTTTTTCGTTGTTCAGCAATAAAAAAATGTAAGACGCAAAGAATATTGTAAATAGACGATGTGTGTTCCCCGCTAAATATTGGCTGTCGTGTTCATGTACTTATATATTCCCGAGATAATAACTGATTCTGATGTGTATGTGCGATATTTTTCCTGTTCCTTATTTTCCCAGCAGTGTGTAGAATTTACCATACATCCGTTACCAGGAGCATCCGTTATGAATTTTGCTTTCAGCATCAACGGATACTATTATAATTCCCTAATGTTAGTACTATATACGGAATTTCTAAATGACATGGCCTTAGACTCACTTCCGTTGTTCAAAGCTGGGCTGAACGACATAAATACCGCGTCCGGTGAAATTTGTGTCCCGTTTTCCTGGAAACCACCTGCTACTACAGTCACAGTCCACCTGCACAGTCCAACGAAAACGCTTAAGGTGCAGTGCAGCCATGCAAACGGGAAGTAGCGTAAACATCCTGCTGCTGGAAGAAGAGCGCCATCAAGCATGAACATAACGTTCTACGATGTGCTATTTACATGAGCATGTTTAATGCACTTGTTCTAATTGTTTTAACACTGAAATCCTGTTTTTCCTTTTACTATGATGCATACTCTGTGCCACGCTGAAATATCATGTTCTGCATTGCCAGCCGGGGGGGGGGGGGGGGGGGGGGGGGGAGGGAGGGGGGGTGGCCGAGCGGTTCTAGGCGCTAATGTCTGGAACTATGCGACCGCTACGATCGTAGGTTCGAATCCTGCCTCGGGCATGGATGAGTGTGATATCCTTAGGTTAGTTAGATTTAAGTAGTTCAAAGTTCTAGGGGACTGATGACCTCAGAAGTTAAGTCCCATAATGCTCAGAGCCATTTGAACCATTTGTTATGCGTTGTCAGCTTAAAATTTTTGCTTTGCTATAATGTGAGTTATTTACGATGCAGATTGTCCTTTTAAATAACAGCTCATTTGATGTACAGTGCAACATACACGACTTGGCAATAGAGACAATGATGTGGAAATTATAATTCAAGAAAATGGTTTTCATGTTTTGAAGCCACGTGTAGAGAACGCGCATGTACCGCCATGAGTGGGAGGAGAATCTATGTACAGCTTATGTTACCTATATATTAATCCTCGCCTTTTGGTTAGTATGACAACGCAACTAGTGCACATGCACAATTTACTTTTCGAAAGGTATGGGTAATAGTTTATGTTCTTTCTCATCGTTAAAGGCCAACTGAGGACCACATAAAGCTAACTATTTACTTCTCTTTTCTTCCTCTTCCGCCAAATCTTTCATTTTTTCAGGGTGAGCCGTTTTCCTCTGATCTGACCATCTAACACACTGGTTTCTCTGTTTTAAATTGCTGAAAACCTTTGGATTTTCTTACTTCTAGTCTGAATATGTTTCTTTTGAGTAAGATCTCCTGTTCAATGTGCATTCTGAAGAATGCATGGATCTTCTTTGTTATTCTATCTTCATTCTCTCTAGATATCCATAGAGTGTAACACATTATTTCCTGACGCCAAAATAAGGAAAATACGTGCTACACTAAGGAAGTCTAGAGATAATTTATAATTTTTATTTTATATTTACTTTTAAAATATGGTTTGTCCATTTGAACAGAAATGATTTTTAAATCCCATGTCTATAATTAGGCTTTGATTATTTTGCATTTCAGTTTCTGAAGATTTTGTTCTAAGTAAAAACTTTGTGTTTGCGTCAGTCTGAAAACAAAATGAAGTCCGGTACTTCCGACTGCAGAATTTTTGGCTTTGTAGTTCTTGTTCGAGGATTTCCACTACTATTGATCTGTACAGCAAATAAAGGCCTTGACTCTTCTGCTTGTTGGGCAAGTTGCGCAGTTCGGTCAGATGGATCGGTGGACCTTTTCTGTACTTTATCTGGACGCAAATTTCACTGTGCGATATTGATAGCAAACAGATTTGCGTTGACGTTCGGTCTTGTGTGATCATACTGCCATCTGACCGACCGTTCCGTTGCCGTCGAGTAGCAATCGAAGTTTAACCAGCAACTGTACGGAAATACTTTATGGAGAGACGATAGGGTCAACATATTTTAACACACGGCTGAGAGGTCGCAAATGGTTCTGTTACTGACTACGTCACCATGTCTTATCCCTCTACAGGAGGGCACATCGGGAATGCGCCTCCAATTTGAAATCTCGTAGACACATCGTGCAGCTCTCCAGTCGGATCGCTTTTGAGGAAGCAACCCCAGAGCGCCACACACAATTCATATGCCATTTCCAAGCTCTTCGAGTAGTCTTACTACAGTTAACTCTATCCATATCTTTGACTCGTGACCTTTTGTAAAATTTATGAACCATGTCACTCTGCAGTTAGTTGTCTTCTGAAACTCCATGGTATTGTTCACTGTTGTTATACAAATACTACTGTTAATGCACTAGACAAACTCTTTGAGGCAAGCTCCAATTCCGGAACTGCATGAGACCTTACTGTGTTGTGTAGAAATATAAAAATGTGGGAACTACTAAGTGGGATGCAAGGTTCTGCAATCGATGGATCAATAGGATTTTTGGGAGCTTCTTCCATATAGCTGTATCCCTAAAGAAGTGCGTTGTGTGGCTGTCGGCGATGTCTCTAGGCAGAGACGCCATGACGAGAATGTTCTGCATGTTCGGAGGATCGGTCTGCAAATTAACACTGTGTCCTTATGTGTCCTCTGCCAGCCACTTAAGTGTGAACTGCAGAGTAGCCATTTTTATGTAGATGATAATAGTGAGGGAATATCTTCGAAAGCTAACGAAAGCACCCCTGGGCGTTGCTTAAGTTTCTGGAAGCAGCAATCCCCGTCTAGGATCATTCCAACCAACCTCAGAGCTGTACTTCAATAGGAAGTTAAGTGCCTCCAGAGACGACGTTTTTATTAATGTCTCATTCAAAAGCTGTGGGTAAGCTTCATGTGCTGTTGCTCTCACTAGTTTTAATAAGACCCCACTTGTCCCAACGCTCGTAAGAGACTCTCGACACAAACGCCTTTTCTGAAGTCTCGTTGAATTTGAACCTCACTAACTACCAAATGTTCGGACGCCCTCCACAAATTGCACAGTCGAAGTCAAAGAACATAGTCTTTGGTATTACACATAGGAAACACTTAGCAAAGACAACAAGGGCCAAATCAAACAACATTCCACCACGATGTGATCTCCATTGTGCAAGGGAAAAATCTTTTACAATGCAGCAACTATACTTCGATTACACTAACTTTGTGGTGGGCAGATTGCATTGTGTGCTTGGGGAAGTGGGGAGCGGGAGGCAGTACTGCCGCTGTGCAGTTAAGCTCGCTACCCAAGGTTCTGCATGGTTCAATAAAGCACGCAACAGTGAGCATATGAGCCCTAAGTACGAACAACTATGCGTTGGCGGCTGGTCTCTACCATTCGACACGTTGAAAGGTCAATTACAAAGTTATTTTAAACGGAGTTTATACTTTACTAACCGATTTCACAGCACTACAGCGCCATTTTCTATGACAGAACATTGTTTCATCGGCAATCAAACAGAGCCCATCTGTCCTTGAAAAATGGCACACGTTGATTCAAATACATACGAGAATGAAGACTAAAACGAAGCACTGATGGTCTGCAGGAAACCATTTTGAAGATATAGCACATACAGTATAAGCGACAGATGACGCCCAAGTATCTTGTTGACCAGAAGAAACTAAAGTAGCTCTGTAAAACATAAATGATGTGCATGAACTTAGTTACGGGAGTATACTGATGTTCGTGATACAGCACATGTTTTGAATGTGACGTATTCATGGGCACTAAATGAAGGCAGTGGTGACAGATTAATCTGTAGCGTATTACGATATGGACGTTGAGCAGCAAAACAACACCACGGTTACAAATTGGAGACGCTAACGAATTTGTCATGACACTATTTTTTCATATACATTTTGTATTCTCTAATTACCCCCTTTGGGAAGCCTGATTTTTCCTCTGCAATGAATTTCTAAGGTTTTTAATATGTTTGATTGCACTTGTAAGAAGGTCTCTAAGATAGAGATGTCTCACCTATTTTAAAAGGTAAACAAATACTATTTTCAACACAAACTGGTGTATTTTTAAACGGACACACCTTATAATTTCATATGCAATCAATAGCATGAACAATGACAAAAATAATGGCGTTGGTTGCATCGCAATACGTCAAGTACATCCCGAGAAATTGCGAAGCTAAGTTGACACTTGAAATAAATGAAGCGCACACCTAGCGCGCGCCCTGAGACTCGAGCGTGCACCTTATGCTGCCTGTGTCCTGCAGGGGCTCACATTGTGAAGGTATGCACAATCCACAAATATGAACAACACGTCCAACGCCAAGTTGCGTTTTTCAAATCGGAAATGTATGTTTATTTTAGCGAAATGACAACCAGAGTTACAATTAGAGATAACACACTTAAATTCACTTTGCTAAACACATTTACTAGTGCCCTGTCGGCCACAGAAACTGTGCTGTTGTGCATTACATCCAGCATAGAACACACACCCTCACCTTGAACAATGAAACTGCGTTACGTCAACATACGTTCGAAGTGCTCTCCGTTTGCATCAATAGACGTTTGCAGACGGGTAACGAGAGAGTGTTGCACAGATGGTAGAGTTTCTACAGATATTGCTGCACAGTCCGCAGTAATACGATGTTTCATATCCTCTGCTGTCGTTGGGGTTCTTGATACACTGTCTCTCACTGCGGCCCGGAGAAAGAAGTCTAACGGCGTCAAGTTGGGGGGGACCGTGCTGGCCATCGCACAGTACCTCCCCACCCCATCCACCTATTTGGAGATGTCGCATCTAGAACGTCTCTGGTAACTTTTGCACTGTGTGCTGGACATCCATTAAGTTTGAACCGCATTGGTAAACAAGATTTCAATCCTAGATCCTCCACGAGGAGCGCTGGTGTGTTGAAGAAATGATGCATATCGCTGTCCATTCAATGTTCCACGGTAAAAATAAGGACCTACAATACAGTTAGCAATGATATCGCACCAAACATTGACACTCCACTGTCGTTGATGAGCAACTTGGGCGAATCCTGTGGGGATTTTGCACGGAACAGTAGTGCATGTTCTGCAGATTCACATTACCATAACTTGTAAATGAAGCCTCGTCCGTAAACAACGTATTGCTTAGGAATACTGGATTACCCTGCAACTGCTGAAGTTGCATACAGTAGTTGGTGCAGTGAGATATGGAACGGATGAAACCAATACCGATGCAAGGTTCTGCGTACAGTACTGTGGCTTCTTCCTACACTTACAAGGGAACCTCCCCATCGCACCGCCCCCCCTGGAATTTAGTTATAACTTGGCACAGTGGATAGGCCTTGATAAACTGAACACAGATCAATGAGAAAACAGGAAGAAGTTGTGTGGAACTGTGAAAAAATAAGCAAAATATACAACTGGTCATCAGTCTTGGCCACATATGCAACATAAAGGAGAACGCGAGCTCAGGAGCGCCGTGGTCCCGTGGTAGAGTGAGCAGCTGCAGAAGGAGAGGTCCTTGCTTCAAGTCTTTCCACGAGTGAAAATTTTACTTTCTTTATTTCTGCATAGTTATTATCTGTCCGTTCGTTCATTGACGTCTCTGTTCACTGTAATAAGTTTAGTGTCTGTGTTTTGCGACCGCATCGCATAACCGTGCGATTAGTAGACGAAAGGACGTGCCTCTCCAATGGGAACCGAAAACATTTGATCGCAAGGTCATAGGTCAACCGATTGCTCCACAGGAAAACACGTCTGATATATTCTGTACGGCACTGGTGGCGGCATGTGCGTCACATGACAGGAATATGTTGTCGACCCACCTAACTTGTACACTTGGCGAATGGGTAAAAAGATTCTTCTACCTTGCACGATTTAGGTTTTCTTGTGGATGTAATAATCACTCCCAAAAAAGTGATGAAAACATAAGTTTGTCACATAAACTGAAAATAAAAAATTAAACTTTTCACTCGATGGAAGATTTGAACCAAGGACCTTTCGTTCCGCAACTGCTCACGTCACCACGAGACCACGGCGCTGCTGCGGTCCCAGCGTCCTTAATGTTGCCTATCTTGCCATGAACTACTTAGTTTGTATATTTTGCTTATTTTTTCACAGTTCCACACAACTTCTTCCTGTTTTCTCAATTGATCTGTGTTCAGTTTTTCAAGGCCTATCCACTGTGCCAATTTATAACTAAATCTGAAGGGGTGCGATGGGGAGGTTCCCTTGTTAGTGCAATTTGTCGTACACCCACCTGAGGATTGCGCGCAACAACAGCCGGAATAGCAATTTCGTTTCCATTGCCAGTTGCTGGCGTTGTAAGTCGACGTTTTGTGGGAGCCCAGCTTCCTGTTCCCGTATCTTGCAAATGTTGCCAATGGTTCGGCGTGACGGACACCGCCGATACGGGTAGCGCTCAGCACATAGTGTCACAGCTGCGGTTACATTTCTGCGACATTTGCCATAAATTAAATATCTGGTTTTTCTTCATTAATGAAGGTCGGCATATCGACTAGATGACGGCAAATGTAACAAGCCACAAGGAAACAGGTTTTAATGTGGCAACGTATATGAATTACGTTACAGTACGAGAGCAGTTCAGCAGATCAGATTAGGAGACACTTGTACAATGAAGGAAGAGCGTGCCGTGGTGGTGTTTGTATGTTTACGGCAGGATACAGGCGCCAGTGCAGGCAACCACTGCTCTGAGCACAGTACTATCCTTTACAAGCCACATGTTTAAGAACTTATGAGGTTCAGAAACGTGAAACCTAGTGTTTTACCACCAATTGTACCTCTAGTTGTCATTTCGCAACAATAAAACATTATGCGCAGGAAATCTATCATTCTGATACCGCATTATTTGACACGTAAGAGTGCACCGGTTCAAGTAGTGTATAGCTCAAGAAGGGGCTAAGCTATCCCCCTTTAGGAGTGCCATCAACGAAATGTGGGCCAATGATGTGTTGTCATGCAATACCACACCATACATTAACACTACACTGACGTGTACGACAATCACATGAGGATTACCGGCAGCCTGAGGTGCACGCTTGAGCCTCAGGACGTGCGCCAGCTGTGCTCTTCATTATTTGAAGCGTCAACTTCGCAATAATATTTGTTTACGTTTTGAAATTTCGCATAGTATTTGGTTTCGTAAGCACCTGCCGTACGTTAATGCTGGAGAAAACCGTTTTTGAATATCTATTGTTGTTCCAGAGAGATATATATCCGCTGAAGACCCGGACTTTAATAGCAAAATACCAGTGATTATGTGACGTCACTGAAGCGTCGCGCCCCGTGAGAGTTTTGCTCCAGCGTTTGGAGCCCTTGTGAAGTACGCATAATAGCAGAAATCGAATGCATTCAGAGGTTCACCGCTAGGCCCGCAACAGGTCGGTGTGAAGCATGTTATACGAAGCTTTCCAAGAATGTCGCGAGCGCTAATTCTAATTCCAGCGTTGCGGGCAACCAATGCCGGGAAGGCGGGCTTCGGTCGCCGGCAACAGCGTGGCCCGTTCTCCGGACTCTTTGAAGAGGATTATGGGTTTTAGCCGAAGTGACGAGATACGAGTTACCTTACAAAGAACTCAGAGAGACATGTCTGTTTTCGTAGCCGTAATCCGCAGCATGAACAGAATATTCGTTCTGCAAATAAAAACCGCCTTCTCCTTGCTGGAATGTATTTTGTTTGTTCCAGAAGGGTTTCGAATTTTACATTAAGGTAACTTCAGTGGAATCTAGAAAGCTACAGTTTTGTTTTGATATGTGATATTTGTACATCGTAAAATAGTTCACGTATCGTGTTTGTTATACATGCTGACCGGGTGCGAGGAAACGCAAATGTCAGCCAAAAACTTGAATAAGAGAAAGTATCCATTTATTAATGTGAAAAACTAGGCGACTGCTTTATAATCTACAAATATCGCATATCAAAACAAAACTGTACCAGTTCAGATTCCACTGAAGATGCCTTAAAGGTAAATGCGTCATGCGTCTCTAACAAATAAAATACATTGCTTGAAGAAAAGGCGGCTCTAATTTGTAAAACGAATAACTGAGAGAAACGTTGCATTATTTAGCTCTCCAAACTAGTGCGTCAATAGCATCTGATGAAAGCTGTGCACGAACGCAAACAAAACGTTAGAAAATAACGCTAGTACATCACCTGACCACCTTATGCTCGACGTTGGTATTGGGTGGTGGTGGCTGTGTGGTGAGAAGGTTGATCCTCAAAGACTTTTTTTTATTTACGAAGCATAGCTGCTTTTGTGGGGGATGTGGAGCTCGGCTGTAACACAAATGCCACCTGCCGAAAGTCGAGGGAACGGGCCGCAGTGTTAACCTGGAATCGCTGCTTGCCTCCACTGTTTCATTTCCCGCGCAACGTTGGACGCAGTGATTGCGTCGCACGCGAACCACAACGTACAGCCCAAGTGCTCATGGAACTTAAGCGGGCTTTGGGATTAGGGCCACGTTGTTCTCACGAAAAACTGTTCTGTATATTTGAAAAGCTCGTAATCCAGGTACACTATGCAACTGTCCTCTGCCACTGTCTTACATCTCGTGATGATATCATGAGAATTAGGAGAGTTTAGAAAGCGTACAGTTTCTTCACAAACAATAAGCTGCGGCATCTAGCTATTCATGATATAGGTTCTTCCATCCATCTCCCAAGAAATTTTTTATATGCATACTAATATGTAATTCCTCTCCAAAATACATTGGTCAAGATGGCACAAGCTTCGATATAGCATTAATGGAGCACCTCAATGAGATCGGCTAAACAGCTTAAGGAAATCCACCTTTGTTACTCACATTGCTAATGAGAAACATTCTGCACAAAGTACTGAAAACAAGCTACACATCCTTCACTACGCCGACAAGGAAGCTTTGTGAACATCCTTGAAGAAATAGAAAAATTTAGAAACAAATGATCACCGTACAACATCCTCAATGAACAAACGGAAGTAGTTAAATCACGTTTTCCTGAAAACTTCCAAAAGCCATTCTCTCGTACGATACGAAAGCAAATTCCGCTAGTTGCTAACACAAATTATACCTCTCACTTTTCTAATAAATTATCTGTGTAACATACGTTAACCATAGGATATTTAATTAAAAACTATTAATTTATATGACTTTTTAAAGGAAACCCGTGTTTAATTATATTCTACTGCGCATCGATTATCTACTACTGGCAAAAATGTAATGTTTTAAGTCATATCCTTCACCTCGCTTATGACACAAATGTAAACGATGTATACCTTTACTTCATAGCATTTCTACAAGCCATTTGCATTTGTTAAACACGTGGAGTTTACGTGAACTCAAAACTGTTCGTTGAAGAAGTGCTAATAGTGCCAATTTTTCTACTCCGATTTCGTGGAAGTTGATCTTCACTTCCTTTATGAATGTTTATCAGTCAGTATATTTTCACCACAGGGCACGAAGACGAACAAAACAACCAACGTCTGATAAGTTCATCTTGTAACGCAGCCATCTGACGATGAACGAAAGTTCGAAACCGGGAAAGGCATGAAAAAATAAAACGTGTAACAGTAAAGTCTTTAGACTAGTGGCTGCAGCTGCTTTTAGAACACAGTAAGTAGTCTTATTTCTTGCATAACACGGGAATGGAATTCGGCAATACCGGTACGAAGCGCCCCCCACCACACATTGTGCAGCATTTCGCCTAGTGTATTTGTAGATGTAACCCGGGGGAGGGGCAAAGAAATCGGCAGACAGTTTTTCCATAACGTTTGCCCTGTGTTATTTTATTGGCGATTACAAGAATTCCTGATGACGAAAAGGGCGAGAGCACGTAGAATGCTACTTACTGGTGCGACCGCTAGATCGTCTTCATTGTTCCGCACTGGCAACGACAGCAGAAAGCTTTGTCATCGGCCGGAGACTGGTTCATCGACGGGAGGGCATCCTCGGACGCCTGCGCTTAGCACATACGAATCCTCGGCATCCAGGCAGGCAGCTTACACACGACACACACGCGCGCGGTACCGATTACGATCACGTTCAGCCCATGGTCGCTTGGCGGCGCGACGCGTACGGCGGCTGAGCGGGCACTGGCGCCGCTCGGCATTCCCACGCGGGCCGGGCCCGGCCAGGGCCGGACCTGAAAAACCACTCCACCACCACCACCCGGACCGGATGCACTGGCCCGCAGCTGCTTCGCGCCTCTACACCCCTGTCTGTGTTCGCACACCCCTTGGGAACTTTCCGGTTGCTGCGCGGTGTATAGAAGGCGCCCCTGCTCCGTTACTTGGCGCTACGCTGTCGCGAGTTTACAATAAACCAAAACGTGCGTCTCACAGCATCAGCGATCCCAACCTAGGGATATTACCCACAGAAACAAAAAGGATTCTTACTTACGGATTCTTCAGTCACTTCTTCGTAAAACAATTTCAATTTTGTAAGTTTAACAGTTTTTCCTTCAACCTTACACACCAACAGGTTAAATTATTGCTTCGTTTCTACTCTCGTTGTAAATAATCTCTACTATCATTTTTCGTCAGCCATTAGTATTTATTAGGTCTTCAAGATCACCACCAGATTCACCACACGAATATGATTCAACCAACTGACATCTATGGGTGGGTAAATGCCTCCCTCAGACTTTTTCGACGTTCCCTAGTCCATTTGCGTGTTTTGTCCACTGATCGCTAAAGAATCCTCAGTTTAAAATTGTTTCCACTGAAGTAAAGTCTCATTGTCATAATACAAATCTGGTAATACAAACATTCAAAGACACTGGAAGATGTGTTTTGAAAACTTCTTTAACGGAAGCTTTATAGACTATTTTTACACATCTGTTTATTTCTTTCAGAATCCATAGTGTTGTAAAGGTTACGAGCTGTCATCGGTAATAAATCTTCGTACGAACTACACGAGACAAGCAAAGGTCTCCGTTCTAAGACTATTTTCAGTACCAGCAAATGGAGGAATATATTCAGATAGAAAAATTCAAGCTTATGTACAGTGTTGGACTCGAAGATAATACGTTTAAACAAATTTTTTTAAAGCACAAAGTACGTTATTTTGTCGAAATGTCAGTAATTTGTATCCTGTATTAAAATGTCTCAGTTCTATCGATTCCATCTGTATCAACTCATAAGTCGCAATGAATTCATAAGCGAGAAAACAAATGAACTTTCTTTAGCATCACTTACGATGTGCATTGGCAGACATCGAACACAGTAAAAAACGATTGTTGGAAATTAGCAGTACCAACAGTCTCAACGACTCGTTTATTGGTTCTACGAAACCAGAAAGACTTACGTTCCATCTAATGGAATGTTAATTTATATTTCGTCATTTTAAAAGAAGGAATCTTAATTTTGTTTTCAAACCTAAAGGTTTCGTCAAGTAGCAAACTTGGTTGAAGGTTTCAGCTAATATGTGATATCTACCACGGAGAAACGGTGGGGAAACGCTGGTCTGTGTAATATACAGAGTACGTAGCACGATATCTCTCTCTCTGATCGAATGGCAGCACTTAAAAGTACAGTATGCACAATCTGGGTAATTCTATTAAGATACTACTAAAATGAAAGATTTTACAGACATTTGGCGGTTGTTAATCGAGAGTGACAGCTGGAAAAAAAACCTACGAACACAGACTGTAGATCCCGCTACTGACAACAGTTCTTTGTTTTTCTCCTTTAATTACTTAACTACGTTGGCAGGATAATACAGCAATACAAAAACATTTACCTTAAAAATATTTTGCTTCGGTATTTTCAGTGCCGGCGGAAAAAAATAATACGTTTGAGAGAGCGTTTACTTTGTTTGCCACCCTGCTACTGAAAATACGTAAAAATCACACATTCTCTTAAAAAGAATTGGTCGTCGTCTTGTGGGTGTACTCCTATTCCAGTCACTGCAGCTCTCTGCGTATTACGGCGTGTACTGATAGTACACACGCGAAGTAAACTAACACGATTTTTATTGCAAAAGACAGCAAGACTGTGCATTGAAAGTACATGGCGCTCGAAACAAAGTTTGGTTCGACTTCACTATCAATGTGTCGATGTTGACGCTATCTCAAATTTTGTTAAATAAAGCGACTTTTATACCAGTAGTCTAATTATATGACAACATTGGTTCCGAAGACAGTTTCACGCGCCAAAAGTAATAACTTCAGCATGATCACCTGCTGCACAGTGTCTGGAGATCCAAGTCTTAAATAAGCTTTTGAGCCAACATCACGCAGAGGTCTCACAAAAAATGTAACTCATAATTCTAACATTTTTACGGCCTGCAGTGTTTATTTGCAAGATACAGGAAACTCCAAAAATAGAAACCCCCTGTGAGGAAGCAGTGACGCAGGTATATGTACCAAAGAGTTTCAGTATATCTGAATAGCTTTACCAAACAACGTTCCAGAAACGTAACAGTTCCAACTTTGACAATTCTTTCAACTTTTGCTACTTTTTCTAGTTATTAAAATATATACCGCAAACACGTTTCGGCCACCAAATACGCACAGTGGCTGTCATTAATATTTAGCCAGGCAATGTTTGCAATAATTTTAGATTTCACTCATCATAATCTATGTTTTTCGAAAGCCTGCAACCGTTTCGTTAGTGATTTAAATAATAAAACAAAGCGTTAACTAAATTTTTCCATGCATAGCAAGACGTGTTTTAAGAATTCATCCCCATTCCCTAACGCAGCAACCAATGTCGACAGTTGCACTTCAAAATTGGAATAAATTCCTGAATCGTATCGTGGTCCAGTGTTTTTATTATTCATTAATTTTCAATGTCAATTGAGTGCTTACGTATGAAAGTTACACAAAAATGCTACGGATCAGACGAAAGTGAGCTTTTAAGCATCGTTGGATCCCTGTAAAATGTAAATAAACATATCTTTGAAAACAGTAATTAGGAAGGATCGTAAAGTAATGAATTAATATTTGAGCACGTAAGAGCAACACGTTCGTCACCTCGTATAAATACGTGTTGCGAGAGTTATGATATGGCTCGTTTCTCCGTATCCGCTCACTTGTTTTTGTTCCGTCCTGCCGCAA
The DNA here is from genome assembly GCF_021461395.2 of Schistocerca americana. Taxonomy (NCBI): domain Eukaryota; kingdom Metazoa; phylum Arthropoda; class Insecta; order Orthoptera; family Acrididae; genus Schistocerca; species Schistocerca americana. Next base: position 942,133,237 of record NC_060121.1, on the reverse strand, counting down.
TGTGGTGTGCGAGGTCCTAGAGGGGCGCATGGAAACTGACACGTCTTCAGTGACAGCTTATCTTTCACTGTTGAAAGGGTCGCAGTCACGAAGATATCGCTAGTTTTGTCAGTATAGCCGGAAGTACGAATAGGGATTCTATAAGACACACTTCGGAAAGGCCAGCCAGGGAAACTAACTGAAAGAGAAAGGCGATTAATCGTAAGATAGACTGAGCGTAATCCTTGGTTAAGAGCACCTGAATTTGTAATCCACCATGCTGCAATAACATGGTAAGCAATTAAATCAACTGCCAGGAGGTTCATTAAAGAAGTAGTGTGCAACCAAATGTGGTAAGAAAGAACTGTACGTGAACAAGCTGAATCGAGGTAAAGGCTCCAATTCACAAGGAACCATATTAGCGAAGGGTTATGAGTGGTGGAATGATCCTATATTTGTTGCTAAGAGGACCTTCAACGTCTTGCCAACAGACGGAAGAACTAAGGTGTGGGGCAAGCCGACTGACTACCGAATTTGACAGGCTAGACATTTGCAGCCTGCTGTAAAACACGACTGGGAGTGTGTGCCGATATGGGGCTGTATTTAGTCATCTCATGTGTGAGAGAATACTTTCGTTGACAGCACCTTAAACAAGGAATGATATGTGCAACATTTTGAAGGAAAATTTATTCATCTTAACGACACTGTAGCGCTGAATTGCTAAAGATTATAAAAGGTAATATTGTCTTATAGTGTTGCTCAGAAATTTACAAGCCATTAATTAGTTTTAGCAAGGGACTGTATTTGTCGTTTATCGGAATTTCATTTGTTACATGTATATTTGGAAACAAAACAAATACACTTTAAATAGTGAAGTTACCCAATATTAATGACAGCTACTTGGTTTTATTATTCGTTTAATATTGCTATTGGTAAACTGGAGACAGGTAGTTTTCCTTGCTCCTGCTGGCTGTGCGCCGTCCGTCCCATTTGGCATGAGGGCGGCCAGGGAGCCGCGAACGGTGCCAATGTCGGCCGCAAGGCCGCACTCCACTCAACAGCTGACCGCCAAAACGGTTCCCGCCGCTTTCACACCGCTGCGCTGCGCGGCATTCGTCATTCGTTTACTGCACCACAGCCACTTCTGTTCCTCTCACGGGTGGCCGTGGGTGTAGACATGCAACCTACATTAATTAGAATTCTGAAACGTATAACTACGGCGAAACTAATCTTGTTAATATACTTTAGATGAGAATAACTGTTGGACGACTTTTGTCATAGAATTTTTATGTTTTTTATTTAACAAAACATGTTTCACCTACTTTATCTATACGCCTTCAGGGGTCTAAGAGTTTCTTGTGAGATACGTACTGTTTCGTTACATCACTTTTGAGCTAACTCGAAATTCATATTTTAGAACTCATGTCTCCTACCACATATATATAACACAGGAGACGCGGCTCAAAACGAAAATATTTATCGTTAAGAAAACTCCTACTTCTTTTATTTGCTTTGTACATCACTAGCACCCCGGCAAGAAAAGTGAGAAGTCAATAAACGGCATATTTACTTAACGCCACTGAAAAATAGGTGTGAAGTGCCCCAATGTGCACGAAAAGCCTCAGACACCTTTGTTTCGCAATTTGTCCACTCCAGACAATTATGCCAGCTCTGTTGTAGGCTACTTCATGATCCCCCACGACAAAAACGGTGTCGCTTCAGCGTTGCTGCTGGCAAGTGTGCCTGGTTTATTCAAGAGGAGCGGCGCATTCCGATTTGATTATTACAGTGTCTGTGTTTACAGTGTCTACATCTTACATTACCGTGTCCTTCAGACAGACATGCATGCATGCATGATATGGAAAAACACTTACGAGTACTACAGCTGTCGTAAACATTACGAAATTTCGTGCATTGCAGCTTACTTAAATTTTTATTTTAACTTTGTACTAATGTTGCCTGATAGACTTAATATATACAATTTGGGGTGGAAAAGTGACGAAGGTATTACTGTGGGTCATAACAAAAAGATTTAGAAAAGCAAAAAGTCACACAATTCGAAGAAAGAATTAATAATTAGCTGATAATACCTCACATTATACCAGAGCGTAACACATGTTCCTATTACTGCTGTATGCAGTACCTACTGAACTTACTGTCAAAAATACTTAGTTGACATTTAAAGGAAGCTTCTTTTTCTCAAGTATTACAGTTTTGAGTTGTGTCTCTTCTTGTCAGCGTGCGCACTGAAGGTGTGCAAACAAACAGGTGAAACAATTTTGATTAAATAAAAAACTAAAATACAGTTGCTAACGACGAGTAACACCTATTTTTGCTTCAAAGACAAACAGCACTCAAGTAACAATTTGGGTGAATAGCTGTTAACGTTAACAATAAACTTCTTTGTATTAGTAAGCGCGGACGAAAGAAACATTCACGGGGTCGAAGTCGTGTAATTCTTAAACACTTGATATGTCTTGGCGAAACTTCACGGAAGCATCGGTATGTAAGGTTCCAAGCGTTGCTGGTAATAGTCTGCGCGAAAGTTAGTAAAAGAACAGGAAATATATAGACTGTTCCGACAGAGGGCAAGTTAGCAAGACGTCTGACTTCTTTACCACATATAGGCATTTTAGCGGTGCGTTGCCATCCAAGTTCATTAAAATCAGAGTACAGTCAGGATGCGATTCGAAAATAATAAATCACCAACTTCTGCGGTGTCGCTGGCTAGCTTTCCCGTAATTATTCATGTATCGACCGGCTACTGCCGTTGGCAAAGTTATATACATTCCTTATACCATAAAAATACAGCCGGGCTGAACTAAGTTTCCTTCCAATGAGGTCACAGGCGATTGTGCTGCTAAAACGCGCGAAATTTGTATCATCTGACGTAATAATAACTTTATCTTGGAACTCTTCCATTTGGTTCCTGTTACCATAGAAAAACAACAATATGCGAGTTGTGAGTCCGCCTCGATCCAAAACACTTTTTTGTTGTTTACTTATTCCCTCAAACTAGTTTCAGCGACAAATGTCTTCATCATCAGTGAGTTCTCTATATCTTATTTATTGTACGTTACAGCATGTTTTAAGCATTGTTGTGTGTTTGTGCCATACTTACTGCGCTTTTTCTGTTGCCGTTTTTCTCAGCATACATCATATCACGTTCTTTGGCCAGCTTGCAGCTAATTTTATACACAGAAGAGCAAAATTTTCGCACTATGTTTATGATCCAAAACATTGCGCAGCCTGGCGTATTTTTATAATTTATCTTTTGAGATACGTTAAAAATCTAACACTAACTTGGAGCGCTATATTCTTGCTGTGGTCTGGGAAATTGCCATGACTACTGTGATGTATAAAGCAATTTCGTACTGGACGTGTTGCTGTTATGGATCTTTTAGGGTCAAAGAACTCGGAAAAGACAATTCGTACCATACCTGAACTGGGCCAATTCCATCTACTTTTGGTACCCACTGCTCTTCAAGAAACCAACTTACTTCACGTATAAATTTTTGTAAATAGCATGACTAGATTGGTTTGGTCCCTCAGGCACTCTCACACATTTTCAGTGCATTTCGTTTGTGAATAAACGTAATGGGAGGCTGCGTCTGTGTATTCACAACTGACCAGACGATTACTACAAAATATTCCGCTTATAATCTTTATATCTGACACTCATTACTTGCTTATGTGCAACGGGTTAAACAAAAATAATATCCTGCAGTTGAACAATGAATAAAAATACGCAAAAAAGTCACTAGGTGATTATATCTAAAAAGTTCACGATTCTTAGTGCCCATGTAGTATTTATTTATACGAGCAACAATGCTATACTAACCGGAGAAGAAAGAATCACAACCACACATCTAACGGTCAAATCTTTATAGTTAACCATTTGAAACCCAAAAATTTCTTCGCTGAACTATTTTCCTGCATGAAGCCTTACAAAGAAAATAATGAAAATTTAAATGCCTACGTGCGTACTGTAATTGGTATAATACTTAAGTTGCTGTCCATACGCAAACGATAAGTAAGCGGGTAGGAGGAGGACGACGTCCTTTATTGTTAGATTTGTCGTGGAATACTGGTTCTTTTAAGTTTATACGAAGGCTTCCGCAGTATGTTTACATCCTTCAAGAAGTCTGCTAATTCAGCTTTCTCTGTATTTCCGAGACGCTCTACCCCGAGAGTCCACTGAGGCAGTGATCATTCGTGCTGTTTCGAATACATCTACATCTACGTGATTACTCTACTATTCACAATAAAGTGCCTGGCAGAGGGTTCAATGAACCACCTTCATGCTGTCTCTCTGCCGTCCCACTCTCGAACGGCACGCGGGAAAAACGAGCACTTAAATTTTTCCGTGCGAGCCCCGATTTCTCTTATTTTATCGTGATTATTATTTCTCCGTATGTAGGTGGGTGCCAACAGAATGTTTTCACAATCAGAGGAGAAAACTGGTGATTGAAATTTCATGAGAAGATCCCATCGCAACGAAAAACGCCTTTGTTTTTGCGACTCCAATTCACGGACCATGTCTGTGACACTGTCTCCCCTATCTCGCGATAATACAAAACAAGCTTTTTCAGTGTGATCCGTCAGTCCCAGCTGATGCGGATCCCACACCGCACAGCAGTACTCCAGAATAGGGCGGGCAAGCGTGGTGTAAGCAGTCTCTTTGGTAGACCTGTTGCACCTTCTAAGTGTTCTGCCAATGAATCGCAGTCTTTGGTTTGCTGTACCCACAATATTATGTATGTGATCGTTCCAATTTAGGTTATTTGTAACAGTAATCCATAAGTATTTACTTGAATTTACAGCCCTCAGATTTGTGTGACTTCCCGCATAATCGAAATTTAGCTGATTTGTTTTAGTACTCATGTGATCCCCCACACACACTAATAGTATTCCAGTATGGATCACAGGTATGTTTTGGAAGCAATTGTGTACTGACTGAAAAGCATTCAAAAACTAAGGTTGAAGTAAGGTATTTTAATTACCAGGGCAGATAGTAAACCAAACAAATGTATCATGGAAGAAACTGTTACGAAACCGCAGAAGCATCCTGACTGCATACAGCAGAAGAGCGTAATGCAAGGAGCGATCAAGAAGCGGCCATTCTCCAGGAGTTGACGTTGAAGGCGCGCTGTTTATTACGATACGTAGTAAGCTAGATTTGATACAGTAAACACATTTCATATTTTGAAGTCTCTGAGCCCAGCAGCTTCCAGACATGAGCACAGTTAAGGGCTGGGTGCTAGGTAATTTTTTTTTTACAAGACAGTACTGGAGTCTCACTGACAAAGTAGGTCATTGGAAGCCGGGTGGTGGTGGCGGGCTGATGACTGCGGAGGAAGAGTCGGCAGCCCCAGCAGCTAGCTGGCTATCCCCATTGCCCCCGGTGGCGGGTGGCGGCCACGTTGCCTCGCCTTCCCCGGCCTGCCGCCGGCAACGCCGCGGGCACACGTGCGCTACGCGTGCACCGTCACCGCCAGCCCTTCTGCTCCGTGTCCACCTCACAACAGTTTCCGCGTCGTTGTTCAAACTGTGAGCCTAGCAATCAACATCTTCCACACCACTTATGTGGTCTGCACTGTGTAAACGAGCGCAGTAGTCCACAGATCAAACTTTCGATTCGAAAGCGATACTGGTTTTATTTTTACTTAACAGAGTTGTTAGCAGTGGCTAGCAAGAATTTATCTGTACTGCAGCTCTTAGCTACTGACGTTAAGCACTGAATGTTGGCACTCGTACTGCCACGAGTGTTTCCATGACTTTATTCACGTAAGTGCGTGCCTGTTACCGGTCGATCAGTCACAACTAGTTCCACGAGAGCATTACACAGAGAAAATTAAGACAAACAACAGCTCACAAAGACGCGCACCAGAAGGCATTCTTCCCATGCTCCATTTTGATTTGGAGCTCAGGTGTAACTCTTTCACTTCTCCTCAGCCATTAGGCACCAAGTCCTGGCTTTCTTACAAGAAGAGACGATGGTCCCGCTTGAAAGTAAAACACCCCCGCCTCTTCGAAACAGGCATCGCATTGCGTCAACAAAATCTACTTCGACCGACAACTGGTTCACAATCAACGTAAGCCGAAGGCGCTGTCGAGCCGAGACTCACTTGGTCAAGAAGGTGCACTTGTTCCGCGCATATTCCAAACGCCTCGTCCGCGAACAACTTCTTTTCGCTCATTTTCGCCTTCCGTTCCACAGCGTCTGCAACGCCAACGGACCTGTGTCCTATCACTTAGTCATTAAAGTGACTTTCACATTGCTTCTCATACCATCACGGATTTCTTCCCCTCGCTCTTTTATTATTGGAAGTTTTCCTTCAAATTCGACTGGTATTGCTTCAGGTCACGCAGAAGAATCAAATGGATGCCATACGCAATCTATTCGGGGCAAGATTATTTGATCAGTGGTCACTAAACCCTGGGGTAACTACGATACCGAAGGTGAAAGCGGCGACCGCACCCGGACGACGCCAACGTTAACGCCGTCTGTCAGACAACGATTCTCTATCTAGATATTCACTGCATCAGAAAGTTCTGAAACACAGTTACTTTGACGGACATTACTATTATCAAAAGCGCAATTCGCAGTTTTCCTCTTACTCTGGAGTAGTAAGCCGAAAGCACAGCCGTACTGTTAGAAGTAAAAGCGAAGAAAGGCGAAATACAAAACTGTTAGTATTCGAACAACTGATGCTTAAACGACAACGTTTGCATGAAAATTTACTTCGATATAATGTCCGGGGTTACATACAGACTGTCCCAGAAATGTTTCGACAAACTTTGAGTGGTTGGTTGTAAAGGGTGCCTTGTTGAATAAATCGAGGGTGGAAACCAGTCTCCGGAAACGATATCCAACGAATCAACATAGCTCGAAGTTACAGGCGCCGGTGTCTGCCGCTAGGACTGGACACCAAAAGTGAGTTTGTATGCTGACGGACCGTAGGCGAAACCTCTTGCATTACTTGTTACACAGTGATCGCGGCTGATTGCTACGACTGCCAGTGGAGAAGATGGAGCTAACTGCTCTATAGACAGGCTTTGCCTCCTAAGAATGCGATGCTCTGTTTCCTCAGTGTGTGACTGTTTCGGACACGGCTTTCCATCCGCAGTTTATTCTTCTCCTATACACCTAAAAACATTGGGGATTTTAGAGTGTTCCATCAGAAAAACAGCGGATGGGAACTCGTGTCCGAAACTGTCACCCATCGAGGCAACAGAGCATCGCTTTCTCAGGACATAATGCCTTTCTACACAGCAGCTAGCTCCATCTTCTCCATTGCCGATCAAAGCAATCAATGAAGATCACTGAATAACAAGCAACGTTACGAGACGTTCAGCGAACAAATGCACTTTTGCTATCGAAGAGGTGGTCTACTGGAAGGGGTAGACGCTTCTTCCGCGCTCTGGAGCATCGTCCGGATGTGTGTTTCTATGTCCAATTTGTTCCTCGTGACACCCTCTACAACCACTTTAAGTTTATCGCAACATTTGTGGGACACCCTATGTGTGTAGTAAAACTATCAGAGCCCCCAAGTTAAATAATAGAGGCTGCCGACCGAAAAAAATAAGATCATTTGGAAGGCAACAGAGGATGTCCTAATCCTTAGGATGAAAATAATACACACGGTGGAGGATCTCAAACCGCGTATTTTCAATATCTACGTGACAGACGTAACTAGTCTCTTACGAGACCCCAAAATCACCCAACCCTTGTCTAAACCTACACATTTACTTCTTGCGAAGACGTTAACAATTTTAGATCTGAGAATCCCAATGGCACAACATTTATAGGACGGTGACTACCAAAGTTGCAGGGTTTCCTCCCCGCCTTCCCCTGCTCCAGACGGGACAGCCCCTGGCCATTTCGGAACGATGAGCTCGCAATCTGACCAGCGTCCCTGGGGAGCTGCGACAAGTGACGGCGCTGCGCCACCAACAGGCACTCCCTTTAATTAAGGGCCGCGCTATCGATCCCCGCCTCGCCTCTCCTCTTCTCTCCTCTCCTCCCGTGACTCACTGGCCACGACACTAACTAGTTCACGCGCTTCCTGCGTCTCCAAACGAAACCGCTGTCCCCACATCTCTCCTCGCCGTTGCAACCCTTATACCGAATACCAATCACAGCATATTATTGCCCACGCACGCCTCTGAACAGAACCTCTCAACTCGTTTTCTGACCGACAGTGTTATCCAGACAATGGATTTATTTGGGAGGACCAGGAAACAAATCCTCTTTGATTTGCCATTTATGCTGTTTCTCTAAACCACTTACGACGAATGCCGAGGTGACTTCTTTGAAGAAGACACGGCTGACTTCTTTTCCCAATCCGAACTTATGTTGTCTCTAATGACCACCTCGGCGGCCGTACCTTTACCCTGGTCACCAGCTTTTCTTTCTTTGATTTTACTGTGAATTTTGTAGCTCTTATACAGGGTGTTACAAAAAGGTACGGACAAACTTTCAGGAAACATTCCTCACACACAAATAAAGAAAAGATGTTATGTGGAATTGTGTCCGGAAACGCTTACTTTCCATGTTACTGCTTATTTTATTACTTCTCTTCAAATCACATCAATCATGGAATGGAAACACACAGCAACAGAACGTACCAGCCTGACTTCAAACACTTTGTTACAGGAAATGTTCAAAATGCCCTCCGTTAGCGAGGATACATGCATCCACCCTCCGTCGCATGGAATCCCTGATGCGCTGATGCAGCCCTGGAGAATGGCGTATTGTATCACAGCCGTCCACAATACGAGCACGAAGAGTCTCTACATTTGGTACCGGGGTTGCGTAGACAAGAACTTTCAAACGACCCCATAAACGAAAGTCAAGAGGGCTTCAATTGGGCCTAATGGCGGTGAATCGAGGAAGTACAGTACATACTGACTAAACTAAAATGAGCTCTAACATGGAAATTAAGCGTTTCCGGACACATGTCCCCATAACATCTTTTCTTTATGTGTGAGGAATGTTTCCTGAAAGTTTGGCCGTACCTTTTTGTGATACCCTGTATACAAACACGGTATGGCAAAAGTTCTGGTGGTTTTTAATTAACTACAACTAACGTATTACACAACTTGTTCATTGTTGCAAGCATGCCTCGCGATATCAAATCGTGAAAACTCTCTTGCACTGTAACCCAGTGCAAAGTTCGACCCATTTCAAAGTGATTAAATAGGAAGTGCTCCTTCGGGCAACACAATTTCATTCTGGACAGAAACCTTTAGAGAGGGTACTTCAGCTCTAAAACTGAAATTCAACAGGTCGTTCATAATCAGTCCCTATATCAGAAAACATTTATTAACTCACAGTCTGGAACCTAGCCCACACCGGACACCTTTCGGTAGCAGCGACAGGCGAATACTTCATATTATTTACACTTTCAGCCTTACAAATACACTGTGTTTCAGCAATAAAGGACTCAATATTACGCTTAAAATCTGCAGAACAAAGGCCTGAAGTCATGACTGATGGCTTGGTTCTCCTGATTAGCGACGAAGCTCATTTCCATTTTCCTAGTTATGTTAACAATCATAGCTTTCGTTGACACGTAAAAACTCGCAGCATATGATAGACTGTCCCTTTCATAGTGACGGAATAACAATGGACATAAGGTTACAATACTGCAGAGCGTTACCGACAAGTTTCACCAAATGCGACATAATCGCGTCTACAAACAGTGATCCATTACTGTAAAATGCTTTTTTATTCCAGTCTATGATCACAAATGAATTCTTTAGACGATGACCGGTTTCAGTCTGTAATGACGATCCTCAGATCTCTTTTACACCATGCCCTAAAGTGATACGGCAATAATGGTATCGTCAAAACATAAATATAATGAGCATAGCATCGTCACATAGATTTAAGAAACCTACACCCTCCCTGTAGGGTAGACAAACAGGTTTCTGGATGCTACTGTACCTCAGTAGCTAGTTGGCAATAATCACTATGTGGACGATGTGGCCTATTCTACACCATATCTTAAATCTATGTGACGATGCTATGCTCATTATATTTATGTTTTGACGATGCCATTATGGCCGTATCACTTTAGGACATGGTGTAAAAGCGATCTGAGGATGGTCATTACAGACTGAAACCGGTCATCGTCTAAAGAATTCACTTGTGACCATAGATTGGAATAAAAAAGCATTTTACCGACAAGTGCCTGAAAATTTCTTGGTACCCAACTAACTACAATTCACTTAAATCGCAACCAAATATGGTTCCAGCAAGGTGCGGCAGAGGCTCACACAGTTACCACTGTGATAAATTCTTTCAAAATTAAGTTACTTGTTTACCTTAATTTTTCGTAGTGTATACATTTCTTACCCCGTAGGTACCACAGATCTTAGCAAGGTGATATTTTTTGTGGGAATACTTTATACCGAAGGTGTACGCAATCAAATCCCGTGGCAAGGGACGAACTCCAAGCGATGACTCGCTAGGGAAATCTCTTCCATACCAAACGAAGTACTAAGCCGTGGTTCCTTGGCAGCATCGGCAGAGTGTACTGAGAAACGTGGATACCACTTGGATGTGGTTTTCAAACCATAAGAGTTTGTTTCATAGACTTCATTTTTACAAATCCAAAAGGCAAGTGTACCAAATACATTTTACATCGATAAACGTGCTGAAATGTTGTGTAATAAGAGAGGTACTGTTAGTAATTACAACGTCAGATCGTTTCGCCAGACCCGTAGAGACAGGATAAAAATGATGAAGGTAGGAACAAGAAGCCTAAAGTAACTAGTAGTTGTGTGTGGTCTTTAAAGGGCCAAATTAAATAGCAACACATGTAGGGTGGACCACGCAACTGGAGCATCCTGAATATTTTTTAAATTGTTTAAGTCCTGGAACTAGTTTCCGGCAAATAATAGTAGGCAAAAAGGCAAGTTTAAAGCAACCTTTGTAATACGTACCTTCTTTAACCAAAAGCGAAAGACAAAAGAGATTTTGATTTGAAACGAGGTGAGATACTTTAACACTATTGATGTCGGTGAATATTACAATATGTTGATCACGTGGAATGAGGAGGTAAGTGATTCAATATTCGTAAAGGTTTGCAATGAAATTTTCACAGAAAGTAGTAATTTTCTAAATGGATGTGCCAAACAAGGCTGTAAGACGCTGTCTTTCCTTTCTTTCATGTTAAGACATCGCTCAGCAGGTGTGGACCAGATGCTGTAAACAACATGTTGCCTCCGAGCTTGCGAAGAGGGTACACACTCGTCTTCCCGCCTGCCTAGGCCTGGCCCCTGAGAAGATAAAACGAGCCCTGGACAGGTACTACCTACAAAAGAGTTCTTCGTATCTGCGTTATTCTTTTTGGGGCGTGTACTGGGCTATGAAACAATGTGCACAGGCTACCGCACGTGCTGACTAGGAAGTCAAACAATGCTCCCGCGAGCACTGTGTTTAACCCTTGATTACCTACGACTTCGAGGGGGAATTTGATTGCCTCGACAATGGGAAAACGCCTAATAGTCAACTTGATATCGAAGATGACAACGAAATTTGGCATAGCACTACAGAGCGCTCTTTTCTCCGCTTTCCTTTGTTCCGCGGTACAACAGCGCACTCAGTAATACGGAAAGGACAATGACTGTGAGAAGATGGAAGCTCGCGCTTCTTAAGAGAGAGAGGCTCGGTCTATCCACTCACATATTAAAAAAAAGAGGCGTGAAATAGCTCTGTTGTGTGATGTCAGGCCCTTTATAGCAAAGTACTTATCACTTTGCGTACTATCACTTGCCAGCACTGACATTTCGTTTTGATATCTGGTATCGTTTCCGAAATAGTAAGCTGTCCAAGCAGCTCGTATTATCCTTGTCGCATAAGAGGGGCAAAACTATTCTCTATCGCTATGTCAACACCCTGCAAGAGCTTGTATTAATGGGTATTATAACAAATGTAAAATGTTAGGTAAATCAAGAGTTCATGTCTTAGAATTATGTCTGTGCTGACCAGTTTGCTCTTCAGCTGTCTGTCACTAACTCACTTGGTTCTTAGTAAACGCGGGGTGTGTTTACAGCAGAGCAAATTAACAGCTCATCCAAACAGTTTGTAAACCGAAAAAAATTACAAATAACGTGGGATCAATAATTTACTATTTTTACATGAACGCGAACATACACACAAATCAAGTGTAAGGGAACGAACCCCGGACCTTTGTATTTGAAGTGTGATACCTGCTGTTTTCTCCGGACAGGAAGACAGATTCTGCTCCTTCGCCGGACAACATCTGCTTCGCGGGCGCGAGATTACTTGACTTGTACGTTCTCCAATTTATTTAGCTCTGCCGAGGACATTACGCAAACAGGAAGCCCAAGCAGAGTACATCTCTCGCGTGGACAGGCCTTGGAATGAGTCCCAATGGCGACAGTTCATCTTGTTTATACTCCTCGCACGTCACACGAGACGCAAATACAGCGAGGGGACTAGCCATTTATCTAAAATTTTTCATCCTAGTTGCGAACGCAATAAATTTAACTCAAGTGAAAATAACAGCGAACCTTATAGAAGATATCTGGCCAGAATATTACTCGTAGAGAAAAAGAAGAGGCAGTGGATGCTAATTGGACGTTACATTCCCATCTGGGTCTAGATTTTTCCATAAAGTTTTAATGCACTTCGGTGCTATAATTTTTTTGTCAATATCAACTGCGTTTTTATGTCAAATGAAGACGGTAGTGTCTCGGGAAATTCTGTAGCAACATCCGGAATAAGGTGAAGGTATTACGTGAAAGTATATGTGCTTAAGACAACGCAAAGCGATGTTTTTTCTGGTGCTGTACGCTCCAGATGACGGTGACTGTTCAGGACAGTGGAAATACCTTTTCAGTTTAGCGTCTGAGAACGCTTTACTATTTTAGCTCTGTTTATATATCACTTTGAGGTTTCCCTACTTAGTGCATTACCTTCACTTGCTTTGCCTATCCTGTCAACCTAGTGGAATTTCATATCCCGGCATTAGCCGTACATCAGAGGGAAAACACCAGCGAATATCTCAGCCGTGATAGTTCTTAGTGGGTGATGGGCTTACACTCGTCTGTCGTTCTGTTATTGTGAACTACCTCATGGATTACATTTTTAAGTAGACTATTACACTATCACACCCATGTGTTAATCCATTACAGGAGATTTTCAATTGGGAGAAGTTGACTGGACCAAACGATGTCACTGTCTAGGCACTTCGTTTCACTAAATGAATCCTGCCGTTATGCTGCAATAATGGGCAGGGGGATGGAGGTGTAGAACTAACACAACACTGTTCTGCGTGGAGTTTTATGATTAGTCTTACCACCTCTGTGTTCTGGGGGGAGGGGGGGGGGGTAGTTTTCTTAATAGCTATGGCAATGAAGTCTGGCGGACAAAGGTATAGTAGGGAATCAAATGAACACGAGTCCGAGGGGAAAAAAATAAGTGAACTGTTTATTATTACAAAAGTAATGGCTATAACTGTATTAATATATTACTCCTACTGTCAGACAAAACGGTCAGTGCCAGCATGGAACTACGGAACCATGATCGTACCCAGTCCGAAGCAAATCGACGGCCACGAATGTATGCTTTCAGAGCTCCCAATCTACGGAAATCACTTGGGGAGATCCGGGCCGTTTGGAGGATGTGGGTGGAGTAGTGCGCGTGATGCTGTTATAGACCGATTTTGGCGCTTTTAGTGTCTATTCCGGGGCAAATATTTGCAGGTACAAGTACAGTAAGTGTTGGTGCACTTCTGCGACTTCTTTCTCGGTTCATTTTATGTAATTTATCGTCGACGAAAGATTCGTCATGCGGTGATTACCGCATTAGTTTTCACATCAATTGCTGTAGATAATTTTGATTGCTAAGGGATTAAAAGAATGAAACTAACATGGCTTATGTAATTATTAGGACGCAAAGAGCACTTCCAGGTTGTTACTTTATTGACTCTAAAAATTATAATGAAGGTGTCTTCATATCGCTAGTTTTTCCGGCAGCTAAAGAAATATGCAAAGAATGAGCAGTTAAACTGATAGATGGGCGTCGTAAAGGCTGTTTGTGGAAGTACGTGTGCTGTGACATGCTCTTAATAATGTCTAACAAATAACATTTCGTTGTATCTACTTCTGTTCCAAACCTTCTCAGAAATGACCTTGCTAGCATAAGCAGGAACAGAAAAGCCACATTTCTTTTTACTAACAAACGGTTGTCAAACGAAGATCTTAGTCGTTGGCCCACAAACACTGAATTTATTCATTTAGTGCATAACGCACTGTTTCACGTATTTACTGTGATCTGTTACGTTAATATGACTCTTCGTGGCCTGTGGTATATTGCCTGACTACAAAGACTTCAAATCTCGCTCAGTTCAACTTTTTCTCCATTATCGTTTCTTCACCTCTGGTAGTGATTTGTTAATGTGATAAAACTGATTTGCGTCGTATGAGATACGTCTGTAGAAATACATCCAATTTACAGACTACACTTTTTTAAATTACGGACTCACTTTTTAAGTACTGATTGTTGACATACATAGGGCAAATTATTGGATAGAGAAAAAGAAGGTCAAAGAACATAAATCTGACAGTGGGTATTTAGCTAGTATGTTTAACGTGGATAATTTATCTGTATTACAGTTACTGTGACAGCGTAGTAAGCACAATTGTTTCGTTTAAAAAAATCATCTCCCTATTTTGGAACTATTTTTCCGCTCTTTATGTTTTATTTTTCCTGGACGTCTGAGTAGAAGTAAGTTTTCTAGATTTCCCCAGTACACAAGAAAATTATTAGGTCCACAATCACTCAGTAGAAATACTATATGCAGGGACTAATGAAAGATATTCAAAAACTTCTAGGCTAATCACTTCAATGACGAATGCCCCAGCACGGGAAAACTGAGATGGCTTCAGAACGCCTGCAATAAAACATGAAACTTTATTTAGTCATTCTCGTTATTTATAGAACGTCAAGAAAACTAATGTACTGACTAATATGTCACTGTTCTCGGTGTCGTTTGATGTATACACTGCTTCACGCCAAAGTATTTCCTATACTCCACATTACCTGTAAAAACCATGCAGGAATGGATTTGATTTAGCCACGTATCAAATAACATGCTAAAACTGTTTTGTTTTGATGTGACTTGTCAGATCGATATATGCATTACGCAGAATGCATCATGCAACCTATGTATGCAAACGTTACTAAAGCATCTTTGCTATACATGCCATTACTTGTAGAAATCCCACGGAAACTACAAACGGGCAAATTGGTAGAACTTCGCGTATTCCCAAATCGAGCGACATAACCGTCACAACGCAACGCCCAACACCTGCGTAAGCACTGCGAGTCACTGTACACTGAGCAGCGAAGGGTACTTCGAACAAATATTAGCGAATTGCTATCCCATTCGCATACTGAGCGAAGGAAATATTACTACGTGTACACGTGCGCTCCCTAATCTCCAAGACTGTCATGATCCTACGCGAGATGTACGCCGTGGCTGAAGAAGTGTCGCACAGATTTTGTCCAATACCATATCTCCACATTTATCCAACAGAGCGCCGCGAGAACAACGTAGCCTTTCTTCACAGGACCCAACAAGACACCTATTAAACTTTCGTATTGGGTAGTGGTGGAAATGGACGGGGGGTGTTGAGGGCGCGCGCAGAGAGAGAGAGAGAGAGAGAGAGAGAGAGAGAGAGAGAGATGTTAGGCGAATTGCTACACCACGTGGGGGGTGTAAAATTTTCCACCTGGTAGGAGAC
Organism: Schistocerca americana; assembly: GCF_021461395.2. Classification (NCBI taxonomy): domain Eukaryota; kingdom Metazoa; phylum Arthropoda; class Insecta; order Orthoptera; family Acrididae; genus Schistocerca; species Schistocerca americana. The sequence continues at coordinate 942,117,475 of NC_060121.1, read as the reverse complement.
CTTCACTTTGTCTCGGCCAGGGCCCCTCGACCACCCAGACGGCGGATCGGCGAAGCAAACATTTAACAATGGCGCCGCATGCGAGCTCGCAGAGGGTGTCTGCCTGGCACATACTTCTCTGTGTTGCCGAGCCGGAACCGTGACTAAGTGCAGCCGTGCAGTTGTTTGTGTTACAACATCCATCTTCTAGCAGTTAAAAAAGTGCGCTTTCTACTAGGTCTTCGGGTCCAACGACCGACAGATCGTAAAGAAAGTGCAATCCATCATTCTTTACAAGTTCTCTAGAAATATTCCGATTTAGCCGTGTCACAGTTAACCGTGATCGTCTGGGTTAACTTAGGACAACCGACAAAGATGCTCTGGAAACAGTTTGGGCATCACTGTTGACCGTCCGGACAAGCCATTTGCGTGCCATCGCGCTTCTGCTAAAAACTATTAACACCGTAAGAAATCTGAGGGAATCCGCAAGACACAAACTTCCTATAGCGGACTGTGTCGAACACGGGATCCTGCCTTTAGCGGCCAATTCTCTTAACCGACTGCACTATTGTGGCACGAGTAACAATTCGTCCTTACAATTACTTTCGGCAGTACCTTCGAAACTTGACAAGTTCTCGTGAATACTTTTTCGCACTAGCATTTCCTGAAGAAGCTTTCCAGTCCGGCACACAGTTTTCGTCTGCCAGAAAGAATCAAAACAAAGCACACTCCGCTTCATAGTGAAAGACTCATTTCGGCAAGGTCGTTGATGCTCGTACGGGTTGTTTCAGTCAAGCCTTGCTTGCCTGGACACAGACGTGCCGGCCGCGGTGGTCTCGCGGTTCTAGGCGCTCAGTCCGGAACCGCGCGACTGCTACGGTCGCAGGTTCGAATCTTGCCTCGGGCATGGATGTGTGTGATGTCCTTAGGTTAGTTAGGTTTAAGTAGTTCTAAGTTCTAGGAGACTGATGACCAGAGATGTTAAGTCCCATAGGGCTCAGAGCCATTTGAACCATTTGACACAGACGTAACGGTGGTCAGGGCCAATTAAGGGCACAACCGTTTCACCTTTTCTGGAAGTAGAAGTATGGCAAAATGATTTCACATAATTATCCGTTTTATTTCAAGTTCTGGATTTAGCTAAACAGGTAAAGAAATGTGACAGTGCTCACTGCTGGGTCGAAATATGAATCCTGATCTAACAATCGACATACTGATGGCCCACCTCTTTGTGTCACGCAGCGATACATAATAGCTATTATCCTGCTCGGCATGCGACATATTGTCGAAAATCATATAAAATCTTTCTTTGGCATCTTTCTGATGGAACGTTGTCGGAAAATTGAGAAAGCTTTCTGAAGTGAATTGTCTACTACCGCCAGCGTGAGACAGCAGATCCCAACCAAATGCAATATAGCAGCGTGATAACGTCACCGAAATGCTCAACACGCTCAAAATTTTCTGTGTCCGCATTTTTGTGCGAGTCAGGAAGCACATTACCTCTTCGAGCACACATCTCTCTGTATGATTACGAGGATAAAATAAGAAAGGTGGCCAGCGGAGGGTCAGAACGGGTACAGAGAAACCGCGAGTGTTCATGTAGAGGAACCAGGTTACCCGGCGGGCAGGGGAACCAAGACTGCCACTCGGGCGAACGCAAGGGACAGGCGTTACCGGGAAGTTCATAGCGCTCCGGCACGCGCCTTTGGCGTCTGCTTCGGGCACACGGAAAGGCGCCGCTATCCGAGTGTAAATAACTGCGCAGCTGAGCTTATCCTGGCACGCTGCCACCAGTGCAGGTCACGCCCTCGTACACCTACTGCGCGGTAAACATCAATAAAACCATCAGCAAAGCTCAGCGTCGACAAGGAGACGGAGGAAAGATTTCGTGCAATGTTGTCAATGCATCTGTCCCGTTAAACTCAGAGCTTTCAGCGATATCCACCACTGTACTGACGAGGAAGGAGACTAGCTGGCAAGGCACTGCACAGTTGTACAGCTGACATACTGGAGTCCCAAGCGACCAGAAGTTACATTAGTATCAATGAAATAGGGTCAGCAGGATCGTATTTCATTATCTTTTCGTTTAGTAACTGATTTGATGAGACCAGTCACGATATCATCTCAGAATACCACGAACACCCATTATGACGAATAACGTCGTAAATTGCCCTGTTAGTATCTGCTATCAAGTTTCCGTTTGCACGCATTGTTGAGTGCGTAGCACGTACGAGTATATATTGAAGATGTGGTCACATATCTATTTTTCATACCTCCTCCAATGATTGAGCCCCAGTAATGTGAAACGTCTGGTAGAGTCGGTGTCTGCTCAAACCGTTTCACAGCGGTGCGCCGAACACAAACAGCACATCAAGTACGGAAATCTGTCACGTCAGCCCGCACGTAGATACATCTTACCAAGAACAATAAAATAAATTTACAACAACACATTTTCTGCAAGCCAACGTACGGTATTGGGCAGGGAGTGCATTGTGCACTGCTATCATTTCCCGTGTCTTATCCAGTTCGCGGGTGACACACGGGTAGATTGTCAGTACCCTTCTCTATAGGCCGGAATTTCTCTAACTGTAGCGTCGTGATCATTACGCGAAATTTGTTGGAGGAAGCAGTAAGTTTCTCGACTCAGTTTGGGACGCGGGCACGGCGAAATATCACATCAAATCCCTCTGCGATACACATCTTTCTAACGTACGTCAGTTTGTTGAGCATTTCTGCCACACTTTCATACTGACCAAACAAATCCTTGACGAATCTTTTAGCTTTTTATGGAATTTTCTCCATAACATCCGTTAACTTTAGTTAGATATAATACCGGACGATTAAGATCTTCACGAATGGGGAACCGAAAATTTTGTATACGATGATTTTCTTTGCATGACTGACTCTTCTTCAAAACTGTCCGGTATCTGCCTTCTCCACTGCTAGATTTATATGGTCATTCCAACTTAATTCGCTTTAGATCTAAACTGCGAGATACATGAAGGTTATGAGAAACTGCAGTGCCCGATGCAGTTGGCGGGATCAAACGGTATCTAGTATTTCCGTGAAGTCACCCGTTAATTTATTTACATTTACAATCAGCCGGCAATCTTTGCATCCAGCGCTGATCATTTTATTTCTTGCCGAGTGTAATGATTTCACCTCCCTGTACACATCTGAGTCATCTCCGACCAGCATCATACGGCTACAGACGTCATCCGCCAAAACGTTTACTTGTATGGTGTACAGCAGCCGCTCTAAGTTTAGAAACGTGGACCTTACCTGCGCTTTTAACGTTTCCTCGCCATTACTTGGGGTGTGTGGCGAGCGGTACTTTGCGCAGCATTACACTTCCAATCTTACTTGTTCAAGCAGACAAGAACTGTGCGCGAGAATAAAGATAGTTGGTAGGTATCTATGTGAGCTCGAATCTCCCTTCTAGCTTTTCGCTAATTGTAACTGGGAGGAAGCACTACTTTGGCTTACATCTTCTGTAAAAGTACGCTCTAGCAATTTTAGAAGTAAACTACTCTGTAATGCAACGCCTGTCTTTCAGCACGTGCTACTTGTTTTGCATGAGCATCTCGGGGACACTTTCGCGCTTACTAAATGAACCTGTGACGAAACGTGCTACCCTTCTTTGGACCTCATCTATTTCCTCTATCAACTTCATTTAGTGATGGTGCCACACTGAGGAGCAACAGCCAAGTTTTGCCTAAACGTGGGTTTTGTAAGCTTCCCTTTCGTAGATGGCTACATTTCCTGAGGTTTGTGGCATGCCTTAACTGTGATTAGTTTCATGTGGTGTTTCCACTTTAAAACTTTCCGTACACATACTACTATCCGTTTAACACTGCTGTCCTGTTCGTATATTTATGACCTGAAATGGTTATAAGTTTCTTGTTGTTGTTGTTGTTTTCAGTCCTGAGACTGGTTTGATACAGCTCTCCATGCTACTCTATCCTGTGAAAGCTTCTTCATATCCTAGTACCTACTGCAGCCTACATCCTTCTGAATCTGCTTAATGTATTCATCTCTTGGTCTCCCTCTACGATTTTTACCCTCCACGCTGCCCTCCAATACTAAACTGGTGATCCCTTGATGCCTCAGAACATGTCCTACCAACCGATCCCTTCTTCTAGTCAAGTTGTGCCACAAATTTCTCTTCTCCCCAATGCTATTCAATACGTCCTCATTAGTTATGTGATCTACCCATCTAATCTTCAGCATTCTTCTGTAGCACCACATTTCGAAAGCTTCTATTCTCTTCTTGTCCAAACTAGTTATCGTCCATGTTTCACTTCCATACATGGCTACACTCCATACAAATACTTCCAGAAACGAGTTCCTGACACTTAAATCAATACTCGATGTTAAATTTCTCTTCTTCAGAAACGCTTTCCTTGCCATTGCCAGTCTACATTTTATATCCTCCCTACTTCGACCATCATCAGTTTCTTGCTCCCAAATAGCAAAACTCCTTTACTACTTTAAGTGTCTCATTTCCTAATCTAATTCCCTCAGCATCACCTCATTTAATTCGACTACATTCCATTATTCTCGTTTTGATTTTGTTGATGTTCATCTTATATCCCCCTTGCAAGACACTGTCCATTCCGTTCAGCTGCTCTTCCAAATCCTTTGCTGTCTCTGACAGAATTACAACGTCGTCGGCGAACCTCAAAGTTTTTATTTCTTCCCCATGGGTTTTAATACCTACTCCAAATTTTTGTTTTGTTTCCTTTACTGCTTGCTCAATACACAGATTGAATAACATCGGGGAGAGGCTACAACCCTGTCTCACTCCCTTCCCAACCACTGCTTCCCTTTCATGACCCTCAACTCTTAAGACTGCCATCTGGTTTCTGTACAAATTGTAAATAGCCTTTCGCTCCCTGTGTTTTAACCTTGCCACCTTTAGAATTTGAAAGAGAGTATTCCAGTCAACATTGTCAAAAACTTTCTCTAAGTCTACAAATGCTAGAAACGTGGGTTTGCCTTTCCTTAATCTTTCTTCTAAGATAAGTCGTAGGGTCAGCATTGCCTCATTATTATTTAAATATCAATATAACTTTGTGAAATTTGGTGACCATCTGAAGATGCAAAGGCAGTACATGTTTAAAGACGTTTTAAAATATTTAAACTCATTTGGTTGAAAAAATGGTTCAAATGACTCTGAGCACTATGCAGCTTAACTTCTGAGGTCATCAGTCCCCTAGAACTTAGAACTAATTGAACCTAACTAACCTAAGGACATCACACACATCCATGCCCGAGGTAGGATTCGAACCTGCGACCGTAGCGGTCGCTCGGCTCCAGACTAACGCCTAGAACCGCACGGCCACTCCGGCCGGCAAACTCATTTGGTAATAAAACTTAATAGTTACATATTATACAATGTTCGGGTCACAGTGATCCGATTTTAATATGATTAGTCTAACGTAAATTAATTTATGGTTATCTAATATATTTCGTAGTAGTAATGACTTTCATTGTTCATACTTACTTTCAATATTCAACAAATCAACAATGGCGTTGCTTTTATAAAAATGTACTTGTCATTAGCACTTTTCAACTGTTCGAATTATCTATTGTTCCTGTTCAGTCTGAGTTTTGCCATTTAATTATCTATCTTTTGTGATCAGGCTGAATTACGATATGGCGGGGAGTACATCATTGACTGACGCTGAGTTAGAAAAATTAGTAAATACATCAACAGATGAAGAATCACTTTCAGAGTTCGAAGGTCCTGTCAGTAATGCATTTGAGAGCGAGTGTCTTGATGACGGTGACGGCAGTGCACAGCCTGTTCAACATAGTGTGCAGAGTTCTATTTCTAAAAACGCGAACACAGAATGGTGGTTGCAATCAGTAGCACAATAGGGCCGCTTTCCTGCTTCGAACGTCATCAAGCGTTCCCCAGGAGTTACCTGGTACGCATGCACCAGAAAAATATATGTAATAAGTTCATTTGAAGTAGTGACTTGTACATCGCTTCAGAATAAAAAAAGATGTCAAATGTGTAACGAGTTTATGGTCAACAATGGACAAACACTGATCTGTTTTTCACGCATACTACGGACTAATTCCTTGCGGGTGTATACTGATCACATGTGGAATCTAAAGTTTGTGGTATAAGGATACTGAACGGAACATATTTCGAGCAATCATGTCCCTCTAAACATTCTGTGAAATATCGCTTGTCTTGCGATTTGATAAGAAATCCACAATAGAGTATAGACGACGTACCGGCAAACTTGCCGCAATTCGTGTTATCTGGGGGAAGTGGTTAGAAGACCTCCCTAACCGTATGATCTAGGAAAAACGAGCAGTTAGGAGCACAGAGGCCGCTTACAATGCAATCCGTATATCCCAAGCAAATCGGCAAATTATGGGATAAAAATATGGACTCTGTCTAACAGCATATAGACTTAAAGCCCAAATTTATACAGGAAAGGAAAGCTGACAGGCACCATAAAAATCAGAACGAGGTTAGTAGCTAATCTCACCTCTGATTTGCGAGATCATAATGTAACATGTGACAGCTGTTTTACGTCATACAATTTGGAACAGCTGCTCCTGAAAAGAAAACTAATAATGTGAGGAACCGTAGGCAAAAGAAGCCGGAGCTTCCACAAAATATAGCGAACAATGAGGATCATTGGTCTTTATTTTTCTCCACAGATGACACTATGGTGATCACTTATATTTCCAAGAGAAATAAGTATTTTGTACTTATGACACTCCCCACCTAGATGGGGAAATCAGTGACAGGGCTGATAAGAAGCTGAAAATGATTTTAGAGTGTAATTCAAGCAAAGGCCGTGGACACGCTCAATCAGCTAGAAGATACATGTACAACCGAACGATAAACCAACAGATGGCCCACGACAGTTTTCTACAATATTCTTGATGTTGCTGCTTATAATGCGTATGCCTTGTGGACTTCGATTGTCCCCAATTGGAATGCAAGATAATTTTTGGAGGAATGTGGAAAATCACTGGTAGCAGAGCACATTGTATCAAGGAACCATTAAAAAGTTTCTCTGAGGATAGTAAGGAGCATCGAAGATCCTGAAGGAGTGGGGTGTGCGCCCATGTCAGCAGAAATGCGAAACCCTGCTAAACGCAAACGCCTTAAATTCTGTCCTCCTTGCAGTGACAATAAAACGAACAAGTTGGGCGGAAAGTGCAAAACATGGATGCAAAACCCATGTCACCTGTTTGTGTCCAAACTGCAATGAGTAAGAACGAAAAAAGTGATATGGAAGGACGAACGGACGGATTGACGGTTGAGACTGCTTCCTGTGCTTCTGCTGCAATCGTGCAATCATAGTGGACCTTTCTGGCAATTTATGCGCAATACTTTACTTTTGTTTATGATGAGGATCAACATCAAGTGCCGCATTCTGCATATTATCATGTATTTCGCTACAATTTTTCTAGCGTTACCACTTCTCTACGCACAACACAATCTTCCAGCCTCAAACAGTTCGAAGTTATGTACACTTGGTCATATTCATATACTGGGAACAGCAGTAGTACTACAATACTCCCTTAGAGTACACTCTAGGCTGCTTTTACATATGAAGACTTGTCTCCCTGAAGAATGAGAAACTATGGTCTATTTCCTATGAACTCTCCATTCTCTTCACAAAGCTAGTCTGATATCCCGTACGCTCGTATTTTGTTCAATAGGTGACAGTGCAAAAATTATCTAATGCCTTATGAATGGGAAGGAACATGCCATAAAACTGTGCGCCTGTGTCTACTGCCTCCTGTTGGATATCGTAGACGACCAGGACGAGTAGGGTATCACACGAGCGTTGTTTGCGGAACCCAACACAGGAGGTAATCCGTCTCCAGAAAGATCACAATGGGCGAGCTGAAAACGTGTTTTAGAATCCTACAACTCACTGACGTGAACGATATTGGCCTATAGTTGGGGCGTCTGCTCCATTGCCCTTCTCGGGAACGGGAATAACCTGCACATTTTTCCATTCACTGGGAACGATTCGCTCCTGGACAGTTCTGTCTATCCCAGTGAAACAATTCCAGAAAACGGAATTTAGTATTTCGGCCTCTCTCCACCCTCCTCCGTTTTTATGCCATTATGCCTGCGCAAGCAGCACATATGTAGGTGTACAAGTAGAAGAGCATGGGAATGACCGACGACTGTCAATGTGGTTATGAATAAACTGTGAATACTATAAATCACCCACCTAAGGAGAAGAGCAGGGAACTACCATAATCCGCAAACCACCTAAAGGTGTAAGGTGGAGGGTAATTTTGTACCACTAACTGAGCCCTCCAACTCTGTTCCATTCGCGAATAGCGCGTGGGAAAAAAGATTGTAGGGAAGCCTCTGTACTGACTAATTTCTCGAATTTTCTTCTCGTGGTCATTACGTGAGAGAGGGGTGTGTGTGTGTGTGGGGGGGGGGGGGAGGAGAGGGAGGGGAGTAATATGTTGTCCGACACTTCGCGCAAAGTGCTCTCTCAAAATTTCCATATTAAATCTCTCCGTGATGCACAACGCCTCTCTTGTAACGTCCGCCGCTGGACTTAGTTTAGCATCTCCGTAACGCTCTTGCGCCGGCTAAACGCCCCCGTGACGAAGGGCGCCACTCTTCGTTGGATTTTCTCTGTCTCTTTCATCGGCCCTACCTGCTAGGGATCCCAGATAGATGAACACTACTCAAGAATCGGTCGAACAAGCACCTTATAAACCAGTTCCTTCACGGATGAGTTACATTCCCTTAAGATTCTACCTATGAATCTGAGTCTGGAATCTGCTTTTCACACTATTTGTTTTGTGTGGTCACTCCACTTAAGGTTGCCCTGGATAGTTACTCCTACATATTCTACAGTAGATACTGTTTCCAGCAGTTTGTCATCAGTAGTGTAGCTGTACAGTAGTGGATTTCTTTTCCTATGTATGCGCAATATGTTACATTTATTTACGTTCGGGGTCAACTTTCTGCACCATTAATCAATTCTCTGGGGGTTATTCTCGAAATCGTTAGTATCTTCTGGTGTTGCTAATTTGTTGTAGACAACCGTTCATCTGCGAACAGACTTAGAGAGCATATGACGCTTCAGTTAAGGACCTATCACACTTTCTTGTGGTACGCCGGAAATTGTCTTTACATCTGTCGATTTTGCTCCGTGAAGAGCGACGTGTTTAATTCTATCTGCAAGGAAATCTTGAATGCAGTCGTAAATCTGCTCCGATACTCAATAAGCTGGTATTCTTTTCACTAAGCGGCAGTGCGGGACGGTGTCAAATGCCTTCCTGAGGTCAAGGGACACGGCATCAACGTGAGCGCCATTGTTTACGGCACAGTGGATCTCGTCGAGGAATAGGACAAGCCGAGTTTTGCAGGATCTCTGTTTCCGCAATCCACGTTCATCTTTACAAAGGAGATTTTCATCCTCTGAAGACATCATAATTCTTGAGCAGAAAATATGTTTCGTAATTCTACACCAGATTGACATCATCGATACAGGCCTATAATTGTGTGCATCTGTACTATGGCCCTCCTTAAAAACGGGAATGACCTACTCTTTCTTCCGGTCGCTTCCTGATGCCTTTCCACTACTAAGCGATTGCAGTTGTTTTTCCTATTCCGCAGTCGGTTATCTCAACATCTGCCATTACGACGTTCGTACGACGATTCAATGGAGGGATCGTGTTATGATCTTTCGCAGTGAAACAATTTCGGAAGACCGAATTCAGTATTTCGGCCTTCTCTCGGTTATCTACCGTTTCGGTTATGCTCACGACGTGAATGAAGAGATGATTTTAACCGCTTACTGATTTTACATACGACCAAAATCTCTTTCGGTTTTTACTCACATCGGTTGACAAAGATTTACTTTCAATTTCACTGAACGCTTCTCTCAATGCTCTCCTTAAGCCCATTTTTGATTCGTTCAGCTTTTGTTTGTCAGGTAGGTTTTTACTTCTTTTGCATCTGTGATGCAGTTCTCTTTGTTTACGTAGCAGTTTTCAGACACGGCTATTAAACCATGATGGGTCTTTCCCTTCCCTTAAGACCTTAGCCGGAAGATACTTGTGAAGGGCATATTGTGCGATTCCTCTGAATTTTTTTTCGTTCGTTTTCCACATCTTCGTCCTCATCAACGAATATTTGATGCCGACTGCTCAGACACTCTGAAATTTGTATCCTATCATTCCTGCAAAGCAAAAACATATTCTTAACTTTCTTAACATTCTGTATCAGACCCGTCGTCATAGATGTTATCACAGTCTTATGATCACTGATACCTTTCTCTATGTTAACTGGTTAGATAATGTCAGGTCTGTTTGTCAGCGCCGGCCGGAGTGGCCGAGCGGGTCTAGGCGCTACAGTCTGGAACCGCGCGACCGCTACGGTCGCAGATTCGGATCCTGCCTCGGGCATGGATGTGAGTGATGTCCTTAGGTTAGTTAGGTTTAAGTAGTTCTAAGTTCTAGGGGACTGATGACCTCAGAAGGTAAGTCCCATAGGGCTCAGCTTTTTTTTTTGTTTGTTGCCAGGAGGTCCACGAAGTTACCCTGACTAGTTGCCTCTGTAACTACCTGCTCGAAGTTGTCACACCAGTCCCTGTCTCTGACACCAGTTTTGATCGCATGACACTTCCAATTTATTCCCTATTACAACGGCACGATCAGGAAAATTATTAACGATATTCTGCAAGTTCTGTCTGAAGCGCTCTACCACTAGAGCTCCTGACCCAGGCGGTCTGTAATAGCATCAGATTACTTTTTCTGACCGATCTCTGATGACATCACCCAGATTAATCCGAATCCGTGATAACCTTGCTAGGACTAGAAACGTGTCGCCCGGTACCTGCAAGATCGTCATGACCAGCAAGACACTGGTGTGTGTCGGCTGGATGCGCATTGCTCGTCGCTCCCGTCAGAGTGCGTGTCCCCTTGGTTATTATAGCTTGGAGCTTCATTGGTTATGTCGTCTACGGTTCGCCTGCCATTGTCTGTCCAGACATGGCTCTATGTATGTACGAGGTGCCACTTGATCGGTGCATTAAAAAGGACTGCTGCGGCCTTGTGGAGGAAAAGCTCCACGCAGTGGTGGAGTTTGTGTTAGGTGATCTCCGTACGGCAGACGCGGGCAGGAATGCGCGCCGCAGCGGCCAGCCGCCCGCCGGGTGAACGGCCACCCAAGGCCGCCCGCAACAGCCGCCGGCAGCAGCGGGGACGCTCCGCACCAGACGGCTGCCGAGCCGCGAGCCGCGCACGTACAAGGAACACGTCGCACGCACTGCTGACCGAGGCGCCGGGCCGGCGGCGACGACCCACATCCCCTCCTGCACTTTGTGCCACCCGTCACACTTTCGCCAACTCCGGCAGCTTCCTAGCGCTAAACGATGGCCGAGCAGAGACGACACTGATCTGCGAGACTTGTGTACGGGATGATTTTGCTGAACGGTGGGAAACATTGCGGAGCAAAAGGTCACACGGGCAGATGGTCAGAAATGCGTTCCAAAGGAGGTACACCCTCCTGACGTTGGAGATAAATGACATTTGACAGTGCTGGTTTCAGTGGCTGGAAGCACAGGAGAGAACACACTGGGCAAATTCCAGTGTTCTGCCTGTACCAGTGTGAGAGCTGGAGCACCACCACCTAACAGTCACATTACTCTTCGCACCATTGAAGCAGCAGGGGAGGCAGGATCTACTGCAGGGAGTACTGGTACAGTACGGTTCACTGCCAGCAAACCGTGAGGATTAACCGTAGCCCACAGGTGGGCGTTGTGAAGGTTGCGGACGCCAACCCTCGCGAAGGTAGTCTTAACTGTGAATAGGACGGAAATTACAGTACCATCGTGACCTACGCGACGAGCCACCAACAAAACCGTCGTAGCAGAAGTGACTTCATAGGTAATAAGGCCTGCACGCGTTGTACACTTCTGGCCATTAAAATTGCTACACCAAGAATAAATGCAGATGATAAACGGGTATTCATTGGACAAATATATTATACTAGAACTGACATTTCATTACATTTTCACGCAATTTGGGTGCATAGATTCTGAGAAATCAGTACCCAGAACAACCACCTCTGGCCGTAATAACGGCTCTGATACGCCTGGGCATTAAGTCAAACAAAGCTTGGATGGCGTGTACAAGTACACTGCCCATGCAGCTTCAACACGATACCACAGTTCATTAAGAGTAGTGACTGGCGTACTGTGATGAGCCAGTTGCTCGGCCACCATTGACCAGACGTTTTCAATGAGTGAGAGAGATCTGTAGAATGTGCTGGGCAGGGCAACAGTCTAACATTTTCTGTATTCAGATAGGCCCGTAGAAGACCTCCAACATGAGGTCGTGCATTATCCTGCTGAAATGTAGCGTTTTGCGGGGCTCGAATGAAGGGTAGAGCCACGAGTCATAACAAATCTGAAGTGTAACGTCCACTGTTCAAAGTGATGTCAATGCGAACAAGAGGTGACCGAGACTTGTAACCAATGGCACCCTATACCATCACGCCGGGTGATACGCCAGTATGGCGATGACGAATACACGCTTCCAGTGTGCGTTCACCGCGATGTCGCCAAACAAGGATGCGACCGTCATGATGCTGTAAACAGAACCTGGATTCATCCGAAGAAATGACGTTTTGCCATTCGTGCACCCAGGTTCGTCGTTTAGTACACCATCGCGGGCGCTCCTGTCTGTGATGCAGCGTCAACGGTGACCGAAGCCATGGTCTCCGGGCTGATAGTCCATGTTGCTGCAAACCTGGTCGAACTGTTCGCGCAGGTGGTTGTCTTGCAAACGTCCCCATCTGCTGACTCAGGGATCGAGACGTGGCTGCACGATCCCTTACAGCCATGCGGATAAGATGCCCGTCATCTCGACTGGCAGCGATACGACGCCGTTGTGATCCAGCACGGCGTTCCGTATTACCCTCCTGAACCGACCGATTCCATATTCTGCTAACAGTCATTGGATCTCGACCAACGCGAGCAGCAATGTCGCGACAGGTTACAATCCGACCTTTATCAAAGTCGGAAACGTGATGGTACGCATTTCTCCTCCTCATACGACGCATCACAACAACGTTTCACCAGGCAACGCCGGTCAACTGCTGTTTCTGTATGAGAAATCGGTTGGAAACTTTCCTTGTGTCAACACGTTGTAGGTGTCGCCACCGGCACCAACCTTGTGTCAATGCTCTGAATAAACTAATCATTTGCATATCACAGCATCTTCTTCCTGTCGGTTAAATTACGCGTCTATAGCATGTCGTCTTCGTGGTGTAGCAATTTTAATGGCCAGTAGTGTAAGTGATACGGACAGTGGCAGTTGTTGAAAATGTTTCACATGGTGGTCAGGCGTATCTCATGCTGGCGGAACACCTGCCTGGTGTTGATACTGTGGTCCTTGTCAGTGGAGTCAATTTCTGGAAATACGTACATATGACCTTTTCGCACCTTATCCTCTCAAAGATAGCTTCTTGCAGTTTTTCCCCGTTTAACAAAACCACCCTGAATAAAAAAAATCGCAATGCTTGGAAATTATAGCGAGGAATGGCAGCATGAATAAATGTTCCGCATTACGCATCAACAAGCGGAAAGACCAGTTAATGTATTATTACACGAGTGCAGAACAGTCGACAGAAACAGTCACACCCATTAAATGTCCAAGGGTATGCAAACGAAATGGTTTAAGGTGAAACGACCCCACGAAACTCATCACTTTAATGTCAAATGCCAGACAGATTTACCTCAACAAGCGTAGTCCCCTCTCACTCTCGTTCCACCGATACTTGAGGATAGCTTCTCAATCTGGGACCCTAATCAGGAAGGACTGTTAGATGAAATAGAGCAGATAAGAAAGAGCAATGCGTTTCGTCATAGATTCGTTTATTTAGCTCGGAAGTGTAACGGAGCTGCTCAGCCAACTGAAGTCACAGACTTCAGAAGATGTGGGTCACTATTAAAATTCCGAGAGCGTTCATTTCTAGGAGAGTCAACTTACGTTTCACGGAAAGACCATGGAGGTAAAAATCAGAGACCTTCGAGCTCACAGGTAGGCGTACTAACTCCTGTTTTTCCCGTAGTCCATTCACCAATGCAACATGAGTGGACATAAGTGGCAAGGGCACACAACGGGATGGTGTGCTGCCATTCAGACGGCGTTCGGGAAGGCTGCGTCACCCAAACCGCATGTCGTCTTACGGCGCTTATTACGAACAACAGTACAGATCCCTAAGCAAGTTTTACGCGTGAAGAGGGTAACACCTGGAAGAGAACTTAGATTAATGGAGTCTGGTTCCATTCACCGAGTACTACGGAATTTGTTTGACGTCCGATGATTGTTGAACGAGAGTGTGGAAACGACCAGGTACGAACAACCTGTCGGACATGTAGTCCCTCGGATTCAGCACGGAAATGTATCAGTCATGTTTTGGGCGGGTACCAAGGATGAATGTCGATCGCTTCTCACGCTATCGAGGTTAATTTTGAGGGGTGCAATATCGGACAGGGCCCTCGCCTGCCGATGAGGATCCAAGGATGTTACAACGCACGGGAGGGGGCAAAACTGTGTTTAATGTTACCCAGTAGCAAATTTTGATTTCACAGAATGTGCAAAGAGGAGCACTAACGAACGGAAACCATTTGTTGTTTTGGTTGTTTTGTATTTATTTCACTGTGAAAGATTGTTTAGTTTCGTAAGGGTTATTCTTTCATTCCATGTCTATCTTGAATCCAAGCCCAATCACGGTTGTGGATACCAGGCAGGGCAAAATTTTTTTGAGCTTTGGCTAAGTGGTTGACTGCTAGACTAGAAATCCGAATTTCCGGGTTTCAATGCCCTGTCGGATTTTCCATTTATCGCTTCTTTCAACTCTAGGAACGCTTAGATAGTGAGATATGTCAAGGGAACCCGTTGTTCGAGTCCACATTAAACTACAACAGTACGAGTAAGTTAATTCGAAGGTAGGTGAAGGCGAGGGCATACCACCTGTCTTCATCTTTCAAGCAAGATGAAGACAGGATTACTTGTTAAAAATGGTCAATGGTCTGAAGTGGCACTCGTAAGCAACGGCGAAGTGATGTTAATGACGGCAAGAACACTCAAGACACACCAGCCGAACTAGTGCGCCGCCTCGCGGCTGGTGTGAGCTTAGACCGGGTCCGCCCCCCAGGCAGCTGCGGCCGAGCCACGGCAAAAACACGCGGCGCGGGGGGCAGCATCTTTGCGCACGCCAGCACTGCGCATTCTGCCTTCACGCTCTTACCATCACATTTGCACAGCGCACACCTATTCGATTGTTACAGAACGACTCAGCCACTGTTTCCCGGACCGGCAAATTTTCTCGTTCTGTATGGACTCTGTTGTTGTGAAGTAATCGTGTTGGATACGGGACAGGAGTCACCACAGTATCTCAGCCAGCTAGGACACACACACACACACACACACACACACACACACACACACACACACACACACACACACACACACATTCATTCATTTTAATTGAGGGGGGGATTTATTTGGTTTTTGAATCTCATCCGATAGGCGGCCGAACAAAATCCCCCGTCGGACAAAGTTTCCGCCACCCTCATTAAGCTAGGAGTTTCGCTTTATCTCATTCCTGAACCTAAAGGGGTGAATATCGGTATTGTCCTGAAATGAGGCGTACGGGAGATATACAATATGGTTCGTCGCCGTTAGGCTCCCTTAAGAGCCCTTTCCCAAGACATCAGATATTTTCCAGGGCGATTTAATTTAGAAATTAATTTCAAAAATCTTGGCAGGAGGCAGCATTTTCCAGGATCGCTATTGGCGGGAAAACTGTATGATCAATTAGCATTTCCGTATTCTATTTCTGAAGCTGATGGATCTGAATGTTTAAACATTTTCTCGATTTGTTGGTAACTGGCGGAATCTCTGAGCGGTAGGCAGCTCTCTTGAATGACGACGACGACGAATCGTAAGCTCTTTGAAACGGCGGTGCTCCTTGTGTAATGTTACTGGTTTCTGATGGGGACTTCACGATAAATCGTGATCCACGAAGTATTTTTTCCAGTGCGGAAAACGTAAGATGAAGTGGTAATCCCGTGCGCGGGATAACGGAGCAGTTATACCGGTTTTTGTAGACAAGTTTGCGACTCTTATGAGCGCCAACGTGATTGGTAGGAGGTGACCTGTTTAGTCATTAGTTACCTGGAGGTGGTTATTTTAATGGAAGATAAGGGCGTTGCTGCGATCAACTAAAGCTAATAAACTGCTTTGGTTTTCATGCAAACATTTTCGTGATATTCAACCCATGTAGATCTGAACCAGTCTTGTTCAATCTTACTTCGTAGAATACTCGGCAATCCACCCGACAATGTGTGGTCTGAATACTTATGGTACTTCCACTCCAGTATTTGTAGCTTTTAATCGAGGCGAATGCAATAAGATCGCTGGAAGGCGTTTATCCGTGGTATTGCAACATCGACAATTTTAAACCACGTACAACGAGTCGAAGCGAGATTGGCGCCCGTTCTGTAGACTATCTTCAAAGTGTAGCAGCGACTACAATTGATTCATGGTTGCCACTAAGGGTTCTCTTGCTAATCAGTAGTGTTACACGTCGCATTATTTGTCTTGCGTGCCGATGACCGCTAGCGTAGCGAAGATTTCCGGCCGTGGGCGCGTTTGAAACTTCGTGCAACCCTATGTCTTCTTCGAGGGCAGGATGCGTGCAACGACAGGGTCAGAGGCGAGTATCGCTTTTAAACGTTCCTTTCCCTGACTTTCGTGATGTAGCCGTGTCACGCAAACTCTCCGCGGCAGGAATCCTCTGGCCCCTAGCGACGCGAGGCACGCGTTCCACGTAACACGACCTATTATATCTCCAATGATCAATTTTGCATCGTATCTGGAACACTTCTCAGCACTGCTACATTTATGAATCTGTCTTTCGAAGGATCGCCGCTCAATCTTTAGTAATCTACGCGCACTCAAAAATATTCCAAATATCCGACTGCTGGACTGACTAAAGTCCACACAGTGTCTCCAACTGCTTACATGCTCCTTCCTCAGAAATATCCACCAAGACAAAACAGAGTAACAAGTTAGGAGCTACGTTAACCAGAACACCCACAAAAATCTTCAACAAAACCAATGTACTCCCAGATTTGGTGGGAACAAATACACTTTACTCATTTTAATTACTCTAACCAAGCCTGCATTTTCTGTCACCGCCATCTCCACCTATGTGTACATCATTGGTTGTACAATGTAGTACATGAATTCCACCGACCAATTGCGAACTCACGCCCTTAGCCGCAAAAGTAGCCTACGAACGTTGAACAGACTGAACGGAACAGAACTGAACGCCCGTGCGTCGGAGCGCACTTGCGACATTTTACAAGCTTCCGTAATGGAAAAACATGTTCGCTCTTCATCGAAGTTTAACACGTTCGAACATAGCCTTCGCAATATTGGCAGTCTGGCACATAAAAATTTTATCCGCCAGAGAAACATTTACATATACCACACGAAGTTTAAAATTTTTGAGAGGTGCTTAGGAACAAAATCATACTAGCTTGTCCTGGACTTCGTATTACGTGCCTGTGACTTAAACTGCACGTCGTTCAAGATGTATATAATATGTTAGAACTAATTTCTCATTTCTACTTTAAAGTAACCCCACAGTCCAATTACAATCGTGGTGATTACAAATAAAGTTAACAAGTTGAAAATGATGTCTGAATGTATGGCTCCGTCTGTCCTGTAATCATTTACGTGCGGTCAATAACATACTTTACAATTTTTTTAAATTCATTAAGCTGTTTATTGGCGCGGTCGAATGCTGGCCTGTATATCTAATTGGTCCTCTTCATTGGGTAGCGCATGGCAATTTCGACCGATGAATTGGCGAAAACAGCTGTCACATCCTAAGACGGAGACACTCCTTCCGTAAAGGCATCGTATAAAGAACGAAGGCGTAAGTGGCAGTCGGCGAATAGCACACTTTGGTTCGCTTTCTGCACTTATCTATATGATAGTTCAATTAACTTTATACGTAATTGTAATCCGGAAGTGCTTAGTTCAGTTGACAGCGTTAAATGTGTGTGATTTATCGTGAAACCGACATATAGGGGTTTCTTTTAATACTCACGTGGATGACTTTACACTTTTCATCGTTTAGAGTCAGTTGCCACTTTTCACACCGTACAAATGCCTTGTCTAAATCATTTTGTAATCGGTTTGCATCATCTGATGACTTTACCATACTTTAAATGACAGCATCATCTGCAAACAATATAAGAGGGCTGCTCGGGTCGTCTCCAAAATCGTTTACGTAGATCAGGAATCACAGAGGACGTATAACACTGTCTTGGGGAACGCTAGATATTACCCTTGTTTTACTCGATGACTTTCAGTTAATTAATAGGAAATGTGACCCTTCTGACGGAAAATCACGAATCCAGCTCAAAACTGAGACGCTGCTTCGAAGATAGGCAATCTTATTTGCAGTCGTTTGTGGGGAACGTATCAAAAGGCTTCTGGAAATCTAAAAATATTGAATTAATTTCACATCCCCGTCGGTAACACTCATTACACCGTGAGATAAAGAAGTAAATCGGTACTTTATGAATCCGTTTTGGCTGTTTATCAATACATCGTTTTGTTCGAGGTAACTCGAAATGACTGAACACGATGTATACACTGAAATCCTCTTGCAAATCGACGTTGAGTATTGGTGTGACCTGTACAACTTTCCAATCTCTTGGTACGGATCCTTTGCCGAGTGAGAGGTTGTATGTGAGTGCTTAAGTATGAGGCTGTGGTTTCAGCGTACTCTGAAAGGAATCTGGCGTACAATCTGAATCGGATCCCTTGCCTTTATTAAGTCACTTAAGCTGCTTTCTTACATCGAGGATATTTGTTTTTAGGTTACACCTGTTAGCTGTTGTCCTTGATTCGAATTCTTACTTCGTCTTCCTTGATGAAGAAATTTCGGAAAACCGCGTTTAGTATCTCTGCTTTAGAGACACCGTCATCAATAACATCATTGTTAATCGCACACTGAGGATATTGATTGTGTCTAGCCGCTGGTGTATTTAACATACGACCAGAATCTCTTCGGATTTTGTCAGATTCAGAGACAATTTTCGTTGTGTAAACCATTAAAAGCACCTGGCACTGAAGATCGCCTTAAATATCAAGCTGCTGTAAAATTTGGCCAATCTTGGAGATCTTTTAAATTTGGCATGCTTTTTTCGTTGCTACTGACCTATTTTGTGTACCATGGGCGATCAGTATCATCTTTTATTAATTTCTTTCGTGTATATATCTGAATTGCCGCCGAGACACTATTTCTTTGAATGTAAACCGCATCTGGCCAAAGGTTACAATGCCAACTTTGAAGGATTTGATCCTAAATGTGACTGAACAAGTACGCCGAAGTTTTAGTTACATACAGATAGAAGAGGTAGCTTTTCAAAATCGGATGGTTCATTGTAAAATAAAAACTTGGTACTCATACGGGAATGTCAGAGTTCACCCTCAATTTTTATCTTCATTTATGAGGAAGATAGTCATGTGAAATCGAATGAATCTTTTGAAACTATCTGTATTATAAAAAGAGAATTAAGAAACTCACTAGTGTCTACATTTTTATATGCACGTTCATGCTTACTTTCTCAGACTTTAATCAACCTATATTAAACCCCGTGACATAAAATACTAAATAAAACGAGAGTTATGTGAATAGAAGTGCTATAACTTATCACAGGTATTTGTGGCTGGCTTACCATTAGCACAACACAAGGAGACAATTTAAAACACGAAGATGTAATGAAAATGATACCTACTGTTTCCTTTCGTCTCGTAGGTTGCTGACATTTGTCCTCTCGGTGCAGGCCATTATTTCCAATTTATTTAACTTGGCGTTTCTCCGTCGGTTCGGCTACTGCGTCAAAGCCTCTAGCGTCTCCGGACATTCGCTTCGCATACTCGCACGTCGCACGGCGAGTTCCCGGGAAGGCGGGCTTTCCTTTGTTCCGGCACCACCTGCAGGCAACAGCGCCGACTGCCAAGAGTCGCCATTAACGCGGTTCTGCTCGCTCCATATTTTCCGTGGAAGGCCTTTACGACTATTGGCCCCGACGGGGGATTCGGGCGATTTGAATAATTTCCGGGAGCCCGAATGTGCGAATTGGCAGCTGCCGCGCGGGAGATGTGTTACAGTTTATTAAAGCAGAAGCACCGCGGGGCCAGCGGCGAGTTACGGCAGCGTGAAATATACTGCGGGCGCGCCGCACGTCGGCAGCGGCCGTGAAGCCGCATCACTCGTGTGGAAGCCTCGCCGTCAGCGACCAAACTCTCAACCGGTGGCTCGAAATACACACACTGCTGCGTGTGACGTGGCCACTATGTCAAACAGAAGAATCCACGGTGGGGCTGAGGGGAAAGGGGGTTGGGGGGCCGCGGGTGAAGTTAATATACTGGTAATATGTTGCTGCATTTTGAATCTTTTGTATTTTTTGTGTGTCTGTGAAATAAAGATTTTACTCAGTTTTGCACAAAGCACCGTAGGTTTTTCATTTTCCTTTTTTTCCAGACGTCTTCCTGTGCGCTACATTACCTAATCTGTCGGTCTTTTGTACTTGTGAGCAAAACAATGTTACAGGTCTGACTCGTTTTCGACGCTATTATTTTAAATTCAAAAACTAATTTGGGCGTCTACTTCTGACGTGATTATTCACGTCCACGTGAATAAATTAGGACTTCGGTTCAACACGGTGTTATCAAGGATATTTTTTATGGCCTAATTGACTCGTCTGCGAAGTTAAGAGAAGCAGGATTTTTTCGCTCACAACAATTATTGTTGAGACTATTTTTTCTATAGTAACAGTAGTGCATATGCCGAAACTAATTTTTTTTTCCATTCTGTTATTCCTTGCCATACATTATTCCTTAACAAGCATTATAAAATTTTATGTCACTGCCACCACATCCATCATAATTTATCTGTATTTGCAACGAAGAAGCCACTGGGGAAAAAACTGTAGGTTGTGCATTAAAAGACATACTGCGTTTTTCGTAATTTAAATGTTTTTGCAATAAAGTAACTCAGTTTATATAAACGGAGGAGGAAGAGAAACAGCAATCTTGAGGGTGAATCCTGTATGTTACAAAATGTTCCTTCTTGTATTTAATTACTGTAGCTGCGGGGGTTCGGTGGTTAAAAGGGTATGTGATACAAACCCAAGTATCCTTATCAATCCTCAGTTGTTGCAAAAATATTATCTGTCGGTTATCGCTTCTTTCTCCTCTGGCTATATGCATGTCTGAGAAAGAGCCTAGTTGCGCCGTCTCCGTTCAAAGGTGGGTGCTACAACTGGATAAAAAAAACTCGTTTGATCGTGATGAAAGAATCATCGCCCACTTCCCCTCTCTCCCACCGCCTTTACCACTAACCGTTCATTCTCACGAGCGAGTTAATACGCGTCGCTTCTGCTGCTATCTCTTATCGGGTTTCTGTGCTAACCCTGACTGTACGAGATAACAGGTCGCTTTATGTCTATACCTAGGACTGCATGACATTAATGGTGCTTACAGACCACTTCTCAGTTTTCCACCTGCAGATAGCGCGTCGGTAGTATTTACTTGCTAACATGAGATGCAGAATGTGTCGGACGCTAAATTCAGTAACATCTAAGTGGCAGTTCACTGCGCTATGCGTATCACTTACACACAGAACACTTGCGTTGTGAAGCTATCTAGAAACTCACTAGTAGTGCGAACGTCTGTACGGAATCTCTTTTAGAGATAGATGGATAGATAGAGATAGAGAGAGAGAGAGAGAGAGAGAGAGAGAGAGAGAGAGAGAGAGAGAGAGAGATATTAACGAAATAAAAACCACCCACGTTCTACATCTAGTTTAGAACTCTGCAAATGGAGGGTAAGTATTGTACCAGACGCCAATGCTTCACCTCCTTCCCACTCCATTCGCAGATGAACGGTTGTCAATATCCTTTAGCATAAACTTCACGTTCCGCGCTTTTACCGCCGTGGCCGGTACACAAATAAGAAACCATGAACTTGACAAGGTTACATGTGTTTCATAACAATATCCAGTCTCTCCTGATGCTAACAGCAAATTACCTACACTATCTTGTTATGCTCGATTCTGGCAGTCGCTGACAACGTGTGCTACAGCATAGCGTGGAGCTCCGCAGTCACTATCTGGATTGGACTGCCTGTGAAGTGCAGTTTTGCACCGGCCATGGCCCGTTCGGATTCGATTCAGGCCGGACCATGCCGATCGTGATAAGTGAGATCCACCTGGGAGATCAGCATCTGAGATGATGTCACGCAGGCGCACATCTGTCAATTTCCACCGATCTTTCCACTCTTCAAGAGGTTTAAAACCCACGGCAGCCATGTCAGGAGCATCTTGTTGAGTAGGAGGTCGTGATTACAGCCTTTTACCATTTGAAAGTGACAGGTCTTTAGGCGTGAGTAGATTGGGATTCGTAGAGAGCTTGTTTAATTTCCTGTAACTGCGGAAATCAGGTGGCGTAACACCTGTTAACAGCGGAAGCAAGTGAACTGTCGTAAATCTGATGGCGCCAGATATTATTCGCTTGACACTATGCGGTTGTGAATCGAGAAGCCGCCAGACCATCCACTGAATCTCTTCACAATCGCACACAACGGCATTTCTGCGACAATTCCACATTACGCCGCTCCGGACAGCACGAACTTAACGGCCGAACGATTAGTCAAGCGAAAAAGTGGTTCAATTGGCTCTGAGCACTTTGGGACTTAACTTCTGAGGTCATCAGTCCCCTAGAACTTAGAACTACTTAAACCTAACTAACCTAAGGACATCACACAGATCCACGCCCGAGGCAGGATTCGAACCTGCGACCGCAGAAGTCACGCGGTTCCGGACTGAAGCGCCTAGAACCGCTCGGCCACCGCGGCCGGCTAGTCAAGCGAAATCAGCTATTTTCGTCTGTTAAGCGCGTTACATCTTTTTTATTTATGTTTAGTTTCAGTTGTCAGTTTTTGCTATAATTGCTGATTGTGTCATTTACGTTTTCTGCTGCGTGCATAGCACGGATCCCACAAAATGTCTGAACACGAGTTCGCGTACACAGGAAATTAGTAACAGAAGAAAACAAATGGGGAGAAAAAAGGAATAAAAACGAAGACAACTGTACGGATGTAACGTAAGAAAACAAAAGTAACAGGTACAAACATAACCAGCTGCGTATGTCGAACAGTGTAGCGGCCGCATCACACTGCTTATGTTTTCCAGGGGCCACTTTCGCTACTGACGGCGTCCTCCCCATTACCAACGTGGTGCAATGCAATTGCGTAGCTGTTCGGATATTCCTCCACAGCTCGGAATGCACGAGACGAGGCGCGGCTGCTTTGTTTCGGCTGACATGAGGGCGCGCTGCTAATAGCACAGTACCCGCCTGCAGCAGAGGCTATTTATTACGTTCGGCAGGTAATAACGGCAGGAAAGCGCTCTGTCCGTGTCCCGTCCTCGAGGCTGCTACATCAGTTTGCAGGGTCGGGTCACACGCCTTTAAATACGTGACTACTGTCGCTTTTCATTGCGCCCCTATTAAAAAGAGTTCACTGGGTAATGTGTACTGCAAAGCCTTCCAACCAACCCCATATCTGTTACGGTATTCATTAAGCAAGTATGATCTTTACTTATCTAATTCTGCAAGATCACTGATTTTTACGAGGTTCCTGCCTTCAGAAGCTATGAGGTTTCACCCCTTTTCTCCCTTACGGCTATCAATGGAGAAGATGATGTAACAAAGACGTTCTTTAACGGATGGCATTAAGATGTGGAGCAGTCTGCTGTGTTCATCTTAAGATCGACCGCAGTGCGAACAAGCGCGGCCAACGACTGGTCGCCGGCCACCGCGTACACCACCCGATACTCACTGCCGATGAAGTTCTTGTTTAAAGTCTAATTAGGCACTAGCCGTTTTTAATGTCTTGCCCGCCGTGAAAATGTAGTCTTATCGTTCTTATTCTTTGTAAAAATGTGTGAAGCTGTTTCGTGTTCCGTAGTGGAATTTCGTCGCAAAAAATTGTTAAAATGTGTTGAGAAAACTCGTTGCTAGCGATACGGCAGATGGTACAGATATCGGATCTTAACGAAAATTGTGTGTTGGCTGTATTAGGTACGCGGAAAGAAAATCAGAAATCGGATTAACGTAACTATCGACTACTAATAAAATATTGACGTCAACAGCTCGACTATTTGGGTATCCTGTGAAATCTCGATAATACGTTCTTGTGTCATACATCTCCTATGCATATGTTTCGACAGGTTTCTTTAGCACTCGTTTTCACGTCTAACGTTTATTTTTCTTGTGAAGCGTGTAACAAATGTAACCAAATTACATTTGAAGTACTGTTTGCCAAATATTCGTCGGTTTCACAAATCACACGGACATGAATTCTGACATCGTGTTATTCAGTTGTTTAATCCAGGTCGTAGCTCGGCGCGGATCCCATGGAAGGAAGGAAGGAAGGAAGGAAGGAAGGAAGCTTAGGGTTTAACGCCCAGTTGATATCGACGTCAACAGAGGGGGAGCACATGCACCGATGGGAAGGGAAATTGACCACGACCTTTCAAAGGAACCATCCTGCCATTTGCCTGGATCGATTTAGAGAAATCGCGCAAAATCTAAATCACAGTGGTCGGACGAGGATTTGAACCCTCGTCCTTCCGAATGCGAGTCCACTGTGCTGGCCAGTGCGCCACCTCACTCGGTGAGCAGCCCACATCTGTGGAGTGACCATCCTGATGCGCGGACAGAGTGTGTGTTACCAACGTGTGAAAGCCACCCCGAGTACAACGCGACGTTCTGTTTCTCCGTTAGCTCTCCGCATATTTTGGATGTTGAAACATCTGCAGTACAGATAAATCCCATTCAAAAGTACCATGTAATTTGTTAACGCATCTGAGTGACTTGATATTCGATAACTGAAATTAACTTGGCTTCAAACACTGAACAGAGAAACGTAAGGGCGTTTCGCTCATTGACGAGAAGTGTCACACCTCTTATTTCAATTTTTCTTAAGAAAAGAAGGAACAGCCAGCGCTAGTGTTTTGCTTTTCTACTTTGTCGTATTGCGGTGTTTCGGTTTTAATAAATTAGGCTACGGCGACATTTTGTAATAGCTTCCTATTACGCCAATGTGAAAGTGTTCCGAAAAAAATATAGAAATTGCACCTATGCCATGTATTAAATTAACGATTTATTACACTAGGAAACATGTTCAGGGGTCTTAATTCTCCGTTTTTTACTTTCTGCTGTCATATGTTTAGTCTTCTAGCACCATTACGGAAATTGATGCAGTAATCGCATAGACTTTCTCCACGTCAAAGGTATTCGTACTAGAGTTTCCTAATGTGATTCGTTTAAAATAAGCCTAATGGCTTCGAGGCGTACATAATCTGGCGCTAATAATGCAGACTGCCATATATAAACTTTATCTGTAAGAGTAAATTACTGGAAATTTATATACATTCAAAGACTGACTGACAGTACACTCCCGCACTACCAAACGTATCTAGCATTTTTAAATATGTGATTTTTATGGCCACATAAATTGGGCCTACAATATTACAACTTCCTTACGCCGTGATTCGATATTAATCAACTCCTAAAGCGCCCCTTGCTAGTAATGTATCTATAATTAGACTTTGTGGTACTGACGTGTTAATAGTAACTTTTCCTTCTTTGACCGTTGCTGTTACTACGAAATAAATGTGTGGAAACAGTAGGACAGGAACGTGCAATATCAAAGTTTCGGTTTTAGCGCATATTATAAACAGTGGTGTGATACCACCGTCATGCGACTTTCGATTTCATGCTGGCGACATGCCCAGTTCGCTGTACTCACTCCACGGACATTCCTACAATATGGCGGACGGTGGGTATGCAGCGAAGCTACGCTGATACGCCAACGTGCCGCGAGGCTCGCCCGCGACCAGCCGTAGTGTACGTTCAGGAGAAACGAGACACACCGGACTTACCGATGAGCGCAGGAGTACGTGTGTCTTGAGCTGCGCTGCCAGCTGCCGTTCGCACTGCCGCATGCTATCTGTTTCCTGGGTCACGGACCCGCCCCATGCTGCCGGGGTCATCGTCTGGAGCCTCAAGGGCAGCACACTTTATACGCGGCAGATATACAACTCGTGACTGCTCTCTCCCCTAACATCCATCAGGCTCATTTCTCTTTGTTTCTGCACATATGCGCAATTTCATTTAGGCATTACGTAGACGGTGTCATTGTGTGTTTCACGAGCCGCCCATTATCAACGGAAAAGCCTGTTTACCTTTATTATTTTAATGAATACAGGGACGAGCCACTTTGTTACGTGCTTTTATTTGAGCTAAGGAGCGCTCCGGGCTTCCACCTATCTTCAATCACTGTCGTAACATACCTGAAATTTCAGTCAGTACATAGTTGCAACATCGACAGTAGATTGGAGGCTGCACCTGAATTTCTACTCTGTCTTTCCGACAACATGGCGTATAGTGGGCTGTTTTTGTGCAAAACAGAAGTAAAAAAAGTGTTTATGCCACATCCATAAAGGTGAAAATCTGAACAACAAGCAGAGTACAAAATCAGTGCAGCATCCAATCTGTTGTCTGTGTTGCAACTATGTACTGGCTGAAGGCTCAAATACGTATTAACTTAACTGGAGATGGGTGAAAGCCTGAAACGCGTCTTAGTTTAAACAAAAATTCTCGCTGTATTCATTAAAATAATATAATACTCAGCCACGGAGCTCAATCGCCAGTAAAACGCATCAATTATTGCTTTTTATCTTCTTTAAAGTCCTGTTGTGTGTGTTCAGTCCACAGCAGAGTCCCAAATTAGCGTACTGCGGTAGTCCAGCGAAATGTTTCGATATGGGCGGAAAGGCATAACAGTGTCGAGCGGTACTTACGTATGGCAGTAGCAGACTTTCACGTAACACCTCAACGACGCCCGGCACACGAGACGCGGCAAACTCTGGCAAGAAAGGTATCACTTACCAATGTGCACAGATGTGATAAGCACTAAACCGAATTCGCACCAGATTAGTAGGCGACTGCTCTATGGAATGACCCCACAAAGTTCCACCTAACAACAACTTTTTTTCTGTGACTTAAAACTAAGATCATCCGTTGATTCCGGGCTCGCATGATACTTTGTAAGGAGTACTTTTTTAGACCGACTCCACGTATTCAATACATAAACGAAATTGCACACGCACATGCATAAAAACAGAGAGAACGTGTTTGACGCGTCTTGGCCGAGCGACCCAGCATGTACCAACCGGTCTCAAGGTGTTTCCTACAGAAGAATACCATATATCCCTGTAGCTAAGTGGGCAGGTGCTATACTACAAACTAGTAGGTCTGGGCTATAGCAATGTGTGTGACGTTTCGCTTCTTTCATTTCCAGCAATGATTTCTTATTCTAACAAAGTTGAACCGTGATACGTAGTCCATATTAAAATGTATGCTCCATTGTAACGGGCTATACGAGCCACTTCAAACGTCTGATGATCCAAGGGAATAGTGTATGCAACAGAACCATGCCTTGCGAAAGCACTGCCGTGTTCAAAGCAACCTTTGGGTTAAGGGCAGCTTTTACAGGGCGAACCCTAACTCCACCAACAAAGTTTCCGAGACTGTTCAACCATATTCTCTTAGTGTTTTGGTGTAAGGCCCGGGGTCCCCAGTGGGTCGTTACAGAGTAATAATATAATTTATGGTTTCTTAAGTTTGTTACCATTCCTACATCTGAATCTCTAAAAACACTTTCACAACAGGAAAAAGCCTCTAATACGCGATCAGCAGATCGTAAATACATAATGATGTAACAGCCGCCAGAGTTGCCAAAGTACTGTACTGTGGTGGTTGCCGCTGCAGAAATAGATCAGGATAGCGTCGTCGTGTAACGTTTCCATCGCATACAGTGAGCTCTTGCACGAGGTGCATATCGGCCAACTCTCCATCGCTAAACTTATTTGTTCTGCTGTGTACCATTGTTAACATACGATTGACGTCGACAACAACTAACAACCCGATAGACAACCCCGAGCAGCTTCAGAGCTAAGAGTACAGTGCGAATTACCGTTCCCAGCAGTAAGTTCTGTGTGTGACTGAAACGAGTTTGTTTCTGAACAAGACACGGCGCATATCGAAGGCACTGACAGTGCAGTGTAAACGTTTTCGGTGCAGTACAGATGCAAAGATAAATGTGGGTAAGAAATCAAATGAAATGCAAATACTGTGTAACAAGCCACCAGAGATCGCAGGTCCCTTACGCAAGCATTTTCAGATAAACCCAGAACAATATCAGCAGTTTTATGAATGGAGTTGTGGGTTCCCTTGTACACGACACGGAGAGCACGGGACGCAGGCAGCGCGGCCAGCCAGCTCTACTGCGCGTGGCCCGCCACACACTGCGTCCGCGCCGCAGACCACCCACGCGGCCGCCGGCGGACACAGGTTCTCCTCACCTGTTTGCTCTCTGCGCCTCGCTGCACCACTACGCCCACACTACAGCTGCTGGACGGCCTTTCTGCAAGCTCTAGCGCACACACACACACACACACACACACACACACACACACACACACACACACACACCCCGCAGCAGTAACCAACTAAGTGCAGGGAAACGGAGGGTTACCGATTAAAGGTTAACTCCTCGTCGAGAACGGAATCACTAGGGATTGAACACTACCTCGTATAGGAGAAAGGGGAGGAAGCTGTACCTCGTTCGTTTCAAATTTGCCTGAATCTGTTTAGGAAAACCTAATTCCGAGAAGTCAGACGGGTAACCCACGTCCTCCCTAACGCGGGTCCTGTGTCTTACCGCAGCATCACCTCGTCCTTAAAGTTCTGAAAAGTGTTCTGTACTTCCATTCACCGACCCGTCGTCTGCCATTTATTTATCAGTATATTTTTGCTTATTTGCCACAACAGTTTCGTCTTTCGAGCATATCTGGTGCTCCTCGATCCTTACGTCCCAGCAGCCTGGAACAAACTAAAATTACTAGTTGCCTAGAAAGTCAGGCGACAACTGTCTAAGGAGACACCCCAGGGAACGAGATACTTTCAATGTTTCGACCACCAAGCTTTAGTCAGTAAGTGGGTCGTTGTGCTGCAACATGCGTGTTAAAAAGTAGTACGCCGATCACAGGCAGTCGAACAAATTTACTATAAAATTCGGAGTCAACGAACATTTCCTCCAAAATGTACCGAATGGAGTGAACGTTATGCTAAAATTGAAGGTTTCTGGTTAATGCAAAGGGCTGCCGACGGTTTTCTTTCTTCATACTACGCACGAATTGGTAAGTATGTAGAAGGGTTGGGGGATAGAATTGAAAACTCGCCAACGCTCCACCAAAGCACGTGATATGCAATCTACATAATGAAACTACGAGACAAGATAAGGCGGTGAACTAAGCTCAACAGTTACGTGGTCGGCCAAGAACACTGGGGAGCGATCTCTATGACCAGCTCAAAGCCTGTCCTTTTCAGCTCGAGGAGTGGTCAGATGCACCTTTCCTATTTAACAGTGCCAAAGTAATCGAACCTTGCGAGTGTCCAACTATGGTTATTAATAAAATATCGATATGTAAATTATTCCCCCCCCCCCCCCCCCCCCCCCCCCCCCCGGAAAACAGACATACATCGGCTATATTATCTTCACAAATGTATGGATATCAAAACGGCAACGGCGCTATTTTTATTTTATAATACATTTTTTCCTCAATTCTCGGAAAACATTTTAAATTGTTCTTTTGAAGTTATTGTAGACCATTAGCTCACTTTCACTTTGTGAAGGAGCCGCCCTACTTTCTGAGGTTCCATTGCGTCCAGTCTTAGTCTTTCACTGGGCTGGGAGAACAAGTATAGGTGTCACAAAAAAAGTTGTCCGACTGCATATTGGGGGGGGGGGGGGGGGAGAGAGAGAGAGAGAGAGAGGAGGGGTCGGCGTGAATGGAATAATTAGATTACCGGTGTGAAGAAATAGCGCACCAGTTGCCTTTGGAAAAAAAAAAAAATCACCGCAGCTAGGGTGATATTCTTTCACATCGACATTCTTCAGAAACAGTTGCTGAACCAAAACCTAAATGACAAGATTAGTCTCTGCGGCGGGTGGAGCCGTGTGAAGGGAAATGCTGACGTAATCGACGCTCGGCGCTAACAACAGAAACTGCAACATGTAGCTTCACCGCGCAATTTTTCTACATTAGCGTGAAAGGTTTATTTGGGCATTTAGCCAACGACAAATTATGAAAATAAGGTATGAGAGGTTAAACTGAATGAAATATTGCATAACAATGCACCAAGTAGGCCTACACAGTTTTTCAGTAACAACACAACAGTTGACCAAAAAAGTATTGTAATGCAAGCTTTTCATCCGCATTAAGTCCTATTAGTAACTTACTAATTTTTAAATTGTTTTTCTTTCAGTTCTTGCTTTAAGGGAGATAGGTAGACTGCTAGCTTGCTGATGCACAGAACACCTAATAAGGAATCAACATTTAAATATACAGCTCTAAAACCGGCAGTATATTTACAATGTGCAACTATATACATTTTTTTTCCTTCAATGTATCGTACTTTTTGGTGATACATCGAAGGGGATACATCAGATTCGAGATATTTTTAAAAATATCGACAACGCTATTCCCAACCTCCATGCCTACTAAAACCAGATATAATTCCTGTCACAAGCTTGTCTCTTTCGATATTACTTTCTCTTCCAAAAGACGATTCCATATCTAACTTGTTGAACTAAGGTCCTCCTTTAATTCTAGGGTGTAGGTTTCTGAGTTGAGGTTGTGATCTGTAGAGCCAAAAACTTAATCCTTTCTACTGCTTGCATTTCAATGGTTGTAAAGACTATTTTTATATCTTGTGGGTTTCCATGAGAAGTAAGTCTTCTCAAAACGTAATGGCAATTCATTGGCCTTTAACAATCTGTTGACGTTTTGAATATTTCTTTGGTTGCCTTTTCTGTAGAATGACTCACTACATTTTCTTTCTATTCATTTATCATCTGTCCAAACAGCAGACAAGACAATCGAAAGATCATTTGTGTGTATCAGAAGCAACAGAGCACCCAAATCCTGCGGTACAGTATGTCTAATTGCTTCACGATCTCGATGCTTATTGATAGGTGATCGACTTGCACACATTACGTCGATGGTGAAGGGAACTCCTTGGCAGCATGCGCAAAGGCAAAAATTCACGTCTGATACGTTTGCAATCCCCTTCCACACAGTCCCAGCTCCGTGGGGCTACACAGTATTCATAGCAAGCTAATTTATTTTTAGCCACAGAGAATCCTACATTCACAATTCCTTATCACTCTTCGGCCTGTTCACAATAAATGGAAACGCTGAAATGCAATTTACCTGCGCATGCTGGCTGAGTTCATATATACTGTCCTTGGGAGCCAGAGATTTGAAATGGTCCTTTACATTATGGCTACTAGAAACTTGAAGTATTAATTAACAATATCTGCATATCCGTCTGAAATGTTCAAATGGTTTACATATCGGCGCCCGGGCCTGTACACCTTCAGTACCACCGCCCCACACCTTACACCAGGTGTCTTGCCGGGTGTAGGCCCTGTACATGTCAGCTACTGCTCAATCTTTTATGTTAAGCCGAACTTCAACTGACGCTTAACACGACAAGTACATTGAGAAGACACTGCCGCAGCTGTCGTTTCACAACAGGGATAAGCACGATGCATAACCAACTCTTCTTTAGCAAGCTGTTGCTCAGGCGCAGTAAGCTGTGCGCCGTAACCTGTTCTCTCCACAGCCCTACACTGCTGTTCCCACGCTCGTGCTCTCTCTCTCTCTCACACACACACACACACACACACACACACACACAGTCTCCTAGCCTATGCAATAACTGCTTCGTATTCAGTGCTGTGTACTAATTTACTAGTGTTTTTCTATCCTTCGGGTAGGGATCATCCTAATATCATTAGCTACGAAAATATTTTCGCGAAGGCAAAAGTGGGTGGTGCTGTATTCGAGTTTCGTGTAGAGCAAAATCTATACTCCGCAAGCTAACTTACTGTGTTTGACGGATGATACGTCTGGTACTATTATGCGGCTCCATTCACGAACGTTGCGTGGAAAAAAAGACTGGCGGTAAATCATCGTACGAGCTAAATTTTCAAGTTTCGCACGGTGGTCATTTCGCCGGATGTATGTGGAAGGAAGTAATATGTTCCTCGACTTCGAAGAACATACAGTGACGGAATTTTATGAGTAAACCTACGGATGCCGTACAGTGCGTCTTACAGCATTTGCTACTGAAGTTCGACGAGCAGCTCCGTAATGCTCTCTTGTTTACTGATCGAACCCTTAATTTTCTATTTCCTCTGCTAATTCTACCTGGTAAGGTCCACCTAACTTGCAGAGTCTACAGAAACTTATGATTATTTATGCAAGAAAAGTTTGACTGTGGATGTTTAATTTTACCAGGAAGAAGAAAAGATTTTATTTACAATGAAAATTATTCAAGGGTTAGAGCTGAAATAAAATCTCTCTGCCAACCTCACACTTTGTCTGAGGAGGGGACTAACGGCAGAATTAATACTGTGTTTTTTCCTGCACTGCTGCCCTCCCTGTAAGTTCTCTTACCAAGTTATCGACTTGTCGTGCTGTAAAGGCGAATCTACACAAAGGTATCTTTGACATCAATGCGGAGAAAAAGTCCGAAACTAGAAGTAATTACTACAATAAGTTTAAAATTGTCTACCGCTCGGCTGAAGGCGACACGCGAACACGGCAGATCAGTTCAGAAGAGCTGAAGTGCTGTTCGTTTAACGATGAGCAATACTGGAAGCTACTGCCATTAGGTATGGCGCGAACGCGAGATTTTCTGTCCACAGGAGAGTTTAAATGACCACTGACTGAATTATGGCAAATAACGCGTATTGTAGCCCTTATTTACACTCTTGTCCTAGTCTAACCACAAGCTCTTTATGTGCAATGAATCCGAGAGAAAGGCGGTCAGGAACCTGCAGCTTACGGCGATTAAAGCTGACCTCTACGAGTAACTCAAGACAGGAAAAGTTCAGTTTCAGCGCTAAAAGCGAACTGTACTATACGAACGTAAAAGGAATGATAGGAAGAAAAATAATAGCAAATAAAGGTAATACGATGATGAAAATCATAACGAAAGTTTAAAAACAAAAGAAATTGCACTGAAACTATTTAATTGAAAATAACCCATTTTAATAAATTTAAAAAATAAAAAATATTATCCGGCATTATTTCCTGTGTCTCAATCTATCACGTTATCACTACGTTGCGGCAGACCTTGAGACTGTACGGTTAATGTTTTTTATCTATAGAACGAGCTGCAAGGTTCATTTGCTGCCTTCAAGAACTTCGGTTTCACGCCGTGTCGTATAAAGTTTACCCACTGCAGTCTGATCTCTGTAATAACAGCTGAATACGTGAAGCCGAACTACGTTTTGTCCGAAAGAATCCAGAAGTCTTTGGCTAACGGTGTGCGCGAAACGTGCGTTATTTCTTTGTCATCGTTTGTTGTGTGTTGTTTATGATGGGTCACGAAATGTGAAATAAAAAGAGCCGGACCCTGGTTTCGGATACAAACACAAGAAGAGAAAAACGGTCAGTTCACTTCCATTTCCTTGTTTGGCGAACACTTCAGGCGTAGTTCTGACTGGAGGAAGACACCACCAACAAGTGAAGTATCAACTACCAAGTAATTTTAATAAACTTGTATACCGAGGCAAGGTGCTACAGATCGCAGTTTAACATCACACCGTTGTCGACGTCACTGAGACGGAACTAAGTCAAAAAGGGTAAGGATGAGGAAGTAAGTTGACCGTAACTCCTTTGCAAGGAGCCATTAACCC
The DNA here is from genome assembly GCF_021461395.2 of Schistocerca americana. Taxonomy (NCBI): domain Eukaryota; kingdom Metazoa; phylum Arthropoda; class Insecta; order Orthoptera; family Acrididae; genus Schistocerca; species Schistocerca americana. The sequence goes on along the minus strand of NC_060121.1, from coordinate 942,083,539 downwards.
ATTCAGCTTATCTTTCAAATTCAAATGGCTCTGAGCACTATGGGACGTAACATCTGAGGTCATCAGTCCCCTAGAACTTAGAACTACTTAAACCTAACTAACCTAAGGACATCACACACATCCATGCCCGAGGCAGGATACGAACCTGCGACCGTAGAAGTCGCGCGGTTCCAGACTGTGGCGCCTAGAACCACTCGGCCTCCCCGGCCGGCTCAGCTTATCTTTGTTTGGAAACCACGAATAACCCAAATCTGTATGGTTCGGCGAAGATCTACAGCCCGTTCCTCTATAACGTGAGCCTTTTACCTTAGGTCGCTCGTGCCGTAGTTTTCAGAGGACTGCTTAGGTCCGTCATGACGGGCGCCGCTGGTCTAGGCTCGAGCTGCACTACTCTCCGAGGAGCCGGATTTCCTGCGGCAGCCGTGCGCACTTCCCACACTGTGCCTGTCTAATAATTCATATCCGCGCTCTTACTTTTCCCAACAACGCCCCAACGTGCTACAGCAGTTTATATAGCATCTGATAGTTCAAGATTTTTTCCAGGCATCCATTCCTGGCGTCGTTCTAGAGCAATACATTGGAGTCTGTCTATTTGTAGTATAGCAGACGCCATAACTTTGGGGTGAATCTGTACGAGTGCATTGTATCCCATTTCTCATAATGCTTTACACTAATCCAAAAGTAGTCATCTGACCTGTTACCACTTACGCAGTTCAGTCAACGATGGTAGGTTCCACCGTCCAAATGTACTTCTGAATAGCCCTGGCTGTTTGACGAGAGTTGTGAGTTAAAGTTGGCCACGGCTTTCATCCGTTTCGAATAACGGGAACAAAGAGGAAATTATCAGCCCATTGCAACGTCGTGGTCTTATTATGTATACTGAAGGTGGGGAGGGGAGGGGAGGGGACTGTGAGAGAAAGGGAAGAGAAAGAACTGTTTATGTTAGCTGCGTCGGGACTTCATGTGGAATCTGCAGCGATGAGCGAAAATGAGTGCCGGACTGAGATTCGAACCTGGGGTTTCCTGCTTACTAGGCAGTTGCGTTATCAACCTCGCCACCCGGACACAATGTTTATCGCACTTGCGCGGACTACCTCGGCACACCTCTCATCCGAGCAATACTCCCACCGAACGCCGTGTATCGGCAGTCCTCGTCCATGTCTTCCATGTTCGCTACTTTTAAGAGTCTCTCAAGAGGTCTAACGCAGATCTGCACCCGCACTGTTGATGGTGGATTCATTGCCCGTCGAGGCGAATCAGTCATGTGAATGCGTGGTGTCTGTTCTTTCCGACATGTTCGAAAGAACAGACACCACGCTTTCACATAATAGTCTTGCTTGCCTGACGAACATAGGTTCGGTCACCTGGTCTGCCACGCTATCACATGATTGTCTGGCACCTATCTGAACGATGCGGTTAAAGGCGCTACAGTCTGGAACTGCACGACCACTACGGTCGCAGGTTCGAATCCTGCCTCGGGCATGGATGTGTGTGATGTCCTTAGGTTTGTTAGGTTTAGGTAGTTCTAAGTTCTAGGGGGACTTATGACCACAGCAGTTGAGTCCCATAGTGCTCAGAGCCATTTGAAGCATTTTTTTGAACGATGCGGTGTGTGTTAATCACACCAGCGTCTTCTCGTAACTGTGCTGTTGATCCTTTACGGCCAACAAAATTCTTTTGGCAACAAAAGCTTGGCCTTGGCGTATCCTCGACTGGAATAACGGGACAGAACAACAACTTTACTCATACAATTAATAGTTCTTACTGTTTCCGAAATACACTTAATGTTTACGCCAGTCAACAGGAATATGTGGGCAAAATAACGATGCAGAATCTGTTTCTTTGTTTACTCGCTTTTCACTATCGTTTAAATGTGATTGCGTGACCTTCAACGCAGTAAAAGAACTGTTTGTAACTAAGCGTCATACCACGTGCTCTGACTTAAGTTCAACGTCGGTGCACAACAGATTTATTATTTATCGTATTTCATTTTCAAAGTCGTAACAGTTTAGCTTCTGAGTACTCGACATGTCGCAGAATTTGTCTCCTGATACTTTTTTCATTGTGATTAGTAACTGGTCCTCTATTTTACCTTGCTGAACACGCCACAATGCGCTGAATTCCCACTTCGTAGAGTTTGTTCTCCCTTGCATTTTTCCTTACCTGTCTTTGCCCGCTCTCTACCGCAAGCAGCTTGTTTCGGCCTTCTATAAATAGGATGGCAACTTTATTTCCATACTGTTACTGTTGTTGTTGTTGTTGTTGTTGTTGTTGTTGTGGTCTTCAGTCCTGAGACTGGTTTGATGCAGCTCTCCATGCTACTCTATCCTGTGCAAGCCTCTTCATCTCCCAGTACCTACTGCAACCTACATCCTTCTGAATCTGCTTAGTGTATTCATCTCTTTGTCTCCCTGTACGATTTTTACCCTCCACGCTGCCCTCCAATACTAAATTGGTGATCCCTTGATGCCTCAGAACATGTCCTACCAACCGATCCCTTCTTCTAGTCAAGTTGTGCCACAAACTTCTCTTCTCCCCAATCCTATTCAATACTTCCTCATTAGTTATGTGATCTACCCATCTAATCTTAAGCATTCTTCTGTAGCACCACATTTCGAAAGCTTCTATTCTCTTCTTGTCCAAACTATTTATCGTCCATGTTTCACTTCCATACATGGCTACACTCCATACGAACACTTTCAGAAACGACTTCCTGACACTTAAATCAATACTGGATGTTAACAAATATCTCTTCTTCAGAAACGCTTTCCTTGCCATTGCCAGTCTACATTTTATATCCTCTCTACTTCGACCATCATCAATTATTTTGCTCCCAAAGTAGCAAAACTCCTTTACTACTTTAAGTGTCTCATTTCCTAACCTAATTCCCTCAGCATCATCTGATTTATTTCAACTACATTCCATTATCCTCGTTTTGCTTTTGTTGATGTTCATCTTATATCCTCCTTTCAAGACACTGTCCATTCCATTCAACTGCTCTTCCAGGTCCTTTGCTGTCTCTGACAAAATTACAATGTCATCGGCGAACCTCAACGTTTTTATTTCTTCTCCATGGATTTTAATACCTAGTCCGAATTTTTCTTTTGTTCCCTTTACTGCTTGCTCAATATACAGATTGAATAACATCGGGGAGAGGCTACAACCCTGTCTCACTCCTTTCCCAACCACTGCTTTCCTTTCACGCCCCTTGACTCTTATAACTGCCATCTGGTTTCTGTACAAATTGTAAATAGCCTTTCGCTCCCTGTATTTTACCCCTGCCACCTTTAGAATTTGAAAGAGAGTATTCCAGTCAACATTGTCAAAAGCTTTCTCTAAGTCTACAAATGCTAGAAACGTAGGTTTGCCTTTCCTTAATCTTTCTTCTAAGATAAGTCGTAAGGTCAGTATTGCCTCACGTCTTCCAGTGTTTCTACGGAATCCACACCGATCTTCCCCGAGGTTGGCTTCTACTAGTTTTTCCATTCGTCTGTAAAGAATTCGTGTTAGTATTTTGCAGCTGTGGCTTATTAAACTGTCTGTTCGGTAATTTTCACATCTACTACAATCATATAATTTATTTTGCACCTGGTCTGTGGATTTTCAGCTATAGACTTTATAGATCTACAGGCCACCACCGAACACTGACAGAAAAACAAATTTTCGATGTGTCTTATAGTATGTCAATAGTTACGGTGAATATCTCAGTTGGTACAGAAAAGCTACTTGTTCTTTGTACTCAATAGGAAGTACAGTATATGGGCTGTTAGTGAAGGAGCTAGAGACTTGCTACCCCGCTTTTAATTTCCTGTTTGAACGGATTTCAGTGTCTTCACAGTAGATGCTACATTCTAAATCCGTCTCTATTTCTCCCGCCTCCATTGTCTTCACCGGCAAAATCTGTTGCTTTAATAAAAGATGGGTGTGATTAATATCTAACAGACAATTAACAATTTGTAGTTCATCTGTGAGTCCGGCACGAATGTCTTGTCGGCCCTGCAGATGTCTAGAGAGACATTATGGTGTGTTAGGGTGTGTCAAATATTTTGACTTCATTTTTCAAAAAGTGATGGGGGTCATAAAGTTATGTTTTTGTCAGCAGTTTCCAAATATATTTACAAGAAATGGCAATTAAATCGTTTTGTTTGGTAAATAGCTACTTCAATTTCACGATATTTGGAAGTTTCATGTAAAATTCGCAGGAAACTATCTGCTTTCGGGAGTCCCTTCTTATTTCTGTCTATTTCTGCTCTAAGGATAAGAATATACTACAAAATCTGTGTACTTTTTTATGCCACTCGCGAAAGCTTTTAAACTAACAGTACTCGTTTGCATCAGAGTGTCTTGTTATTAATTCATACACATAGTGACATTTTCTTTCCTTTATTTTTCCAGAGACTAATAGTTTCTTCCACTTGTAAAATCTGAAAATTCGGAACCACTGTTAGTAAAAGGAAGACAAGACTGGCAACTACCACTCACATGGTGAGCTTGATTAGAACTGGGCGACAAACGCTGCCTTCTGAGCTCACAACTCTCCGTGATGTTCTAAGATGAGGGCTTCTGCTAAGAGAACAGAGTGAAGAGAATCCCAGAAAATACTCAGTAGCCAGTCTTGCAAAGGATATTTATGCAAAAGTGCTTGAACAGTGGAGTCTAGCAAACAGCTGTTTTGAGGTGCCAATTTTCAGTTTGAGAGCCACTGTCCTGAAGAAGACAAAACAACTGGAAGAAGGCCACAAACTTTGGCAAAGCAACACTGGAAGTGAACGAGGCTTTCATAGCAACGTCAGACAAGCTCTTTTAAACGCTCAGTCGCAAGCGTGACAATAAGCTACGTTCAGAATTTGAGGGTCCATGTCTAGGCGGTGCTGACTGTAAACATGAAGTGTACACCTCCTGCTTTTGTTCTAATGATACGACGATCCCTGTCAAAGAACTGATTTTTAATAAAGCTCAGGGTAGATCCGTTGGACAGAATCAGATTGGGTTACCAGATTTACCTGAGCAAAGAATACAATTTAAAAACCAGAGAAGTCAAGAAGATGAGTTAAGAAGAATTTCTGAATATAAGCAGAAAAGAAAGGAAAAGCTAAGAGAAGTCCAGACATAGTGGTCTTACCGGCAGACAAGGGTAACGCTACGGTAATGTTGTCCCACCAGGATTACACCATGAAGATGCGGGACCTGCTAGATGACACCGCATACCACAAGATTGCCACCGATCCTACCAAGAGGGTCGAAAGGAAAACTGTGGCGCTTCTCAAATATTCCGGCTTCCCTGAAGAGGTCACGAATATGTTACGACCCAGGGCCCCTGTTCCTCCGAGGCTGTACGGCTTACCGAAAGTCGACAAGGAACACGTCCCGTTAGTCCTATTGTCAGCAATATTGGTGGCCCGACTTATCCTCTCGCCAAGTACCTCAAGGAACTGCTCAGCCCTCACGTGGGGACATGCCCACACCGTATCCGCAACTCTTCCGATTTCTTGGGACGCATCAACGACCTCACGATTAAGGAATCTGACAAACTTTTGAGCTTCGACGTGGTTTCCCTGTTTACTAGGATTCAGTTACCTGAATCTCTGGAGCTCATCGGCCGGAAATTTGATGAGAAAACCACTGATCTGTTCAGACATGTTCTAAGTTAACATATTTTCTATTTGATGGTGACTACTGCGAGCAGACCGAAGGTGTTGCTATGGGGAGTCCCCTCTCTCATGTCGTCGCTAACATGTACATGAAACATTTCGAGGAAGAGGCCTTGGAGTCAGCGCATGTGAAACCTATCTGTTCCTTCAAGTACGTGGACGACACGTTTGTTATTTGGCCACATGGAAGAGACAAGCTGACTGAATTTCTCAACATCTCAACTCAAGACACGAGAATATCACGTTCACCACGGAGGTAGAATCAGATGGGCTTAGGGCAGGGGGAGGAACCTCCGAAACGCCGCCGGAAAACCTCCCTGGGCGCGGACCTAACGGGGGAACACCCAGACGCTGGACCACAAGCCGGGCGTCGAATCCCGGTGCGGACGGCCGAGAGAGCGCCCGCGGCGCGGATGGCAGAGGAAGCGCCCGAGGGTAAGGGAGGGGGAAATCTGATATACATTTCACGCCTGCTGTCCCTTTGTCTGTTCCAGGTGCAGATGTCCCCTTCCGTTTCTCTATTACTTTCTTCACCTCTGTAGCGGTTGTGAGAAATGGCTGGGTTGTTGCGAGGCGGCCCAAGAAATCTTCTACGAACTGTGTGAAGGCGGTTTCTTGTTGTCTCTCTGCTTCGTTGAGTTCGTATTGTGGCAGGGTGTTTTGTTCTTCATATGCTTCAGCGAAGGCTTCTGCGAGTCGCACATGCGACGGGCCTCCATAGAAACACATTAAAAAAAAAAAACCGTCCCTTGGCAGTACATCAGCACACCTGATGATGGCAACAAGGTCGATTGCCGAAATATTGTGTCCTTTGTACACTCACACCAGGCTGTTCACCTGAGATTTATTTCATCATGAAATACGCCTGGAGAAATTGAAGAATCACAAAGAAAGGAAAAGTTAGCATTACAACCAAATGAAATTTTTTTCTCCGAAGAAGATGAAGAGAGACCTGATGTTGAATGTTAAGATCCTTTGCAGATACCGCGTGATGATTCTGATGTACCTTCTCCTAGAAGTACAAGTTAGTATAATACATTATAATGGTGCATTGTTTCACTGGAAGTATTATGTCTACGAGCTACAGCTGCCATTACAACAGCTGCACGTTTGGAAGCTGGATTCGTTAATGAAGGAGACAGGAGACTTGTGGTTGATAATATTATGTAAAAAGTCCCAAGAAAGAGTCATGGAATCACTTGACGAATAACCACAAGTTAGAAGTAGGATAGGCAAGACTGAATGTATCTTCTTTGATGGACGCCGAGATTCCATTAAAGTTCTGTTACAAGCAGGTAACTCAAGTCATCAGTTTCTAAGTATTGGAGGAAAGAAGAGTATAACATTGCAGTGAACCAGGTGGAAGGTATCGGACATTCTACTCCACAGAAAGAATTAACGAAAAGGAAGCCGGCTGAAGTTCTTGCTAACCATCTTCTGGATTTTTAAAATAAAACCAGCATTGATAAAAGTTTGCTGGCTATTGGTGGAGACTCAACGAATATTAATACTCGTTGGGAAGGAGGAGTCCTGCATTGGTTTGATACAAAGCTGAATCGTAAACTCGTCTCTGGTTGGTTTGTGCCCTTCATATCAATGAACTACTTCATTGGCACATGATCTAACAGTTGGCTGGGAAATTTTTGTCTGAAAACAAGTGGAGTGGTAAGATTGGCAACATGCTTGACAGTGCAATAAAACTTGATATCAAACCCTTATTTGTCAAAATATCCTTTCCAGATCCATTGGTTCCACTGAGTGACACTGTTGTCAAAGATCTCCCTACAGGTCAGGCTTATAGTTACAGGATAACTCAAGCTACAAGGGCAAGTCAACTTACAACTGATTTGGCATTATTGGTTCTGTAATCCACTCTCGGAAGTAAACAATCGCAAATTAGGTTTGTCCCGTGTCAGTTTCAAAACATAGCCTTAAAAGGCAACAACTTTAAGACATTATAGCTGTTTGCGGAATACGTTGTTGGCGTTTACTATTCCTGGTGGTTTACAATCAAATCGAAATTCCCTAAACTGGAAGAACCTCACCACAAACTTTATCAACTTAAGCTCTTAAAACCCAGAAGATTTTTTTTTTGCCAATAATCTTAAGTTAATCGTGACTCACATTTAGTGAAGCAGTGCTTCAGTCACTTTTACGCTTGAAAGACTAAAAAGAAAGAAAAGCAGGGGTGCAGAACTTAACTGAAATGAGGAATAAAGATGATAATACACCAGGAGACCTATCTGTTCAGCCTAGGAAAACACCTGCTGTAAATCCAAATGCAACTTCACTTTTGAAACTAATAGACTGCTTAGAAAAAGTGTATGAACTTCCACTTACTTGTGAACTCAAACTATCAGAAATAAGAAAGTTTATTCACGAGCCAATGCAAGTTCCAAAGTGGCCATGTCATCGACAGTCCATAGAGAGGTGTTTGAAAAAACTAAGAAAGACTTCTGGTGAAGTGTATACTCATGAGAAACGAGAAGGATGCATTAGGAGCCAGGAAGCGAGAAGAAGAATGATTTCTAGGAATGAATCGAAGCAAGATTTGACGAATATTGTTGGTTGAAGCTTTTTACAATTTGTCAATGCGTTTTCGGTGTTTGGTAATAGAAACAGAAGTCAAAATTTTTGAGTTGATTAAACCACTTTTTGAACAAATTTTGGTGAACTTTATATTAATTTATGCCCGTTGGTCGGAAATTTCAGTATGTATTGTAATCGAGTGGAAATTTACAAAGCTAAATATTTATCCATAAAAAATAATTTTACGTTAGGATATTACACATCAAAAGACATACTTTTGCGCTCACTCATTCACAAAAACCATGTAATTTTATTTTCGCCCTCTAAAATGACACGCCTTATAGTACATGTAAATAGCATCGATTATCGCCATGTTTGCCTTCTGAGATTTGAAAGATCGCGATCACTGCCGATACACACACGCGTGGCTGTATTTCGAAGTGACAGTGAAAGATACCCTTCCACTTCCTTGTCACCGCTACGCACCTCTAGCTTTACGCGGTTGCTGACTAGGTGGCAGCGCGCGAAGTGTCAGCAGCGCGCAGGGATAAACGCGGCCGCTCTTTAGCACGAGTAATTAGCAATCTCTCCGGGGAAATTGGATCTCGAAAAGCGGGCCGCGAGCGAGGTTCCACTGCCGAATTTAGTTATATAGATTACGCCTTCGCAGTCCTCACGCTCCCTTCTCGAACGTCAAGTAGAGATGCTTCGAGTTTTCGTTTTACGAGGACACAAAGCTCATCGTGAACATTATTTCCTAAGCCACAGCATACCTATTACATGTGGCCATCGCGCTTCTCGCCGTATTTTGGTTTGACGCTACGCTGGCTGTACGGGTAATTATCACTGTTAATGTGGTGTTCTCTTCAGTCGGAAGACTGGTTTGTTGTAGCCCTCCACGCTAGTCTATCCTATGCAAGACTCTTCACATCTAATCAACATTTTTCTGTAACAAATTTTAAAATCTTACATTGTCTTGCCTGTAACGTTTAACAGCCCACATTTCACTTCCATATAAAGCTACAATCCGAACAAATCCTTTCAGAAAAGACTTATTAAAATATGACTTTACATTCTATGTTTGCACATTCACCTTTTTCGCGTATGCTTTTCTTGCTATTGCCAGTCTATTTTATTACATATTCACTTCTTCCGCGGTCAGTTATTTTGCATTCAAAATATCAAAACTCTTCCATTACTTTCAGCATCGTATTCCCTAATCTAATTTCCACAGCATCGCCTGATTTAGTTAGACTACTCACCATTAACCTTTTTCATTTATGGTGGTGTTAGTCTTAACTTCTATTCGAGTCATCCATTCCCTGAACTGACTTTCCAGGTCTTTCGCCGTATGTGACAGAATTCCATTGTCAGTATCATACGTCAAAGTTTTTATTTCTTCTCCGTCAATCTTATTTCTCTTTCCAGACTGAGTAACGTGGGCTATAGGCTACATCCTTGCCTCTCGTGCCCTTCAACATTTAAAACGGAAGTCTGGTTTCTGGCTGCAAAAAAGAAAATGGGGACGAGTGCGTGGAACAACGTAGCAGTAACCCGAAAGCACACTAGGTAATTTGAAAACCATTCAAACAGGAAATGGAAAGCTGAGAAGCGCAGTCCCTTCCTCTCACAGAACGAGGTTCATATAACTTCTTGATCACACTAAGAAAGAGTAGCTTTTTATGCCTACTGTATAATACAATATCTACGTATAATATGATTATAAATGGTTCAAATGGCGCTGAGCACTATGGGACTTAACATCTGAGGTCATCAGTCCCCTAGACTTAGAACTAATTGAACCTAACTAATCTAAGGACATGACACACATCCATGGCAGAGGCAGAATTCGAACCTGCGACCGTAGCGGTCGCGCGGTTCCAGACTGTAGTGCCTAGAACCGTTTTGCCACTCCGGCTGGCAATATGATTATATCTTATGTCAATACGAAAGAAAAGAAAAACAGCCTTGGAACTTTACATCCTCCCTCCTAACAATTTACCGTTGAGTTTTCGCTCCAAAGTTACGAAAATGGAGACTGAGTAAAGGTCAGGAGCCTTGAACCATGTGAAAATTAAATTGTATCATACTGCTACAAAAACTTGGCATGTCTGACCTAAAGAAAGCAAGATTTCGTGAGGTAGCGGTGCAGCTACTTATTGATAAATCGTTTGTGAAATCGACGCTGGTGATATGCCAGAATAAAACAGATATTTGCGATACGGCCAATGTTCGATATATGAAAGGAGTTGTTCTTATTTAAAACACGTTAAATTTAAGAACAGCAAACCCATTCAACTGCCGGCCGGAGTGGCCGATCGGTTCTAGGCGCTTCAGTCTGGAACCGCGCGACCGCTACGGTCGCAGGTTAGAATCCTGCCTCGGGCATGGATGTGTGTGATGTTCTTAGGTTAGTTCGGTTTAAGTAGTTTTTAGTTGTAGGGGACTGATGACCTCAGATGTTAAGTCCCATAGTACTCAGAGCCATTTGAACCCATCGTATGAGGAAGCTGACAGGGTTCAATTTCGTACGAGGAAGCTGACAGGGTTCAATTACACACAAGTTGAGTCCAAAATCATGTTCAATTTTCATAAAAACGTTTCATCATTTTCACTGCTTTTGAATTAATAAAAAATTTATAGATATGCTTAATTATACTTAACGTCTGTTAGTACTGAATTGTTTTCCCTACGGACGGCCTATTTTCCATTATTCTAACGCAGATATTTTGTATTTTGTGCACATACACGAGTTTCAGTACACACACACACACACACACACACACACACACACACACACACACAGACAGACAGACAGAGGGGGGGGGGAGAGAGGGGGAGAGAGAGAGAGAGAGAGAGAGAGAGAGAGAGAGAGAGAGAGAGAGAGAGAGAGAGAGAGCGCGCGCGCGCATACTTCCATGTCCGTCCCAGATGTGTCAGTCTTCTCTTCTCGCATACTGTATCATATGCAGCTCTGCACGTCACATACTGTGTAGAAGGGGGTCTCCATTTCTGCTAGATACGTGTTAGAAGATGGGCGAAGTCCAGTTGCCGTTTACGTCAGTCCTGAAGTGGGTTTCGCAATCCGCTGCAAACTTGAGTACTCGCTGATACGGCATGGTTCGCATGTTGTCAGCATGAGACCAGAGACCACCATAAGCGTAACAGTGACTGAGGGTTCGAGCATCTCGTCATCTTGGCGTGATGACAAGGGTTGTTCTTTGAAACACCCGCATCAAGAGTCGAGTCTTACTGCTTTTTCAGGTTTGCTCCCGAACTTAGCTTAACAATACAGACCTACTGACACAAAAATTAAGGCGGTGCGGTCAGGGCACAAGGCGAATTTTGACGACCTGCCACCATGTCCATCGCGTGACCTTCACTAGCTTGACAGACTTCGTTGGCATAACAACTACGCACTATTGTGATGGGACAGCCCTTCCTGCGTTACCGTCCGCAACAAGGCATCAATTTCCCAGTACTACGACGTATTCACTACGACTGTTCCCGCTTTCTTCCCTTTGGCACAATAATAAGCACTGTCTAAGATTCAAATTACGTGGGCCACGGAACCAGTAACCACATGAAGAGCTCTGCAATCCACAATCAACTTAAAATTATTTTGTGTACAAAGGCACGATAAGTCGGCTTTAATATACCTAAGTCGGTTTGTATTTGTTTAATATACAAATAATGTGCTTCTAAATCTGATTTTAGAGTTTTCATGTAACTGTTGCGCAGAATATACCTTTGAACACTGTGGAATGCAAATATATTTGATCATAATCTTATTTCTTTTATGTTAGGACCAGATTCAATTTACACGACCATCAGGTATGTCTGTCATTCTAAGCAATTACGTGAAATGTAAAGATTCTTTAGTCAAGAGAGAGATCGTCAGAAGACGCAAAAACATGACAATGCTGACGGTGACGCTACACCATGGGCCAGTTGCGTTTGTTTAGTATAGTTTCATAATGTTTTTACGTCTTTTGACGATGCCTATGTTGGCTGTAATTTGTTATGTTTTATGTAGTGGTTCATATCAACAAACTTATTTGACTAATTGTACGGAACAAAACTGTTCAAAAAAATGAACTTACTTTCCGACCATGGACAGTTTCACATTCCAAAAGTTGTATACAATAGGTCGCAGTGTCTTTCACTGTGATAGTGTCACATTCCTACGCACACATGAATCTGCATCCTTATTACTAAAATCTTACTAAAATCATACCAGGAGGCGCATAGATGATGTGATAAAGCCATAAATTCATGGAGCCCACAAATTCGTGAACCTCACAAACTTCAGCAATATTTGTGTTGTTACAGCAGTAAGCGGCCAAATAAAATATCAGAGATATCCTGGATAGTCGTGTTAAGGGGCTCCGGAAAGGCTCAAAATCATGAAAAGTTCAATTTTTACTTTTTTGCGTTTTCTGAATCTGCAGACTATTACCTTTTAATAGATATATAATTTATTCAATTCCGAAGACTACAACTATTTTTAAAATTTTTTTGAAATGTGTTCTACATGGGCGTGACCCACTGTGGCGCTGTTAAACTGCTGTCAAATGGTGTTATTATTAACGTCCGTGTTCATCAGGTACATTTTAGTGATGTGAGATAAAGTATGTGTTGTGGCTAACCTGTGATGGTTCAATATATATCGCTGGTGTGATTGTCGATTGTTTCATGTTTATTTACTCTGTCGTTATCTCGAAAATATTCGTAATTAATTCTGTTTCTTGAGTCTCTGTTTTGTTGACGTATAATAATGAGTAAAAGTAAAGTAATTAGAAATCCTCTGAAGGCTTCTAAGAAAAGGAGAAATGTTGGAAAGCCAAAGGTATGTGTTATTACTGTAAACAATAAAGACGATAACCAAGTGGGTGAACCTAACCTCTCAAGTACACCTGCCCATAGCAGTCAAAATGGGAAAGAAAATACTTCACAGAAGAAGCTTGGTTCAATGAGTGAAAACTATGAATGTTTTATGGGCGAATCGGACGTGAATGAAATATTTGATATGTCGGTTCTCAAAGGAATTTTTTCAAACTGTGTAAGATGTATTCATTGTAGTGAAGTTGGTCTGGAACTCTCCATAATAAAGCAAGTAGGACTTGCTAGTGAAATACAACTGAAATGCGATAAGTGTTCATACATGACCACCTTTTGGAACAGTGTTGCAGTAACTGCAACTGAAGAAAATGGTAGCAAAATCTACGAACACAACAACGAGCGATGCTTGCTTTAGACAAGGAACGCCTTCGGGCTGCTGACAGGGCTGTAAAGAGTCTAGAAATACAAGCAAGAGTAGACAGGAGGAGGAACAAGAGGAAGCTGGAGGAGGAGTTTGCAGAGGATGAAGATAATCCATCCTACGGACCTGGAATGCACTAAAAAGTTAATCCAATCTTTGTCGCTCGATTCCCAAAACTTTTATTTTCTCATACTAATTACATGTTTTCTAAGGATCTCCAAACATATTTGTTTCAAACTTTCAGTAAATGTTACACAGTACCTTCTGCATAATTTAACACAGCCTTTTTCCAAAAAACTGTATATTTTTGAATATATAAATAAAAAATTGCAAAAAAATGTTGTGAATTTTCATTACAATTGAAAAAAAATCATCTTTAATAACTGAACTAAAATTTTGTAAAATCCCTGAGTTAAGTTGTAGCCCATATTCCAATAAACAAACTGTAAAAAGTTCAACTTCCTACCTCAAATACTTTGTGAGGAAAGATGTAATTTATAAGCGTTATTTTAACATTGCAAGTATAGGGCGTTCCGGAGCCCCTTAAGGCCACACTGTATACAGGTTGGCCAGGCAACCGAATGCAGGCATTTTTGTGAGGTTTGTAACAATCTTCTTATATAAACGAATCACCTTTTCAATTCTATTGTTCTAGGCCGAAGTACGAACGACACGGCCAAAAGTACGGTAAACAGAATTCACGACCCCTCAGTACTCCGACTTCAGTATTAGTCCAGGCAACGAAGGAATATTAGGGGGGAAAATCGTGTAGTCGCAAATTTTTGTACAGTGTTAGGAGGGAGGCCCACGAACAACATACTAAAAGTCCAGACCGGTGGGGTAAGAGCATTGGGATGTTTAAAGGACATTTCTTCACTTTTTTCTTCGGTAACTCTAAAATCGCCGTTTCTAGCGAGTATGTTTTCCAGCAGAAAACTGAACATTAAATCTCCCAAAAAAAAGAAAAAAATTTCGAGTCATTTTTCACTAGGACTAATAATTTACGCCTTGCTGGGGATGGAAAAATCGCATACTATTAGAAATGGTTTTGTAATGTCATAAAATTGATGTTTGATTTTAAATGAATTGGTGAAGAACAAATATTAAATGTGTGCACCACATCGAATTGCAGGACAACCGTATTAAGGTATAAATTGTGTTATACGGATGTAATAAGATATTGGAGGTGGCTAAAGCTTGGTCGCGTGATGGAAGGTAGATCGCCGGATTGTGGTCATGCGCTTGCCTCCGCCTAAGTCCGCAAGCTTAGGAGTGAGCGAGCGATCCCCACGTTTGTCTACCCTAAGTCACAAGTGGCAACTGCAGTGTATTATATCGACCCTACTCCAGGGCGCCTTATGAATCAGATCCTACGTAACACTCTGCACACGGTTCTACGCTCCTAGTGCGGAAACAGATTTTTAGTCATGCTGTTTTAGTCATGTTTTCTTCCGGATAGGTGACTTCCCACCACAAAAGCAGCTCGCCTTTTAATTCACAGAGAAACAATACCTCTCCAGTATTTCCTGTCCAGCTCTCTTATGTGAGTAGACGAAACTTCACTGAGCTCGTGTTTATATAATGGAGTTATTTTGAGTCCACTGACGGAGTACTCATCTGCTGTTGTTAAGTGAGTTTGTTATCCTGTGAACAATGAAAAGTGTTATGTTTCCAGAACGTGGTTTTCACTCTCCAGCGGAGTGTGCGCTGATATGAAACTTCCTGGCATATTAAAACTGTGTGCCGGACCGAGACTCGAACTTGGGACCTTTCCCTTCCGCGGGCAAGTGCTCTACCATCTGAGCTACGCAAGCGCGACTCACTACCCATCCTCAAAGCCCTACTTCTGCCAGTATCTCGTCTCCTACCTTCCAAACTTTACAGAAGCTCTCCTGCTAACCTTGCGTAACTAGCACTCCTGGAAGAAAGGATATTGCGGAGACATGGGTTTGCCCCAGCCTGGGGGATGTTTCCAGAATGAGATTTTCACTCTGCAGCGGTGTGCGCTGATATGAAACTTACTGGCAGATTAAAACTGTGTGCCAGACCGAGACTCGAACTCGGGAACATTGCCTTTCGCGGGCAAGTGCTCTATCACGGGGAGTGAGTCGTGCTTGGGTAGCTCAGATGGTAGAGCACTTTCGCGCGAAAGGCAAAGGTCCCGAGTTAGAGTCTCGGTCCGGCACACAGTTTTAATCTGCGAGAAAGTTATGTTGTCTGTGACCTACCAGTGCTTGTGGGAAAGAGATCTAATTCGGCTCGGCTCGGATGGCTGGACTGGACTGGCTTGATAAACGTGATATCTTGCCGCTGTCTATCGTTGACGGAAGACCGGCCTGCTTCCAGTCATAACAATGACTTATAACGGTATAGCTCCAGGAAGCTTATTTATGTAGTTTGTTCCTTTATTATTTCATTTATTGTATTTGTACTGAATGTCAAGTAATACGTGTACCTGAATGCAACTGTTTCATTGTTTTTGTGCGTACGGAGTACAACAGAAACGTATGGGCAAACTTTCAGAGAACATTCCTCATGCGTAGAAGAAAATGTTAAATGGACATGGGTCCGGAAACGCTTTATTGCCATGTTAGATCTCAGATTCTCTAACTCAACACAATCGTGGGAAACATGTAGGAAATGAACGTAGCAGCACGTATGAAACACTTTAGGGGTGACACTGTTGGTCGAGGCATTCACAGGAGTGAACCCGTGCAGGAAAATCAGCTGCTGATAGTGCCTGCACACGCTGTACGTGGTACGGATACAACAGGTTCTCACGTAGAACTCTCCAGATAATAATGTGGTCAACATTACTTGTCGCTGCTAATTACCTTACGCTGACACAAGAGTTATCGTAAACTACGCCAACAAATTCCTCCTGCAGTTGAGGTGTCCTCGCCTTTCAGGCCTCCCCAGTACCGAGTAGTAAGCTTAAGAAGAGTCTCATGCTTACCAATACGACAATCAGTGTCTTTAATAGAGGACGTTTGATCTTTCCCGATACAAACGTTGAGTGCCACTGCCATCTGTTACAAACTATTTTTTAAGAAACATGCACAACCACCTGCCAATCCGTACAGCAAAGGGGCGTCTGCCAACTACACGTTTCAGTGCACTTCCAGCGCACTGTACCGGAAACCATGTCCATGATGAACATTAAAACAGTTTATACTCCTCGCTTGACGCTAGAAGAGTTACGAATTTACTCGCTTTTCAACACAAGCAGTGAAGCGAGGCACTTTTCAACATTACCTTCCAACAGAACAAACACTGACGGTGAAACCCAGAATTACAACTTACTGTAAATTCTGACCAAACGTCACCAAGAGGGTATTTCGAACCTTTCGTGTAAGAAGACGTCTCATGTAACGTTGGTACGATCTCTTTCTGCGTGTTTCCCATGATTAATGTTGTTATCAAGAGAAGTAGAAACTGAGCACTGACATGGAAATACAGCGTTTTCAGACCCGTGTCCATATAACAGATCCTATTGCTCTGTATGTGAGAATGTGAGAATTGAGCACTGACATGGAAATACAGCGTTTTCAGACCCGTGTCCATATAACAGATCCTATTGCTCTGTATGTGAGAATGCGAGAAATGTTTCTTAAAAATTTGTCCATACCTTTCGACTATCGAAACCGATCAATCTAATGGAAGGGCGACCAAAAGGAGACCGCAAATTACTGAGTGACATGGGACGGGGTGGCTGGTGTGGTAGTTTCCGTGTGTGAGGACACGGAGTAATGATTTAAATTAGTATATGCGCCTTATAGACGCGTACTGCAGAAAGACAGTGAATAATGTTGAGTACACTGTAAACTGTGAGTTCCGCTTCTGTACGTGGGCGGACTACGGCATTTTTTTGCAAATTCAATGGACGCATATTAGTTTTTGACTGGTTAAACAATACATGTGCACGAAGTCAAGTTTGAACACTTCGAGAACAGTGCTTTTATGTGAAGCAGCCTGCCTTGGAATAGGACACTGTACAGACGAATTACAGGGTGTTTCAAAATGAATATACAAGTTTTAAGGCTTTGCAGAACATATTATATTCACCTTACAATTATAAATGATACACCAAATTAAAGAGAAACAGAAACAGTTTTGCATACAATTATTCAGTGTGAAAACCGATCACACATCGAATCGACAGGAGAGTTGTTCCGAAACCTTGATCAATGTGTCAGGAGTAACTGTCGCAATAACACCGTTTCTAAAGTCGGATAGATCAGCTGGTATCGGAGGCACATGCACATGATCGCATCAGATCGTGTGTGAACGTGGAGGTTGTGCATAAAATGCTGCGCCAACCGGCCCCTTGTGCCCAATTCACCGGTCGGATAATAGAACGTCGTTTAACCAGTAGCGTATTTAGCTATGCCAGTGAGGCGGCGCACCATCTTGCTCCTAATAAAGGTGTGTTGTGTCAGCTTCTTCCCATTGAGGCACGGGCCATAGCTGTAGCACATCAAGGGAAGCAAACTCAGTCGCAGTTGATTCACCGAAAAAGAAAGGCCCATAAACTTTCCGCGGGGATTTTCTTGGGGCTAAGCGTGGAAGACTCGCACTCGTTCAACACGATTTTCAGTCTCACGGTCATTCCATACTCTTCCCATTGCGCACAGGTATGCAAACAAAACTGAGTTGCTTTTTCATTTGGCGTATTATTTACAATTGTAAGTTGAACGTAATAAATGCGACAACGCCTTAAAACCGGCGTATTCATTTTGAAACACCCTGTACTTTATAAACATGTCAGCGGCGTGTACTTCAAGTTGTGCACGCTCTGAAACTTCAGTCCAACGACATCAAACTCACGACGACAGTTCCGACAGCACAATAGCCGTATCACCACCTGTAATAGATTTATAACAGATCGAGGCACTTTCCATGCAGAATCGCTGAACACCAGCGCGTCATCGTCGCCACACTACCTGGGAATCATGCAGCGAGGTGAGGCGCAGCCAAAGCTTAATTTTTTTAAGAAACCTGCAATATCACATCACGTTCTCTTCCAAATAAAATGTTTTCCATTAGTAATAATGTAATTTGTAGCTCTACAACAACATCGTCGCTGCAACAATACCAACATACAAATGTAAAGTTGCTCCGTATTCCTCTCTACAACTTGTGTACTATTTAGTAAACTAACAGTCACACATGCTCCCATTCATTCGGTGTGTTCGCCGTGTTTCCTATCTTCTGATTTCTCATTTAATTAATAAGTTAACTGGATTAATGAATCAAATTCACATTCGTGCGCGTGAACCAATTATAAATGTGTTTACTTCTGAGGGGTCGAGAACCGCAGCCCTCGCTGTATTCGAATTTGAGAGCTGCTGTACACGTGTTCAGGACTGCCCTTTTTTAACATCACGTGATATGAATAAGTTGTGCGCGTCAGTGTGTTTCGAGTAACTGAATGTATTTCTGGATCCACGCATATTTAATATTCAACAAAGCTGATACAATATACTCATTGGAACTGTATTTGTCACAGAACGATTACATGCGTGTTGTTTGTTTATTTCGATGTGGACAGCAAAATTTAATTTCATTCTTTTGGCTTAGAATCCCTCACGTGAAGTTAATCACTGTTATCTAACACAGTGAAGTTCATTCAGTCTAACAAAACGCGAACAGACCACCACTTGGGTTACTCAGTCATTCCCGTTGTGTTTAGACAGTGCTGGACACGCCGACCTCGCAAAGCGCTTAGAACTGTTTGCCAACGAATCTTGCTGAAGCAGCTTTACTGCAACCTATTATTTCTTTGACAAGCTCTTATCTGAGGACGACAGGATCCAAACTAACAGCTTTGGAAGACACTGCAGAAAGTGCAGGATTATAACAGCTCAAAATGGCTCTGAGCACTATGGGACTTAACATCTCAGGTCATCAGTCCCCTAGAACTTAGAACTACTTAAACCTAACTAACCAAAGGACATGACACACATCCATGCCCGAGGCAGGATTCGAACCTGCGACCGTAGCAGTCCCGCGGTTCCGGACTGCAGCGCCTAGAACCGCACGGCCACCGCGGCCGGCTGTAACAGCGCAGAAGTGACCTTGGTAACGGAGTTCACAATAAGAGTCTAATTACGTGAAAAGCTAACAAGCAATATCCTGTGGCACTTCCTCTTACGTTACACCATGCAATTGCCGCAAAATCGAAAGGAAAGTCAACTGGCAGGACGTCATTAAACAGATTCCTTGTCACAACTGACGTTTTGATGTGGTCGCAATTATAAAAGAGAAATAAGAGTACACGAGGCCTCGAGCGAGCAACGATACCCAGCAGGAACAGGACGCAAATAAGTCCCTGGCGCAACAATTTCATTCAGCAAACACGAGTCCATTATCTTGGAGGAGTTGTGGGTTAACATCTGAGAAGCCGACAGAGATATTAACAGCAGGAAGTGCAGCTGCACAAGCTTTTAAACATGACGCAAAATCATAACAGCAACGTGCAAATTTATCAGCATAAGCTTCGTACCCCTACATCACAACGGCTACAGACAGAGTGACCAAGAAGGAACCTGTTGCAGACTTACTTTCAAAGAATCCTCACAGTCTTCCAGCGGCTTAACGCTCGGAAAAGTGATCTCCATCTCCCGTGAAGAAGATCGCGAAATGACTGACCGCCAGCTCTGCTCCACGTTGAAAGTCCTTAAGCGTTTGCGAAAGACTTCGGCGAAATATCCTCTAAAATAACAAGTCATGAAAGTTATTTGCACGTCTTATTTCCTCTAAGGCGTTAACCACTATAACCCGACTTGGAAAAAGACAAGGAAGTTGCTCGTAGTATTGAGTATTGGTATACAACATTCCAGTTCCTAAGAACGGAATTACAGATCACTAACGCCAACGTCATTCTGTTGTTAGTACTACAAATCTGACCTCAAACATCATGAAGTTTCTAGAGGAAAAGAAGTTTCTCCGAAAGAAGGAGTACAAACCACTACTGTGAAACACAGCTTCCTCCATTCACACACACGGTATCTTGTAAGAATCAGATGCAGGCGAGCAAGTAGATCATGTTTTCCTGGATTACAGACACTGTGGCACCCTGTCAACTCTTGATAAAGTTACGATCACATGGTTATCTACACACGTATACTTTGGCCATTAAAAGCCGTATTTTATACTGAACAACGAATGATTCACAGAAATGAAAATCAGTGTTCTAAATGTATAGGATAGGGTGAACATTGATTTATTAATGTAACGAACGTCGAATGAGTTTGTATTTGCACTTTGTTTATTGAATGGCAGCTCTTTCTAAATGTCGATAATACTGCACAATGTTGACAAAGAAGAGGAATAACACGACAGTATCTATTTACAAGATCAGCAGTACATTTCTAGGGCATTTCACCGTTTAAAAATCTTCAGGAAAATACTAAAAAGTCATACGAAATGGGACCAACACTTGAAATCAATAGTAGCGGAGGCAAATGATTCATTCGTTGGATGCGTTCGGCGAAAGTGCGCTGCATCTGTTAGGAAAAACAGAAACAACGCTACAGCAGTGCCCATCTGTGTACTATTGTCCAATCGTTTGCAGTCCTTATCAAATATGCATGGCAGTGGGAATCGAACTTTTAGACGCGGTGCTTGACTCGTAAAGAGTCAGTATAGAAGCGAACATTAAAGAGAAATGCTTAAGGAACTGAAACTGAAGTCTTTGGAAGAACGGCGACACTGCTCTCGCGAAACCTTATTAGATAAATTTTCAGAACCTGTGTTTGCGGAACAATATGCGATAGTTCAGCTGTATCTATCGTATCGCAGGAACCACGCGAATAAGAGAGTCGAGTACTATACAGGCACTCTGTCAGCTTTCCAGCTGTTTAAAAGAAAACGGAAAATGACAAGAAATCGCTCATATTGCTATCAAGTACCCTGCACTTTACACTGCACAGTATCTGTAGATGTAGATCAGCAAAGAAACGTTAGGTTATTCAGACTGACGGAGGACTGCCCTTCCTGTGAATAACAAGGTCCCAAAGGAGTATAATGGCATATAACAAAATTAAGAAAAAAAAGTAGTTTGGTTCGTTTTACTCAACCTAGGGATTCCTACATGCATTTACTTTAAAAATATAGAATTTTGTCTTCCCGTACCCGAAATATTACTTTATTTCCATGCGAATCAATGTAATCTTACCCGTGTTTTACCGACGTGAACTGACGTAGGCTACGTGAAAGTTCAATTACTGGTGATGTCATCCGACAGCTCACAGTTGTCGTGAAACCCGACGTGTGTATAGATCACGTAACTGACCTACTTTTACAGACTGCGGTCAAGTTCCTTATACCAAAAACAAAAATACGTCTGGTAAACATGGGATCTAAAATGTATACATTAAGAGCTATGAACACTTGTTCAGTAGGAGAGACGTTTCACAGCAGCGAAGATGAACAAGTACTGTACTCATAGTTTGTAAAGGTATGGATCTTTGACACCATGTTTACTACAAATTTTACTTTCCTCAAAATCTGTAAACGGAATTTAAATTGGCAATTTGTGGTAAGGTCTTATGATAGCAAACTTCTGAGGTCATCGGTCCCTAAGCCTACACCACACACGCACGCGCCCGAGGAAGGACTCGAACTTCCGGCGGGGGGAGTTGTACGGACCATGACAAGGCGCCTAAGACCGCGCGGCTACCCTGCGCGGAAAACGGAATTTAGTCTCACCCTGTACATGCCTTCTGGCG
Organism: Schistocerca americana; assembly: GCF_021461395.2. NCBI lineage: Eukaryota > Metazoa > Arthropoda > Insecta > Orthoptera > Acrididae > Schistocerca > Schistocerca americana. The sequence continues at coordinate 942,061,364 of NC_060121.1, read as the reverse complement.
ACATAATATCGTGCTGGATGGCGCTTTCACCTGTGCATAGTCAATAGATAACAGAGCAACACTGCCAGTTTAAAAATAATGTAACTCTTAGGACTCTAACAATGGTTATTAGAAATCTGTGTTCGAAAGTGCAAGTTAAGGGGTTAACACCAATCAAATGGAAAGCTATGTTATAAAGAACGAGGTTCTTCATTAAGATAATTTCCTCAAACTATGTGGCAGTGGCGGAGATAGGCTCTGTCCACCAGCTCGGTGGAGTTAGCTACCACAGAGCGGTGAAACTAATTTTCTGAAGAGGTCAAACAAAAAGGAGTTAATTGTGGCTTATTAATGATACGGTTATTTTAAACAATATCTATCATGTTATATTTGTCAGACTAATGTTTATTACATCGTCTGCATAGCCGTTGCTGGATTGATGTTACTTCTAGAGTTTTCCACGCATGTTCAGCAATAAGGATGCATATTGCTCCTGCACATCTTCTAACGCAATTTACGCACTTTCCTTATGTCGTACACTCAATCTCTTCTAATTTTTTGACATATAGCGAAGAACTTCCCTTGCTACATGTCACTTTAACATCAATATCAGTTTCATTACAATCATAATTATGTCTTCCAATGTTTGTTTGTTTTCATCTTTTCTTAGCAAATTCTATCATGCATACCCACTTTCTTAACTAGCCAGCCCTCACCGCAAGGTGAAACTGTCAATACACACACTGATCGTACAATTTCCGTTCCACACATTGGAAGCTGTGTTTTACTATTTGGGGAGCAAAATAACTGATGATGGTCGAAGTAGAGAGGATATAAAATGTAGACTGGCAATGGCAAGGAAAGCATTACTGAAGAAGAGAAATTTGTTAACATCGAGTATAGATTTAAGTGTCAGGAAGTCGTTTCTGAAAGTATTTGTATGGAGTGTAGCCATGTATGGAAGTGAAACGTGGACGATAAGTAGTGTGGACAAGAAGAGAATAGAAGCTTTCGAAATGTGGTGCTACAGAAGAATGCTGAAGATAAGGTGGGTAGATCACGTAACTAATGAGGAGGTACTGAATAGGATTGGGGAGAAGAGGAGTTTGTGGCACAACTTGACTAGAAGAAGGGATCGGTTGGTAGGACATGTTCTGAGGCATCAAGGGATCACCAATTTAGCATTGGAGGGCAGCGTGGAGGGTAAAAATCGTAGAGGGAGACCAAGAGATGAATACACTAAGCAGATTCAGAAGGATGTAGGTTGCAGTAGGTACTGGGAGATGATGAAGCTTGCACAGGATAGTGTACAATGGAGAGCTGCATAAAACCAGTCTCAGGACTGAAGACAACAACAACAACAACAACAACAACAACAACACATTAGCAACATTCTTACCGATTTGGAGAAGTAGACAAGCAAATGTTTGTGTTCTCAGGCCTTTTCTCAGTGAATGAAAAAATATTTTCAAATGTCAAATTTGAGCTTAGTGCAATGAGATTACCAATTTCATTCATCTCAGCTTGTGAAAGCAGATTTTCGGCTGCGATGGCTATAAAATCACAATTAGTGGGGGCGAATGAACTTTGACCATGACCGACTGGGTGACATCAAAGATAACATAGAACACGGGAATAAGAAAGAAGCAGCACCAACTGTGTTATTGACTTATTAACCGTCGGTTTGGCAGAAAACGTACAAAAACGAGTTTTATTTGTTTGAAACGTGACTAAACGTTACCATCCATAGTGTGTTGGCTAGCGCTAACTTTAGAGCGTTATTTGCTGATATCTGGGCTGTTTGTGGGGTGATGGTGGTTGGAAACCACAGCATTAGCTGCTCTGTATACATCGGGTGTTGGCAGTTTAATGAAGAGTACACCACGGTACTGACACTGTAGTGGCGCCCGCACGAGCCGGGCTTCGCTACTCACGTGGAGGCGCGGCGGCAGCGGCGGCGGCGGCGGCTCATGCGTTCCCCACACCCACGCACGCGCACGCGCAGCACTGGCGGACCGGACGGGACTCTGCTCCGCCTGCAACCTCCCGCGGCTGCGGCCACGCGGGGGACGCCGCAGTCTCCCGCCTCGAGCGCAGACTCGCCCGCGTCGCAGGGTTTGCACACTGAATCCGCCTCACATTCGGCTTTCCGTATCTCAAAAGATTTTTCTTAATTACATACGTTCGTTGACCTCGTGCGGTTACAGCAGTACACATGAAGTACAACAAACTACTCCCTCAGCCACAAAGTAAGGCTGTTCTTGAGTAACACGAAGCGGCGATGAATTCTCAAAATCGCGAATCAGGGAAAATGAAGAAACACGATTGAAGCGAGAAAGCATGTGAAACTTGTCAGACAACGTGGGAGGAACATGTCTTTACCCACTCTGTGTGTTTAATGTCGATAACTATACTTCACGATATGACATCGCTTTGTTCCAAACACACATTTATCTATGTATCACGGTTTTGAGCAAGAGGAGTGACGTAAGCCTCCGAAAACTGACAATTAGATCCACGGCGGATGAAATGGATCGTATAGGAATAACAAAATTTTTCTCGCCCGTTATACTTCCCGTTTATTGAATAAAGCCACGTCTACAATTTCGAATTATGGATGAAACTTGGTGCTAACAGCCGTTATCAATTTCTTTGCCTCCAACTGGCTCTTCTATTGGGTCACTGGAAATAATATTGCAGCTCTGTCAAATCGTACGAATCTTACGGAATACAGCTTCCGTTAAGTCCTGCCTGTGACGGTATTGCTAATTTCTTTAACGCACTGAATTGTCACAGATATTTCGTAATCTTATAAAAATCCTAAAAGCGAATCCTACTGACGAGGTTTCGGTCCTAGAGAGAGAGAGAGAGAGAGAGAGAGAGAGAGAGAGAGAGAGATTGACTTTTTGCTCTGGAGGCAAAAACAGTTCCAGTCCCCCTACTTTCCTGTTTTGTTGGTTATCGGAACTGGTAAGCACTTCAAAAATATTCCGTACTGGGAAACCCCTTTGCCACAATCTCTGCTTGCTCTGACTTGGCTGGAAAGAACAGTTATACAATAGCCCGCTCTTCTTTCATGAGTAGATCATCAATAATATCAGTTAAAAATGTTCTAGGCACATTACCGCACATGCTACGAAATGTGAAACTCATTTCCTGTACTGCGGACCGAACTTAACTGGTGACATAATGGAATACAGGTTTCTGAAATTGAAGTTCCATATTATTGTAATTTTTGTATCACAGGTTTCGTGTTATGAAGAAAATAAGTGTTCCACGGAACTGTCGCGTTGAAGCCACTCAAGAAGCGCGTGACTTCGGTTAGCTTTATTACAATAATGTGTAGTGAGTGAAACTGTACTTTGGAAGCGTTACTTTAAATGCAAGGTTCTCGATACGAAGACAACCAACCTAGTGGTTACAGACGTCAACCGCGGTAGCTTATGGTGCTATTTCTCACAATAATATCGGCATGTCATAAAAACCGTGGTGTTTACTTGTTCAGTAACCGCTAGATGTATGTCTGGTGCGATCGTTTTGTTCTTCTCTTGTAGAGTCATTCCCTTTTGAAAACTGCTCTGTAGCTGAAATTGACAAACAGCGGCTCAAATGAACACTATTCTCAGCAAGTTCTACACAGCTTGCCGGAAATAATGTCTTACTTCGAGAAACGTTTAGTTTCAGACTAACGGCAGTAGCCTAAAAATCTCAGACTCCGGGTGCCTGTACAGACTACAAATTTTCAAGACTTCAACCTCGCCTCGAATAGGACTAAACAGCGTCTGACAGAAGCTACTGGGGATCTAACCTCTATCCCTACGAATGCGTGAAACGTTAAAATATTTCCCGCCAGCAAGCCATTTCCCCTTGGAAATGGCGAAAGTAGTTAGTTGCAGGTCGAGTAACGACAGTACTTACGGGTCGCCAGGAAGAACAATGGAGGAAAGCGTGCCGCTGACGGCACGAACAAGCTGTGAACCACCACTCACCTGCAACAGAAAAAAAGCGGTACGTCTTAACAGCAGCCAACCAGCAAACACCCACATACAACACAGTTTTATTTTCAGTCACAATCGAAAACTAACTTTCCAGCGACGACCAGTTTCGAGGTTTGCTATCGCCAGATAGCCACACGTGTATTTGGCTCTTGGGCCGTCTGACGACCTCCTCTTCTGTTGTCTTCCGCAGCTGCATTAGCTGTGTAGGATATGGCCGGTTCCAATAAATACTGTGCTTCCCTCAAGAGCGATGCTTAATGCTTCCTGGTGAATCACTGTGCCTCTAGATATGACTAAGAACTCGTCACTCTTACTACTGCTTCCTGCCACGTAAGCTCTATGTACTGGAGTAAACAGCGTCGCGATCGCCGTGAAACAGCATGACGTTCATTTACTTGGTTCTAGTACCATTATTTCGTAACGATGTGATGTTGAGCACACTGATAGGAAATGAGTCTTACGACGGTTTTAGACGTTAACAGTTACGATAACTTTTTACTGTTGACATGTTACACTTCGTAACGATGATGTGACTAATACTGTACTCAAGTCCTATAACAACGCTATTGTCGCAAACATTGCACAAAGGTACTGATTCTTTAGTAAGCATGATCTGAACATGGTTGTTAAACAGCCGAAATCCATACTCAGCAAATTGTAATCTTATTTTTATTGCTATCAAGAGCACTAAAATTTTTCAATACTAATAAGAAAACTTAGGTTTGCACACACACCACAAACCACCATGGCCGAGCTGGTGGAAGGTTCACCACGAATAATGAAGGTCACACATTCTGCCAACGTCAGAGTTGCTTTATGAGCGCACACGCAGCCCGAAGCGTGTCACTTCTCCATCAGTAGGTGGTCATCGTATTACCTAGCTGTTCCATACTGCTGCTACGCAGAGCGACCAACGACAGCCCACGTCCTCACAACACCGACCTCTGCGAACGTAAACCACTTTAAGCATTTCAACGATGATATCAGACTAAAAATACCAGCTGGATTCTGAGTAAATAGTAAGGTTACAGAGAAGTTCTGCTTTATGATACAACCTCTTCATCAAAATTAATCACGGGAGCTGTAAGCCAAACGATGTAGTAACATTTAAATTACGTGGAGATCGTTCCGCCAGGTAAACCAGTAGCCTAGGTTTTCAGAGGCTGGGGCAGATTTGTCAGTTTGTAGTAGGCCTATTATATGAGCAAGTAGAACCAGCTACAACGCGCCAAAATAACGCAATTTTTGGTTTGTAGTCTGAAGCGATGAGGGTAACGGGTGTACACTGGCAGCAGAAACTGATGGTGAAGGGAACAATGTGTAAGAATCTACAGTTGGCGAATAAGTGGCTGGGACAGACTCTCGCCAACACGGCCACTTTAGTATTTGTACAAGACGTTGTAAGTAGGCTGTTTAGGTTTTTATGTTGGTAACGCCACGTAGTGCTCTGTATGAAAATCGCTGACTGCGCTGTGTGCAGTCTGTGGCTGGTTGGACTCGTTGTTGGAATATTCGCTTGTGTAGTGTTGGGCAGTTGGATGTGAACAGAGCGTAGCGCTGCGCAGTTGGAGGTGAGCTGCCAGTAGTGGTGGATGTGGAGAGACAGGTGCCAGAGTTTGGAGAGGTTACTATAAACGGACGATCTGGACGTGTGTCCGTCAGAAAAAGGAAATCTGCAAGACTGGATGTCATGAGCTGTATATATATATATATATATATATATATATATATATATATATATATATAGACTTTTGAATACTATTAAGGTGAATACATTGTTTGTTCTCTATCAAAATCTTTCATTTGCTAACTGAGCCTATCAGTAGTTAGTGCCTTCCGTAGTTAGAATCTTTAATTTAGCTGGCAGTATTGGCGCTCGCTGTATTGCAGTAGTTCGAGTCACGAAGATTTTTGTGAGGCAAGTGATTCATGAAAGGTATCGGTTATTATTAGTCAGGGCCATTCTTTTGTAGGGATTATTGAAAGTCAGATTGCGTTGCGCGAAAATAGTGTGTGTCAGTTACGACATGATCAGAATGAGTAAAGATAAACCGTCTCAGTACGTTTAGTTTTGCTCAGCTGTTTGGAAATCAAATAACGTAAGAGTTTTTCCAGCACTGTCATTCTTAATTTTCAAAGGGGACATTGCAACGTCACATCGGAACTGGCTGAGAGCCTTGGTTCGACAGAGGGCAGACGCGGACAATATCCATAGTAAGGATGCTTCGACGGCGTGCCACTCGCCGGTTATTTTGCTGGTGGGTTTCTGATGCCTTCAGTGGAATAATTTTTCCAGGTCAGTATTTGAGAAGGGAAAGACAGGGAAATTCTTTCAACTGGGTTCGAAGGACTGAGCATAGCGAAAGCATGCCGCCTCTAATTGTAACACGACTAGTAAGATTGACATATCTTGTGGTGGTTGACAACTGTACTTCTCGCCTGCGACTGGATCAGAGGCGGGGCGTGGCGACTGGGAGTCGTGATCTTTATTTATAGGCGTGCTTAACTCAGCTGGAGTAGTACCGTCTGCAAGCGAAACTTTAACAGCCCGTGTCATGTACGGACAATGACAGCACAGTAAACTTTACTTTGTAGATAGGTCTGTCTACTAAGAAGCAAGAGTTCCATAACATCTTTAAGACGCCCTCTCTCTTGATCTTCCGAACATCTGAGATAATGTCTCTCCAACATCGTCTCGATCCGTCAAGTTTCGGGTCGAAACAGTGGCCCAGAAATAGTTATATCGAGAGTGTGCGGATGGAAGACGGGTGCTATGCCTCGAGAAATGTACACAACACTGCAGGGCAGCTTTTATTGTTAGGAAACAGCGCATGTGATACAATGATGTGGAAATGCGCCGCTATTCTGTACAGATAAATGTTCTACCTGCATCATTCACGGCGAAACAAACTGCCGGATTAACTACGGAAGAAAGGACAGAGAAGAAATACTAAGGAAATTGGAGGGCTGAAGACAGCTAGTGAGAAATAATTGACAAAAGGAACAGTGCTGCCACGGCTGGCACGACGTAATTCTATCCCAGGCTGCATGCATTACGCAGCATTCGCGCTAGCGACGTCCTGGAGTATAATTAGCGAGACCACCGTCTTCTAATAATATGCGGTAAGGGACTTCCCTAGAATTTCTCACGGCTACTGGGCAGCTCAGCAGCTCACCGTTACTTGCATCAGACGCGCGTCACTGCCGTCCGCTGGCGTGCTCCTACTGTCCGCCTTGCACAGCGGCGTCACTTGTTGTGTGCATTTCCTCGAAACTTACTGATGCACCCGACTAAGGGAACCGACCAGTGGAATGCTGAACGATGACGACTGGCGCGTTAAGCACAGGTACACTGAACTTAGCTCGCATCTAATTTCTGTAACTTTGCACGTTTAAAGTTACTTCTATGTGCTCGCTGCTTAGTAGTGCAGCATTCAAAAAGCGTTATTGACGCTAAGACTTTCGAAAGATCGTTCGACACTTTCGTACTAATGCAGTGATACAAGAAAATCTTCGGAGCAGAAATGACACATGAATCTTGTGTAGTCGTCTATTATTCTATTTAGCATTTCGTTATGTGAGAGTAGGGATTTGCGGGGATACTCACATACAAGAGGAGTCCTCGTATTAGGAAGAACAGTGCTGAGCTGTGAAACCTTAGAGAGATCCTTGTGTCTAACTTTATTACACGATAAGGCACCTGCCGATACTCTTTAATCACACTGCGCTCAGCATCGACTTTTTTGGAACAACAACCGATATCGGTCGAACTTCACGAAATTCATCGCTGACCGAAGCAAAACGACACGACATTCTGCAAAGTAATTGCAGACGATCTTGTTTGGTGGTTATTGATTACCAAAAGATTAACGAAATTCGAGGTATTGTGGTTCACTTAAGCATTTAGGAACATTGTAAAAAAAATCATCTAACGTAAATTTTCCTCTTTTATCTTTTTTTACCAACCCCTTTCTTTAATGATCTACCGTAAACATACCACTCGACCAATTCTGAGCTGTCATTGTTCAAAAATATCGGCGAATGACAGATTAAAATTTGGTAATGACATCTCAACAGCGACTTCTAGTGGCAGTTCTTACAAACTTAAAAGCGACCACCGCACAACCAGGCGCTCTCACGTATTAGGTGCAGACACAGTTTTACTACATCAATTGCGAACTTCGAGGAACTAGCTACTTGCTGACAGCAGAGGTGGAGAAAATCAGTTCGTAGCTACTGAAATTCTTTCATAGTGATTATTTCAACCATCGTGCTTTCAGTTCTTTCGCGCAGAATGGCCATTAAAGAGACTTTAGTCCGAAATATGTTCCATAAAATAAAAGTTGATAGAGTAGCTACAGGTGTTACAACGTTACAACATGATGTCGTTTGAACAGTCACGCTATCAGTTAAGAGGTCAAGAGGGGGCGGGGGGGGGGGGGGCGACATCTGCAATGAGACGCACGCGATGTCAGCATTTCTATTAAACTAGGTGTTATATACGAGCCTGCTTCTTAGCAAGTACTTGCGACGACGTTGATTCTATGGCGTTTGATAATTTGCCTTGCTGATGGAGTCTAGAGACTGAAATCGATCGCGGTTGAATGTATGGTCAGAAAGTACACAACTGTTAATCGGATTTTTTTTAATAAGTGAAGGTGTAACATTCCTGTTGATAAGGTGACTGTTACACAACTGAGAACCCAAAAGGAGATACATTCATTCATATTCTCTTCGCAGATAGGGCTCTTTTGCTGCACACTGCTAGTTCATACTGCTTGGGAGAAACCCATAAAATAAATCTGTTTAACAGGAGGGGTGGGAGCGCGGAGACGAGGGCTAGTGAATGAGACACCGTATGTACTAATTTCAGCCCCATTCACAACCTCTAGTCCACTCGCCTGCTGAGTGGATCGCCGTAAGCAATGTTACCGCGACACAGAAGTTTTCAAAATCACATTCGTACTCACACACAGCGCAGCCCCTAAACGGAGACGCAATACGAGGAACAAAGGACGAGGCAAGTTTCGAAACGCGACTGGCCTACTTGGGGAGTTCTGAAAGGTTAATCGAGTAATGGCCGCAAACAACGCAACGAGAGCTTTAAAAAAAAACCGTTGCATGTGTGTACACACACACACACACACACACACACACACACACACACACACACACACACACAGAGAGAGAGAGAGAGAGAGAGAGAGAGAGAGAGAGAGAGAGAGAGAGAGGCGAAGGAGCGCGCGCGTGAGGCTGCAGCGCATGGGTTAAGTTCCCCCTGACGTTCAAACGGAAAGGGAAAGGGAAGTAACAAAGATGAAAGTGCAGCTGAACGCCTCGCGCGGAACACAACACGGGTTTCATACCGATCGAAAACATGAGCTAAAGCACTTGACGATATCAAGAGGCGGCCGGCTGCAAAATTAAAAAATCGACCCTCGGTTCGGAAGCTGCGGCGCTCGTTCGCTGTACACGCGACGCCATCCACTGGGCATCTGTTTTCCACAGTATAATATGTAAGACCATGTTATAGTCAGCATTCCTCTTCTTCCTCCATTTTCCTTCTATGGTCTCGCTTTACTTTCTGAACAGGTGTAGGTGAGTAGCACGTGCTCACTTACGAAAGATAACCGAGGTTCGTTTCGCTGCAGCGCCAGTACATTAGTGAAAGGCTCTGCTTCGGAATCTTACTAACAAATGCAAACTAACGCTGTCGGTAGTGAGAGACATACCACGACCATTAATTATAGTTGTCGCATACGCAAGCGCTAATTATAACACTAGGAGAAGTAAAATCTAGTAACAATTCCCATACACTTCGTTAATACTGGGACAGCCAGCGACCTTTGTCAGCTAATTATTCACTGTTGATGGAATTTAGTCAAATCACTGTCAAGTCAGTAACTGTCTGGAAATTTACCATTGGAGATGAATGTAACAGGCATTTATTTACATCGGATCATCAAATTAAATGAAATCAGTTACAAATTTTAGCTGCATTCAGCAGAGTGGGAACTTGTCTGGGCGCATAGCGTCAAAGCCAATGCGAGACTGGTTCAAAATGGTTCAAATGGGTCTGAGCACTATGGAAGTTAACATCTGAAGTCATCAGTCCGCTAGAACTTAGAACTACTTAAACCTAACTAACCTAAGGACATCACACACATCCATGTCCGAAGCAGACTGAAGCGCCTAGAACCGCTCGGCCACAACGGCCGGCACTGGTGGGCATTTCCGCTGTGAACGAGACAATCCTGCTATATTTTCTTGTCACTACTCGAACTCAGAATCGCTCTTTCCTCAACATGTCAGAGCGGTCCCAGAACAAATGTGTATTCCATCATATTAACTTTGTTATGTTAGAAAATGAAAGAAGCACGTATCAGTTTTTAGCGATACAGATCAGAAGCTTTGGTGTCCGGATACTATGTCAGGTGAACCTTAGCCAAACAACGACAACAGCAGATACGGGTGTTGGGTGCCTAGGAACCAGGAACAGCTGAGACACTACAGAGATTCGTACACGGCGCGCAGCCGGGGACTAGCTGCGTAAAGGAAATATCGACAAACGGCGCAAGCAAGGTTGAACACAGAGAGACGAGACTAGACAACTTTATAAGATACTTGCTGACAAACCAGGGACCGTCCGTGTATTCATTTTACCAATTTTCTATAAGAAACGAAAACAAAAAGTTAACTGTTTGTAGTGCAATACTGAGAAAAAAATCATTTCATGTATTTGTGAAAAGAGCTTTGGTATTATGAAACAGTCGCACAAAGAAATATGCATAATGTACAAATCCATAACTCCAGATTAAGAGACATACTATGCAGAATACAAATTCTCTGTAAACTTTAACTCAGGTATTATTAAAAACAATATTTCTAATTAATATCCAGGAGCCACGACGAATAAATTCTTGGTGAGCCCGCCCTTTAGCAAGTGACAAAATTTTCCATGAGAAAAAAATTGAGAGATGACAAACCCTCTCCGCAGTATTTAACAGACTGCCCTGTGACTTGTTAATTGTAATGGCAAATGCAAGCCTACAATGTAATTCTGTAAACGTCTACTGTTTTCACCTACAGCCGTTGCGCTTTGCAATTTAAAGCTGCTAAAAGCGCTGTCAGGTGACAGGCATTTCCTTAAGTTGACTCGGCAGTGGTAGTGTCTTAGTGGTAAAGAATAAATTAATTAGAACTTTATGCATGACGCGACATTTTTTCACGCATCACAGTGTTTATAATGTCCTATCTATCGTACTGTGTGTCGACAACATCCCGCGGCATATATGGACAACTGACTGTGAAATATGTTGCGACAAGAATTAGCAGCACAGGACTGACAAATTTAAACGACATGTATGATGTGGCAGTTTCTCACGTATCTCAATGTTTATGACGTTGTCTTCTGAAGTATAATAGGCAGGTGGTTCTTACCCCAAAGCCGAGTGTTGTCTGAATCTAAGGTGTGTGCGTAGGAAGCCCGTCGGTCCAGTGGTTTTAAGAGGAGATGTTGCACACACACACACACACACACACACACACACACACACACACACGTGTGGCAGCCAAGGCGCATGCGCAGCCCCGGCGCCCCTCTTCAGTTTGTACATGGCAGACTGATGGGAAGGGAGGGCTATTATCTCGAATTACCTGCCACGCGCGGTAGTCGGGAAGCGACAGCTGCCAAAATAAGAAACGCACTCCCTGCGGAGCAGTTGCTCTGGTGGGGCTGTCGCGCCTCGTCTGACGACTGCGGCCGTCACATGTTCGCTAATCGCACCGCCTGCCTCTGATCCAAACTCGACACACCCAGAGCTAGCCGAGCCTAAGACCAGCTTTGTACCGTGGTTTACGACCATGATGGAACTCATTCTTGACGGGATGACATCGTCCTTTGTAACAGTAACTTCTGGATACACCAAGGAAGTGTTACAGGGACGTTACAGTTCACAATACGTGAGACTATCTAATGGATAGAGTGGGAAGGCTCCGCCAGACTTTGCATATGGCACACGGGCTGGCAGTTGACCCTGAACGTGAATTAATTGCTCATAAACGGGTGAAAAACTCTGCTGTCCTATTACAGTACGAACAATAAATCAATGGAATCAGTAACATATCGGAAAAATATCTAGGAGCAACCATCTACAGTAACGAAGTGAAACAGTATAAAAGTAATGGTAGTACAAGAAGTTCCAAGCACTAGTTTCACTGGAAGGATGACAAGGAAAAATACTTTATCCACGAATGACGTGGCTTAAAAATACCACTCCTTCGACCGTTTCTTCAGTATTTCATAACAGTCTATGGCATTTACCAGGTAGGATTAATAGAGGAGACAGAGAAGGTCTAAAGAAGAACGGTGCATTTCGTCGTGGGTTATCCGTCTAGTAGGAGCAAGAGCGTTACAGAAGTGCTTATCAATCTCCATTGAAAGATGCCAAAAGAGGTACTGTCCATTACAGAGAGGTTTACTATTAATATTCTGAGAGTACATATTTCAATAAAAATTATGAAAATCATTGCTTTATCCCGTATACATATTGCGAAATAGGCACGATGTGAAAATCAGACTAATTCGAGCTCACTCGGACGTTTACCAACAATCATTTCTCCCATGAGCCATACTGTATGTGGAGCAGGAACGGGGAGAAATAATAGTGGTAGTATTCTTTGCCATACATTGCAAGATGCTCTTAATGTACACATGTAGAGCCTCCGCATCTTTGCGAACCTTGCTGTTATCGGCGCTACTACCCAAGAAGTTCAATTTTTCTTCTGTATGTGGCAGTTTTACCTGTAATGAATGCGTATCGTGTAATGGGGAAGAAAATGCTTGTGTGAAACCCCGTAAAAATGCGATCCATTGGACTTATTGGAATATATGTATATTTCAGACCTACTGCAACGAGTTCACCCTAATCATGCAAAGCGCATGAAGTTATGCACTGAAAAGCACGGAGATCATGTTGAAAATATTGTTTATTAACAGTAAAGTGACTAAAATGTGCTTTTATCATTATTTATTGGAATTCCCTATGTAACCAGACGTTATGGGCTACCTGCACAGATGGCGGTAGTATCATATGCACAAGATAAAAAAGGGAGTTGCACTGGCGGAGCTGTCCTTTGCACTAATGTGAATCACGTGAAAAGTTTTTCGATGTGATAATGGCTGCAAGACGAGAATTAACAGACTTTGAACTTGGAATGGTAGTGGAGCTAGACGCATGGAACATTCCATATCGGAAATCGTTAGGGAAAGGTCCAAAGCTTCAAGGTCCAAAGCGTCAAGGTCCAAAGCGTCAAGGTCCAAAGCGTCAAGGTCCAAAGCGTCAAGGTCCAAAGCGTCAAGGTCCAAAGCGTCAAGGTCCAAAGCGTCAAGGTCCAAAGCGTCAAGGTCCAAAGCGTCAAGGTCCAAAGCGTCAAGGTCCAAAGCGTCAAGGTCCAAAGCGTCAAGGTCCAAAGCGTCAAGGTCCAAAGCGTCAAGGTCCAAAGCGTCAAGGTCCAAAGCGTCAAGGTCCAAAGCGTCAAGGTCCAAAGCGTCAAGGTCCAAAGCGTCAAGGTCCAAAGCGTCAAGGTCCAAAGCGTCAAGGTCCAAAGCGTCAAGGTCCAAAGCGTCAAGGTCCAAAGCGTCAAGGTCCAAAGCGTCAAGGTCCAAAGCGTCAAGGTCCAAAGCGTCAAGGTCCAAAGCGTCAAGGTCCAAAGCGTCAAGGTCCAAAGCGTCAAGGTCCAAAGCGTCAAGGTCCAAAGCGTCAAGGTCCAAAGCGTCAAGGTCCAAAGCGTCAAGGTCCAAAGCGTCAAGGTCCAAAGCGTCAAGGTCCAAAGCGTCAAGGTCCAAAGCGTCAAGGTCCAAAGCGTCAAGGTCCAAAGCGTCAAGGTCCAAAGCGTCAAGGTCCAAAGCGTCAAGGTCCAAAGCGTCAAGGTCCAAAGCGTCAAGGTCCAAAGCGTCAAGGTCCAAAGCGTCAAGGTCCAAAGCGTCAAGGTCCAAAGCGTCAAGGTCCAAAGCGTCAAGGTCCAAAGCGTCAAGGTCCAAAGCGTCAAGGTCCAAAGCGTCAAGGTCCAAAGCGTCAAGGTCCAAAGCGTCAAGGTCCAAAGCGTCAAGGTCCAAAGCGTCAAGGTCCAAAGCGTCAAGGTCCAAAGCGTCAAGGTCCAAAGCGTCAAGGTCCAAAGCGTCAAGGTCCAAAGCGTCAAGGTCCAAAGCGTCAAGGTCCAAAGCGTCAAGGTCCAAAGCGTCAAGGTCCAAAGCGTCAAGGTCCAAAGCGTCAAGGTCCAAAGCGTCAAGGTCCAAAGCGTCAAGGTCCAAAGCTTCAAGAGTGTGCTGATAATAATGCATTTCGGGCATTACCTCTCACCACGGACAATGCAGTGGCCGACGCCAGTTTAAACATTACAGGAATTAGGTACCCATGCGCCTGTTCCGTTTTCTTGGCCTACGTTCGTGTCTACATCCATATTCTACCACCACTGTGCGGTACATAACAGAGGGGACTTGTTGTTCCCATCTATCTATCTATCTATCTATCTATCTATCTACCTACCTACCTACCTACCTATCCATCCAAGTTAACAGCATCTATACTCAGCTCATTACGTACGTCTTCATTTCTAATTAGAGAGGTATTTATGTGCAGTCCTTCACATTTCTCAAGACTATCTTTTTATCTTCTTGGTGTAGTTAGCTGTGAATATAGCTTAATTATTCGTCGGGGCATTTGAATTTCGAGCGGCGTTGCAGGAGGTGCGCGGGTAACGAAAAGAGGGACGGAGCAACAGCAGAGAGGAGGACCAGCAGTGGCCACTGCTACAGGGCCTTTGCGCCAAGTCAACACACAGGCCTACAGGGGTTCGTTTAGGTGGGCCGCCTTGTTTGGACGGCAGACACACCGCAGCTCTTTAAATAATAAAAGCCAGCCGTCGTGTCCCGAAGTGCGCTCTGGACTCTTACCTCGTCTACCTATCGGTGGACAAACGACAAGGGCGGGGTAATCGTCCATGGGCTATCAGCGGTTACTGGAGACGCGTCGTCTTTGTTCGGGGATTATTAGTTGTTTTTCTACGCTTTTGAACAGAACAGGCGAGGCAGATACTAGATTGAGCCTAGGGACTGAGAACGGCCAAAAGTATGTGCCTTTCTTATCACAGCCAGGAGCAGAATCAAGTCGCCTTACTTTATCGGTAACAGACAGGCACTTCACGTTTTGTATTAAATTATCCATACCGAAACAGTTGACTATAGCTTACGGTGTTTTGCAGAAATTAAAATGAAGTACCTTTATTGTCGATGCACAAAGACATGAAACCTACAGCAGCTCACCAAAACTGCGCGTGCGTGTGTAGAAAGAGAGCAATCTGTCCCGAACAAAGGTTGGCGGAAATCATAGCGATACCCACCCCCCCCCCCCCCCCCCCCCACAGTGCGTCCAGGGGCCGCCTTTGTCGTCCAAAACTTCGTTTATTTTCCTTAGGATTGACGCATCTAAGTGCTCAAGAGGCTGCTCCCAAATAGACTAAAGGATCCGATATGTGAACAATCACTGGTGTCAATCACAATCAGCAACTGTCGTGAAGTATTTTTTGGCATCAGTTTATCCTTATAACGATCCCATAACCCTAACTGAATGAAAAGCGGATGCCATATTACATTTGCGGAAGAACCCCACGGAGCTCGTTCACAAAACCATCGCTTGGGCAATTCCTGAGTATTATTAGACTGTGTGGGACCTACGCAAAGATGCATTAAAGGAGAGGGAAAGACAGAAGTGGGTATCTACGCGCTTCGTCACGTGTCCGGTTTGTCTGAGTGACGGTGTTCTGTAAGAGACCACATGGGAATCGGATTTTTGTAATATTTATGCTACACGGAGGTTAGAAATCGAGTATCACTCTCTAAAAGTAGTTCGATGCAAATCTTAAAAAATGTGAGCAAATCTACTCTGAAGTTTTCAGAGTGTCGTTAATACCCCCAAAGAAAGGTAGAGTGGTAACGTAGCATTCTGATAGAAAGTCTGTCTACCACGCAGAGGTCTTCGATTCCCAGCTGATGCAAATTTTTACACAAGTGCATGTTCTATGAGCATTTCTGTGAAGCATAAAATATAAAAAGATGAAAAATCATTAGCTCTCGTGAATGGTAATCGTCTGATTGCTAGACTGTCTCGTTTCGATCTTTTTTTTGTTTTTCTATTCTTACCGAATACTTTCGCAATTCATCAAATACAGGGTAGCGCAGATAAAAGTACCCCGTTTAAGTACAGAGGAAACGCAGCGAAATTACAGAAACGAATAGTTGAAATGGACTTGTCATTTATTTACAGTGAAAAATACATTTATAGAAGATGTTGGAAGTGACCCCCAAGCAACATCCATACACAGCTGTGCACGTCTAAGCGTATTCAGATACACCCGACCTTAAGTTCGGATATCGATGGCGGCAAATTCTCAACTGATTTTGTCTTTCAGTTCCTGTATTATGTACGTATTTGTTTCATAGACCTTGCTCTTCAAGTGTCCCGACAGTAAAAAATGATATGTTAGATTCGGCGAGCGTGGTGGCCATAAATGTTTGCTGACAGTTCGTCCCTCAGTGAAACCATAAATGTCTGCTGACAGTTCGTCCCTTAGTGAAGTCATGGACTCGTTCCAGGGATACCATAGACGTGTGGCACATTGCCCCACCTTGCTGGAAGAAGCAGTATTCTCTTTCATATTCAGTGAGTTGCGCACAAAATTTATCAAAAATTTCCATATACGCAACCGTGTTGAGGATAGTGACAAAAATATGAATACAATGATGTACGTTCCTGTTACACCGCACCAAACGCCTATTTTTTCACAATGGAGGGATTGCTGACACAGAATGTTAGGGTTTTCCGTTGTCCAGTACCTCGTTTCTGTGAATTCGCCTGACCGGAAAGATGAAACCATGCTTCATTTCTTATGATGTAATGGAAACGGTGCAACAAACCATGACTGATGTTATTCAAAACCCACGCGCTGTAATCTACACGTTTCTGTCATCCTCCTCAATTGCTGCACAACCGTCACACGATATGGCTTCAAATTAAGATTTTTCAACATCCGCTGGCAACCCCTCCTACGTACACGCGCCAGTCCGGCCAAATTGCGTGTAAACTGCATTGGGCTCTGAAAAATTGTTCGGCGAATGTCTGCAATTAACTTCTGGTGTGCGAACTGAAATAATTCTTCGTCATTTTTACATTTCACACAGATCCGCAGGTGCGCCAATTTTCATACAGTCTCTGCATTGCTCTGTTTGCTGGTAGCCCTCCAACCGGAAACTTTACCACGAAAATTTCGCGGGTTTCCTTAATCGAATCCGTTTTCACATATGCGTCTACAGGTTCAACTCTCTCTTCTGTCGAGAAAATCATTTTCTAGACTGCAAAGAGAAACGTCTATCCTGCAATATTGACAGAAGAATGCTAACGACCTATTATAGCATAAAACAGTTCACTGTTGTAGCTGTTCATTCCAGAAGTCGAAATATTACATTTGTAGTGAAAGGAGAGGCGGGCTACTTTAACTGCGCCACCCTGCATGTACGAGGTGCATTCAAGTTCTAAGGCCTCCGATGTTTTTTCTAGTTAACTACTCACCCGAAATCGATGAAACTGGCGTTACTTCTCGACGTAATCGCCCTGCAGACGTACACATTTTTCACAACGCTGACGCCATGATTCCATGGCAGCGCCGAAGGCTTTTTTAGGAGTCTGTTTTGACCACTGGAAAATCGCTGAGGCAATAGCAGCACGGCTGGTGAATGTGCGGCCACAGAGAGTGTCTTTCATTGTTGGAAAAAGCCAAAAGTCACTAGGAGCCAGATCAGGTGAGTAGGGAGCATGAGGAATCACTTCAAAGTTATCACGAAGAAACTGTTGCGTAACGTTAGCTCGATGTGCGGGTGCGTTGTCTTGGTGAAACAGAACACGCGCAGCCCTTCCCGGACGTTTTTGTTGCAGTGCAGGAAAGAATTTGTTCAAAACATTTTCGTAGGATGCACCTGTTACCGTAGTGCCCTTTGGAACGCAATGGGTAAGGATTATGCCCTCGCTGTCCCAGAACATGGACACCATCATTTTTCCAGCACTGGCGGTTACCCGAAATTTTTTTGGTGGCGGTGAATCTGTGTGCTTCCATTGAGCTGTCTGGCGCTTTCTTTCTGGATTGAAAAATGGCATCCACACCCCATCCATTGTCACAACCGACGAAAAGAAAGTCCCATTCATGCTGTCATTGCGTGTCAACATTGCTTGGCAACATGCCACACGGGCAGCCATGTGGTCGTCCGTCAGAATTCGTGGCACCCACCTGGATGACACTTTTCGCATTTTCAGGTCGTCATGCAGGATTGTGTGCACAGAACCCACAGAAATGCCAACTCTGGAGGCGATCTGTTCAACAGTCATTCGGCGATCCCCCAAAACAATTCTCTCCACTTTCTCGATCATGTCGTCAGACCGGCTTGTGCGAGTCCGAGGTTGTTTCGGTTTGTTGTCACACGATGTTCTGCCTTCATTAAACTGTCGCACCTACGAACGCACTTTCGACACATCCGTAACTCCATCAGCACATGTCTCCTTCAACTGTCGATGAATTTCAATTGGTTTCACACCACGGAAATTCAGAAAACGAATGATAGCACGCTGTTCAAGTAAGGAAAACGTCGCCATTTTAAGTATTTAAAGCAGTTCTCATTCTCGCCACTGGCGGTAAAATTCCATCTGCAGTACGGTGCTGCCATATCTGGGACGTATTGACAATGAACGCGGCCTCATTTTAAAACAATTCGCATGTTTCTCTTTCCAGTCCGGAGAAAAAAAATCGGAGGCCTTAGAACTTGAATGCACCTCGTACTAAATAACTCCTATCTAGTGGCGATTTTTACGAAAAATGCACCTATTCTTGTTTTTAATTGCATGTTGCACACAGAATACAGTTCTCACAGCAAATTTAAATTCCTAATTACCAATATTTTATAAAAATTGTCAATAGAGATTGTTTAAATTTAAAAAAATTAAAATTTTTCAGTCTTCGCGGAAATCCTCGTGGAACGTTCAATTTTGTTCAAAAATATTCAGTGGCCCAGAATCCAACCTGAGCCCCCAGGTGGCAACAGACCATTTTACCATAGACAGACAGCCTGTCAAAGTTATACCGTCGATTTAGGGTATTAAAGAAGCTCAGCATAGTTTCTAAGTCGATTTTCTTGAGAATTTCTGAGATTCGCATAGAACATCTTTGGACGATTTATGTTTGATATATACAAAAAAAAGGGAAGAACGGAAGGGAAGAACAGAAGGTGTGGTCTCCTTTGATATGCTCAACGATCTGCAGGACAAGTGCTGTTCATCGGCGAGAACATTCTCGACAAAATTCGAGACCACACCGCTCGAATTACTGAAACAAGCAACGCTGCTTCCTTCAATATACATCTCGCGTGATAGCATGACAACAAACTCAGAAGTTCATTCTTTGCTGCATTCGTTCTTAAGCTAATGGGAAACTGCTGTAAGCACAATATTCTTCCACATTACGGCATAGTGAAGGTGACAGTTATCTCCTCACAAGTGTGGAAAGCGGCAAGCCCGTCGGCTGGCCTCGCTTCATTTATTACTTTAATTATGCAACTACAGGGGGCTGAATCAGTTTAATGAGGATTATGACATCACGTGATTGTTGTGTGTTTATCTTACTTTCTGGTCTTAGCGTTCTATAATCTAAGGTGATTCTGTGTACGTTAATTTGTTTTATGGGCTTCCTTCGAAAGTGAGGAGTGCTGAGAATATGAGACAGGCGACACGTAGCGAGGCCCGGCAAAACGAGCTGTAAGAGGCCATGGGCACGCCAGCCTTCGCAGAAACAGAGGGAGAAGAAACTGCAGGTAAGGCGTCCTCGCCGTGTCGAGGGATGAAAGTCGCTTTGTCGCACAGAATGCAAGCAGAAAAGCCATTGTCCGCTTATAGGGCAGTCTACGGGTCGCTCGAGATAAAAAAAGCCTTCGCTCCAGAAGACGGAACTCTTCCAGCGTGTCAAGCGTTAATAGCTTGTTAAGAGAGACACTTGGACAGATAAGCATCTCTTGGCTTTCATAAAAATTTGACAAACAGCTCTGACCTGCTTAATGTTCGGACGTGGGAGCAAAGTTGGGAACTAGTGCCACAGAAAGTATTCTTAACATTTTCATGGGACCCGTAATGCGAGGCTAGTTGACGGCTGAATCAGCACCGATTGGCTTGTTAGGCGATGACTTGAGGAGGATGTAACACTTGGCGGGAAGCTTTTAAGGAAAGAGGGGACAAAATTCAGTTCATTGGCTTTTCGACATTTCGCCGTTTCGTAGCGCGATATATTGTAAAAGAAATAGTTATGCCGTTGCCGGGCGGTAATAATTTCTTCAGAGAATTCGTGGACGCCTTTTGTTGGCGGGAGACGGGAGCAAAGCGGTTGTGACAGTCTTCAGAAATATCAGAATGGCAGTAACTGAGGAGATGATGAAAGGAGAAGTTACAGACAGAGGCAGATGAAGTCGCCGAGTCGCTTACAGCTGCGGCGTGTTAGGACAAGCCAGAGTATTTTAGCTCAATTTCAAGATAGCTTTCATTGCCTCACACTCGTCAGTGCTTCCTCATCTTTAAGATTCCTCGGTTATGGTTCCTGACATATTGTGATGGTCACAGTCAGGTTATGGTACCTTTCACACGAAGATACGCGAGATTTTAAGAAAATCCACATTATTCGTTAACTGCCAACTCTTAGATCTTTAGGTAGCAGTTCTCATCCACAAAGTACATCTCTGTAAAGCGCATGCCAATGTAATTGTTTTTTATTGCATTATAATCGATGTGTGATTTATAGTATACCATAGTGTACTACTTAATTTTGAGTTTATTATTAGATCCATATGATGTCAACTACCCACCTTTTAGATTCACTGCTAGCACTTACAAAAAATTAAAGCGTTAATAATTACGTTGTGCACACTAAATAAAGCACTGAATCTCAAGTGTGTGTATAATTCATGATTAATTCTGATTAAGTTAGATTTCATTTTCACTCACCAGGGTTTAGCACAAGGTCTGACACACATTGACCCAACGTATGGTCGACTTGTATTTTGGCGTATGGAACAGGAACACTGGGAGGATGATAGAGCAAGTAACTATTTTTGAACACTGTGGCCGCCACCACGCAGGGTACGGTAGCTTGCCGAGTACAGGTGTACATGAAACTATTCCATTTACTTCAAAATGGAAGGATAATTACGAACTGTGCTTCCTTTTTTTTTCCTTCAAGACACATCACAATGACTACTTAACGCTCGGTCAGAGAAAACGTGGTATTTCACGCCCATGCACATCAGACCAATCTTGCATACTTACACCTGTGAACTTAGAGGTTAGACTCCTTTGCTCGAAACGATTACTACATTAGTGAACGAGCTTTGAACTAAGATCCTGTCATAAACATTACCACTTACCTTTCCTTTCAATGCCCATAGAGGCCCATCTGACGAAGTATGATGCGAATGAACGCCCGGACCATTAAAGAAGCCCCATCATACGCCACAGTTGAACGGAAACAATCACATGTTATCCATATACACACAACCTTCACGAAACTGTAAAAGACACGTCTGATCACATTATGTGTTTTCAGCGGTCAGAAATCCATCGTTTTTGTTCCTTTCATGTCTGAATACTGTGTCTGAATTTGCCGCAGTGTTGGTTTCGTCTACAATGTTCTGTAGGCGATCCCCCTGCGACCCACAAGATTTATGTTTTGGTAGCCTTCCCTAAATCGCGAAAGGCAGATGTACGGACGACTCCCCCGATAGAGGTCACTGCCAATTTCCTTTCATTGTCACGCGAAATCCGCAACATAAACGTGCGCAACCCCAGCATCACAACGAACAACAGACATACTACCGGCTCCTAACACTAGCAGATCAGTGACAAGACGAACGATACCATTGAATTACAAGAGACTGAGATACTAAAAATTTTATCTTTACACAGCAGGTCGTACGCGTTATGCTGGTAAGCAAGGCGTTCAAATGACTTCAGGAAGCGGCGTATGCACCCGAAAAATTTAGTTAATGAAGTCAATAACATTTCAATGCACACACTTAATAGTGCTACAAAAATTTGTAAAGACTTTATTGGATTCACTACCTGGACTTTCTGCTTTAACTGATACTTTTCTCTATCTAATCTCTCCACGGTAATGTAAGCACAACACACTGCACACAGTTTTCACGTTGGACACACATACATCAGACTTTGCAACGCGTTGCGCTTTCCGTGGTCACATTTGTAAGGCGACATGAGAACTGAGCGGAAACAACAAGACTACTAGTTTTATACAGTGATACCGAATTTGAATCTTCCGTAGATGGATGTGGCAAAGTTACAAACCGATAAAGAATAGTTAAATAAATTTAGAGCTTAAATAGTGATTGGTCAACGCAAATCCTCAGTAACTTACGTTTAGTTAGGGTGTACCTTAATCAAATGCTGAGAAAATAGTTATCTGCAGTAGTTTCCGGTGTTACTCTGCACGGAAGTTACTAACTACAATGTATGTCTAGTTAAGCGTGACATCGCATTTAAACTTAGGTCCAGTAAGCCCACGCTACTTACTTTTCTCATGACCTACCTCGCGTTAGTGAAGTGCAACTACGCTTAAATTTGACATTTCTGACAGAAAGAGTCGCCCATGCGGCAGCTATCGCACGCTGTACGAGATTCGGCGGCATCTCTACAGAAATGTCATGTGGGTGCAATTTCGAGCCCTTCTCACAGAGAAGCTTGCTAAAACTACTATAAATGTTCTGCCAGTGATTTCTGATTGAACAAAAATGAAAATCAATGCTATAGATTGGTAAGTACAGCTAGTCCCGTTTCTGGAATACCCTAAACGAATTTTAATTCGTTTGTAAGTACAGTGGTTACAACAGACGGTCGATTACTCGTCAGGCTGAAACCCCGTATTCCCATGGGTCACGCAGCGTTTACACCGTGCCCTGCTTAGAACAATCGTCCTGAACTATTCAGCAGCTCAGAGGGGCGGCTGGCCTTTCATCTGGGATTCCGTTTATCTCCGGCCTTGCCACCGAAGCGCCACAACCCGGAAGTGGTTACTGCGTCTGTTCTGGGTTTCGATTGGAGGGCGTGTCCAGCCACTCGCTTTGGCGTCTTGTTCGAACTGTTGCAACGGAGACACACTGTAAGAGTCCCCAATACCTAAAGTGGCAGAATGGTCTTAAAAAATGTATCGCCGTCGTAAATACCGGCAAGTACGCAGGTAGCTCTAGACGCATTAATAACACTGCTGACTAGTAACACTGCTCTTGTCTTCCCGAATCCCAGAGCTCTAACTCGGCAACTAGTATCTTACAAGGTAACAGTGACGAAGTTGAGCGGGTGTGATGTGTGGCATGTGTGTAAATGCAACGTAGCACGGAGCACTGAACAAAATCATCTTCACTGCTTTCCATACACAGTGATAACGTTGTCTATACTGCAGATATTTAGACCTGGGTGTACTTGTGTTTTCTCTGTATGTGGGCTAAGCACTGTTCAAGTCTTACGTTCTTATCTGTGATGGCAACAAGAATACATTCCTGCCGAACGCAGCAAGTGAACAGCAAGATGCCTGTAATTACATTTTCTTCGGCGATCATGTTTTATAAACACATGTCACTGAGAGACTCCACATTGGCGCTCCCGCAATAGTTCAGCAGTTTGTGAAGACACGCAATTAATCTTGCACATTATGTCCGTAGCTTCGTTGTTCGTGTGCAGCAGGGCATTTCAGAGATCTGTCAACAGGAAACGCCCAATTATCAAATCTATGAGCAATGCCTTATCACAGAAGTTCTTTTTGTCTTCAATGGTACTTAAACATTCTCACGCAAAGAGTTTCAGAGGAAGATTTAGTTATTTTCGTACTTTCAACAACACGCAACCTGATTTACGGTAATGTAATACGTAGGTATTCAGACACGTAGTATGTGTGCGACAATAACTGCTCATATACTATAGTCCGAGAATATCGAAAAATTTTGAATACATCTTGCGAGTATACCGTCAAATTGGCAAAGTAATTTACAAGTGCAGATTCAAAGGTTCAGGTGGTTTATGGTCATCCTTGCACTTCATTGCGACGCTTAGATATATGGGCGAATCAGTAACAATGAGGTTAGAAAACTGACCAAGAACCAACACTTCAGTTTCCACAGCAATAGTACAGATTATTCACCGCTTTAATAACACTTTCCATTTCATTTTCTTCGACAACCACCTACACGAGCTATCTACAGACTTCCGCATATAATTCGAAGCTCCTGCTTCACCTTAACTTTTCGTTCGTTCTACTGTTACTGCAACTGCCGATCAACCATCGCTGTAGCAAGGATCACGTGCTCCTATGCTGAAGTCAGGGCGTCCGCCTAAAACTTGGAACTACTGGAAACACTCCCCAATCTTGGTATGAATGCTCTGACGTCCTTCCCTCTTCGAAGGTCCACAGGTTATTCAATTTCGCAACTTCAGAGCGACTATCAAAATTTTATTTAACAACAGAGGTCTTTAAAGCATTCCGAGGTGTGGTTGCCAAATAATTGGTTTTCTAATCCACTGGCATTCTCATTGACTTAGACCCCTCTATCCTTTAAAACCATTGTCGTTTGTGCTTTCAACACTGGTATAATCACCGTTCTCTTCATGCTTGGAGCATTAGCAACCGTTCCATATAATTATATATCAAACTGCTCCAACAAAAAAAGTAGTAAAAGATCACGTATAATACAAGCCCTCTTACACTATTGTGACATTCATTGTCTAACGAGACCGATAACAGACCAGTACCTCTCGAACGCATGTCCTGTTCGCGTGTTGAACTTGGTATGTGCATGAAGCTTTAAACAATTTGAACGAAAAGCAACAATACACGAGTATCTGACAGCCCTGATGGAAATAAATATAGCTTGACTAAAATAAACACGTGTGTGACAATACAAATAAGAAAATTTATAATTCGCAACACTGCTAATATATTAATATATATTATATATATATTAACATATATTAATATATATCCAAGACAAAGTGAATCCACAAAATCCTAGCAAATTCACGTTCAGGAAGCTTTCTGGAGTGTCGCACTTCGATCGGATTTGGAAAAAAATTCGTCATCCCTTCTAAGGATACTTATGAACAAAGTACAGAGGGCTGGTAGGAAAAATCCAAAACCACCACTGATGCTCTACACTGTCGCAGTGACTAACACGTTTTTCGTACCGCAGTTTTGCACCATTAACAGTCATATGATACCCACTGTTGGATGAACGTTTGCGTTTGGATTATTCGACACGTTACGATGTTCAGCTACACATCCGCATCTTTCCTGTCACATTTCCTTCAGCCTGGCAATACATCGTAGTGTAGGTACTTTTTGACTTTAGCGACAACCTTCCTTCGTCTTTCAATCATCCATTCGCCTGGCTACTCGGTCCTGCCGAACTACAGTTACTTCTGCGCCCCCTTTCTGTTGCCTGATGTGTCAGTGTCAGTGTTTCTTTTCTCTCCCTCTCCCTCTCCCTCTCGTTAACTTCTATCATCCTCGGCGCCGAGCTAAACACTCTCCACTTTAAAATCCAGATTGAATAATTACTCGTCTGAAAAATCTATATTTATGGATTCGGAAAGGACGCCTTACAAGGCATACTATAAACAGTGCACTAGAGCAGGTTTTTTGGGCTATGCAATTCAGAGCTCCGTAAAATGAAAATTTCACGGAGATTTTACTCCTCTTAAAATATTTCGCGCTATTATGCCGTGGTCGGATTAATTTGCTGTTGAAATCGCAAGGTGCCGTTCCCCGTCTGTGGACATATCCAAGGGTGGTTGTATCTTTTTCGACAGTTTGCTACTTAGTGAGCCATTATTTATCATAATCATCACCATAATCGTCATCCCCACCATCACAATCAGAATCACCACCATCACAATCAGAATCACCACCATCACAATCAGAATCACCACCATCACAATCAGAATCACCACCATCACAATCAGAATCACCACCATCACAATCAGAATCACCACCATCACAATCAGAATCACCACCATAATCATTTCCAGTACAATACAGTACAGTTATTTGCAAATTCAAAATCATTATCTACAATGTGTACATTAGACATTGTACATGTCAAATTTATTTTGAGGTCCAAAATTCGGCGAGTTTTGATTGCTGGGATATTTACTGAAACTAGGTTCTCTAGTGTGCCGGTTAAAGGCAGCTATCTTCAAAGTCCCCATATTCGCAAGTTGCATCCCCATTAATATACCCTCACTGCTTCAAGTTTTGTTTGCACCATGTCACTCCACTTCATAGTGTGTTCAAAGTCTTCCCCGTCTGGTAGGGTAGTTGGAAACCAGCAGCGGGTTCTTTCTTTAGGTTTTGGTTGTTTCTTCCAGTTGCCTTATTCCGCAGCAGTTCTTTTCGGCGGGCGGAAGCTGACGATATAATGGCTTCAGTTGTTCTTTCTCGACTTCAGCTTGGGACACGATGTTTCGCTTCCGGACATGGGATGCCTGGAACCGTTTTCCTCTTTCTTCTTAACCTCTGCCGCTGTTCTAACCATTTACAATGCGGTGTCAACGTTCCTGAACAGAGGACAGAAGAGAGACTGGTCGAAAATTCTTTGGGTCTGTCACATTTTTTTCAAGGTTTCAATGTTGCTACCATTTTAACTATACGACAGATTTTGGGTATCTGCAGCTTCGAGACACAGTTGTTACTCAGGACTGAACCAGTACAAAGCTAAGATGTGAATTAGACCTTCGACAAAGGGACAGCCTCCCTTCGAAGATGCCCTCCGCAGACGGGGGCTGAACGTCGAGTTTCAACAGGAAATTCATCGGACCGTACCAGAATAGCCCGGAATATTAAGTGCAGTTCAATGCGTCTGCGGCAGCAGCATCATTACTGATGTAGTCTCTTTTGTATTGGCAGTGGTCTCCGGAAGGTCGGGTAGTGACCTCGTGTAGGGTGTCCCAACTTGCGGCCCCCGGTCTCGCGAAGCTAACTGCGGATAACGTATAGCGAGCAGCTGGTGTGAGAAGCTCGCGGACAGCCGGGCGGCGGTAATAAAAATAGCAGCGCGCGGCGCCGGCGCAAGTGGGTCAAGTCTGCGGCGCTAGGAGCGTGGGCCCGCCGGGCCTTGACCCGCGCCACGAGCCGCGGCAGCCGGCAGCCGCCCGCCGTATTGATCGCCGCCGCCCTCCCCCGCAGTGGACCCGCCCGTGGGAAACCGGGGCACTCCGGCGCAGCGGTCGCCGCCACAGCACATCGCTCCTGGTGCTTCTTCCTCCTCCTCCTCCTCCTCCTCTTGTCATTGCAGTTTTCAGTCCGGAAACTGGTCAGACGGAGACAGTCCACGCTTGTCCATCATCGTCTGTGCTAACCACAAAAGATCTACAAACATCTGAACCTAGACAACGTCGATTACAGGATCAGTTTCCTATCTGCAGCGAAATGGAAGCTTATCTGAAGCCTCCTAGGAGATTAAAACTGCGTGCCGGACAGTGACCCGAACACGGGATCTTTGCCTTTCGCGGGCAAGTGCCCTAGGCCCTAAGCTGCCTGAGCACGACTCCCAACCCGCCCTCACAGCCTGGAAGGTAGGATATCAGTTACAGACGGAAGTGGAATTGCGACGCCATCTCGTGAGTCGTGCTCGTATAACTCAGTCTACATCTACATCCATACCCCGCAAGCCACCTGACTGTGTGGCGGAGGGTACCACGAGTGCATCTATCGGTTCTCCCTTCTATTCCAGTCTCGTATTGTTCGTGGAAAGAAGGATTGTCGGTATGCTTCTGTGTGGGCTCTAATCTCTCTGATTTTATCCTCATGGTCTCTTCGCGATATATACGTAGGAGGTAGCAATATACTGCTTGACTCCTCTGTGAAGGCATGCTCTCGAAACTTTAACAAAAGCCCGTACCGAGCTACTGAGCGTCTCTCCTGCAGAGTCTTACACTGGAGTTTATCTATCATCTCCGTAACGCTTTCGCGATTACTAAATGATCCTGTAACGAAGCGCATTGCTCTCCGTTGGATCTTCTCTATCTCTTCTA
This sequence comes from Schistocerca americana, assembly GCF_021461395.2. Classification (NCBI taxonomy): domain Eukaryota; kingdom Metazoa; phylum Arthropoda; class Insecta; order Orthoptera; family Acrididae; genus Schistocerca; species Schistocerca americana. The sequence continues at coordinate 942,033,211 of NC_060121.1, read as the reverse complement.
TCAACCCTATCTGGTACGGATCCCACACTGCTGAGCAGTATTCAAGCAGTGGGCGAACAAGCGTACTGTAACCTACTTCCTTTGTTTTCGGATTACATTTCCTTAGGATTCTTCCAATGAATCTCAGTCTGGCATCTGCTTTACCAACGATCAACTTTATATGATCATTCCATTTTAAATCACTCCTAATGGCTACTCCTAGATAATTTATGGAATTAACTGCTTCCAGTTGCTGACCCGCTACATGGTAGCTAAATGATAAAGGATTTTTCTTTCTATGTATTCGCAGCACATTACACTTTTCTACATTGAGATTGAATTGCCATTCCCTGCACCATGCGTCAATTCGGTGCAGATCCTCCCGCATTTCAGTACAATTTTCCATTGTTACAACCTCTCGACATACCACAGCATCATCCGCAAAAAGCCTCAGTGAACTTCCGATGTCATCCACAAGGTCATTTATGTATATTGTCGATGGAGTATTCGCCTACGAAAGGCAAACGACCGAGGTTCTAGCCACGGTCCGGCACACAGTTTTGATCTGCCAGGAAATTTCAACTGTCGTATTGCTCTACAATTTTTACTCGTAAACCCCCCCCCCCCACCCCTCATCACTCACTCACTCACTCACACACACACACACACACACACACACACACACACACACACACACACACACACACACACAAACACACACACAAACACACTCTTCACTCCATTACCAAATTTAATCGTTTGTGAGGATGCGAGATTTTCCACGATTTTGTAAGTACTAACCCTGATGGATATAGTGGACTGGTGCGAAAATCTGATACTGTTGTAGCATATAAATGAACAAGTTTCTTGTTAATGGGAAGAGGGGCTCGAGAATTAAAGTTAACCCTACTTTGCAGCGTAGTTGTTACGTTTTCGTCTGTTATTGTTGTGGTTTGTCTGAGTTATTTCTTCTGGGCTTCGTGCCGCGCCGTGCTTTGTCCAGCTGCGCCTGATGTCACCCACAAATGCTGCTCCAGAAAATATCGATGACACGAACGTCAGATGGACAGGAATATCAACAGCATTAACACTTCTTCCTGTGTTCATGTTAAGAACTTGTCTGTAAAACGCAATGAGAGTGTGTAGTCGTATAAAGAGGGAGATTAAATAGTGTTCGATCCACAAGTTGTTGAGATGCTCCATAGGTAAAGTAAGTAATAACGAGTGGCTGAGGAGAGTATGTAGGGAGTCCGTCAACTTTTACAGCATCAGAACAGTTTGGCAGACAGACTCTCGCAACTTCCTTTATGCCTTCGAATGCGTCCAATCCCGTATTTTAATCAAGTTGTAAGTTATTTTCTTCCTGGCTCGATTCTCTTAATTATCGGAGGTATCCCAACGATCTTAAGCATACTTCTGTAGCACTAAATACCACGTAGCTTCAAACTTCAGTCCGTCTGTACAGTTTATCGACCAAGTTTCGATTTGTTACACACCAGACAAATACCATCTCTAAAGACCTCCGAAACCGAGTAAATACACTGATGAGGCAGAAGTCATGTGATACCTCCTAATATCGAGGCTGACCTTTTGCCCGGCATTTACAGCAACTCGACCTGGCATTAACTGAAAAAGTCATTGGAAGCCTCGGAACAAACGCAAAGCCGTGCTGCCTCTATAGCCGACCATAATTGCGAGAGTGTTGCCGGTGCACGATTTTCTGCACGACCAGAGCTCTCGATTACGTCCCGTAAGTGATCGATCGATGGGATCCACTTCGGGCGATCTGCGTGCAGAATGTTCGCAGCGCTGTCCTAACGGCTTCGTCGTACGTCCCACATTGATTTCTGCTGTCATTTTACGCAGTGATGACTTCCTGTTAGCACTGACACCTTTACGCAGAAGCAGCTACTTTCGATCGATATGTGCAGGCCGTCGGCCACTGCATCGTCCGTGGCGAGAAGTGACGTCTGAAATCTGATATTCTCGTCACAGTCTTGACACCGTGGACCTCGCAGTACTGAATACTACAGCGATTTATGAAATGGTATGTTCCATGCCACCAGCTCCAACTACCATTCCGCGTTCAGAGTTTGTTAATTCCCGTCCTGCGGCAACAACCACGTCGGAAACCTTTTCACACGAATCACCTGAATACAAGTGACAGCTCCGCCAATACACTGGCCTTTTATGTCTTGTGTATGCTATACTTTCACCATCCCCATACGTGCATACACATTGAAACGCCAAAGAAACTGTTATAGGCACGCGAATTCGAATACAGCGATATGTAAACAGGCAGAACACGGCGCTGCGGTCGGCAACGCCTATACGAGACAAGTGTCTGGCGCAGTTGTTAGATCGGTTACTGCTGCTACGATGGCAGGTTAACAAGATTTGAGTTTGAACGACGTGTTATAGTCAGCGCACGACCGATAAGACATTTCCGAGGTAGCGAAAAAGTGGGGATTTTCCCGTACCACCATTTCACGGACCATTTCGCGACTGTGCCGTGAATATCAGGAATCCAGTAAAACATCAAATCTCCGACATCGCTGCGGCCGGGAAAAGAGCCTGCAAGAACGAGACCAACGACGACTGAAGAGAATCGTTGATCATGACAGAAGTGCAACCCTTCCGCAAATTGCTGCAGATTTCAATGCCGGGTCATCACTCAACAGGTGTCAGAGTGCGAACCATTCAGCGAATCATCATCGATATGGGCTTCGGAAGCCGAAGGCCCACTCGTGTACCCTTGATGACTGGACGACACAAAGCCTCATGCTGATGACTGGAAACATGTTGCCTGGTCGGAGAAGTCTCGTTTCAAATTGTATCGAGCGGGTGGACGTGTACGGGTTTGAGATCAACCTCATGAATCCATGGACTCTGCATGTCAACAGGGACTGTTCAAGCTGTTGGAGACACTGTAATGATTTGGGGGCGTGTGCAGTTGGAGTGATCTGGAACCCCTGAGACGTCTAGGTACGACTCGAACAGATGCCACGTGCGTAAGCATCCTGTCTGATCACCTGCATCCATTCATGTCCACTGTGCATTCCGACGGGCTTTGGCAATTCCAGCAGGACAATGCGACATCCCACACGCCCAGAATTGCTGCACGGTAGCTCCAGGAACACTGTCCTGAGTTTAAACACTTCCGCTGGCCGCCAACCTCCCCAGATCTGAACATTATTGAGGCTATCTGGGGTGCCTTGCAACGTGCTGTTCAGAAGATATTTCCGCTTGTCATACTCTTACGGATTTGTGGGCAGCCCTGCAAGATTCATGGTGTTAATTCCTCCAGCATTACTTCAGAGATTAGTGGCGTTCATGCCGCGTCGTGTTGCGGCGCTTCTGAGTGATCGCGGGGGCCCTACACAATATTATGCAGATGCAGCAGTCTCTTTTCTTCAGAGTGGCTTTCCTATTTCATGTCACCTCAGTGTTTATCGCCGTAGCCGAGACTACACGTCTGATATCCCTGTACCTCCATCATACAACTCACGATGCCTACCTGTCTAATTAAAGAGCTGTTCCTCGTAATCCCTTGCGTACAATCTGACTATGTGAAGATAAGTGTCATTGAATCCGCTAAGAGCACGGCGAAAATAAAACGAAATATAATAAAACCAAGGAGAAGAACGTATGATGAAATATTCCAGCAGGAAACGAACACAGCGCAGTCCACGCTGCCTTTCCAGAGGCATACGCTTTTCCCACATCTGTCTCGTTTGCTCAAACTTTGAACATAACCTTGTACATTAAGTGCCTAAGCAGGGCAAGTCAACGAATTGCTACGATGAGCTGCATCCGTCAAAATTTCACCTTTACACGAATTCCTATTTCCATTGACATCTCTCATAGGTGATTTCCAAAGTTATATTAAATACACTATTGTCCACTAAAATTGCTACACCACGAAGATGACGTGTTACAGACGCGAAATTTAACCGACAGGAAGAAGATGCTGTGATATGCAAATGATTGGCTTTTCAGAGCATTCACACAAGGTTGGCGACGGTGGCGACACCTACAACGTGCTGACATGAGTAAAGTTTCCAACCGATTTCTCGTACACAAACAGCAGTTGACCGGCGTTGCCTGGTGAAACGTTGTGATGCCTCGTGTAAGGAGGAGAAATGCGTACCATCACGTTTCTGACTTTGATAAAGGTCGGACTGTAGCCTATCGCGATTGCGGTTTGTAGTGTCGCGACATTGCTGCTCGCGTTGGTCGAGATACAATGACTGTTAGCAGAATTTGGAATCGGTGGGTTCAAGAGGGTAATACGGAACGCCGTGCTGGATCCCAACGGCCTCGTATCACTAGCAGTCGAGATGACAGGCATCTTATCGGCATGGCTGTAACGGATCGTGCAGCCGTGTTTCGGTCCCTAAGTCAGCAGATGGGGACGTTTGCAAGACGACAACCATCTGCGCGAACAGTTCGACCACGTTTGCAGCAACATGGACTATCTGCTCTGAGATCATGGCTGCGGTTACCCTTGACGCTGCATCACAGACAGGAGCGACCACGATGGTGTACTCAACGACGAAACAGGGTGCACGAATGGCAAAATGTCATTTTTTTGGATGAATCCAGGTTCTTTTTACAGCATCATGATGGTCGCGTCCGCGTTTGGCGACATCGCGGTGAACGCACATTGGAAGCGTGTATTCGTCATCGCCATACTGGCGTATCAGCCGGCGTGATGGTATGGGGTGCCATTCCTTACACGTCTCGGTCACCTCTTATTCGCATTGGCGGCACTTTGAACAGCGGACGTTACATCTCAGATGTGTGACGACCCGTGGGTCTACCCTTCATTCGATCCCTGCGAAACCCTACATTTCAGCAGGATAATGCACGACCGCATGTTGCAGGTCCTGTACGGGCCTTTCTCGATACAGAAAATTTTCGACTGTTGCCCTGGCCAGCACATTCTCCAGATCTCTCTCCAACTGAAAGCGTCCGGTCAACGTAGGCCGAGCAACTGGCTCGTCACAATACGCCAGTCACTACTCTTGATGAACTGTGGTATCGTGTTGAAGCTGCATAGGCAGCTGTACCTGTACACGCCATCCGAGCTCTGTTTGACAATGTTCAGGCGTATCGAGGCCGTTATTACAGCGAGAGGTGGTTGTTCTGGGTACTGATTTCTCAGGATCTATGCACCCAAATTGCGTGAAAATGTAATCACATGTCAGTTCTAGTATAATATATTTGTCCAATGAATACCCGTTTATCATCTGCATTTCTTCTTGGTGTAGCAATTTTAATGGCCGGTAGTGTATGTCATATGGCAACGGTACCGTCCCCAGAAATGGGACTCTTCATATTTTAGAGCAGTGACAAGTGACGTTCAGTATCAGGTACATCAAATAAGCAGGAACTCTTGTTTTTAACAACCAATACGAAGGAAACACACGAGAATGCATAATGTTTACGACTGCAGCAGCACTTCTTGTTAAACCACACGGCGCTCATGGCGTACTGTTACCTGCACCTCGGGTAGGCGGCATTTCATATAATGAAGTAAAGCTGTCAGCAATCCGAACGTCGATAGTGCTTTAATGGACCTGGTCGTGTTGGAGGTGCCTTCCCCTAACCTTCGAAAGCCAGATAGCAGTTTACTGGCAGACCTAAAGTTTCACGTGAGCTCCGAACCACCGTGTAGCTTGTCAGTTTTCAGCCTAGACGTGGAAGTTAAGGAATCCTGCTGCCTAAGCAGCAAAATAATACATGAAGGACAGAGCAAGAAGACATTAAAAGCAGACTATCATTTGCAAAAATGGCATTCCAGGCCAAGAGAAGTCTAACAACAGGATAGGAGCATTTGAGATGTGGTGCTACAGAAGAATGCTGAAAATTAGGTGCACTTGTAAGTCATGGGTAGGTTCTAAAGAGAAACGGCGTGGAGAGGAATATATGGAGAACACTGGCAAGGAGGGACAGGATGACAGGACACGTGTTGAGACAGAGAATAAACTTCCATGGTACTAGAGGTAGCTACAGAGGGTAAAAACTGTAGAGGAAAATAGATATTGGAATATGTCCCGCAAATAATTGAGGACATATGCTGCAACTGCTGCTCTGAGATAAAAAGGTTGGCTCAGGAGAGGAATTAGCGAGAGGCTGCATCAAACATGTCAGAAGACGAGAAATTGGAAAAAAAAGAAGAAAGTCATTGTTAGAGATTAAAGGAGTGGGAAAATAGAGCAAAATGGAACCACTCTCTTCTACTGATTAAGTATTTAGGATAGTGGTTCCCCCATAAAACTCCCGTCATATATTAAAATTTTAACTACAAGATGTGAGTCGATAAGAATGTGTTCTGTTTATTTCCAACCGTCTTTTACACTTAGTTTCCGGTCAGCCAATATCCACCGAAATTCATGCCAAAATTCATTTAGTTCCTCGTTTTTTCCCCTCATTGTTATCATGATCTACAGACAGGTTTTTCAGCTTTAAGTTGTGCCGAATGGAATCTTTGTTCTGAAGGTTTCTTCCAATGAAAACAGATACCAGCGACCGACCTTGAGCGAAAGAAACGCCAGTTCTGCTTTATTAAACTGTTTTACAGCGTCGTCTTCGTGGAGTACAGGAAATTTTACTTCTGCTCTAGTATCACTACGCGGAAATATTACCCCATTAGCTAAAAATTGTCTTAAAAGCCAGGAATTTATTTGATGTTACAGACATGGAAATGGCTAGATTCAAAACTAATCGCTACAAATCTCACATCAAAATATGAATAAATAATTTTATATTTGTTACAGGCCACTGAAGACGAGTAGGCGAAACATGTCTGGCACTCAGTGTTGTACACGAATTCATACACAGCGTTAACGTGAGGTGGGCTATGCACGGAAGCTGGACAGTAGCAGAAATGATCAGCGAACAAGATAACACAACAATCAGAAGATGTATTTAACTTTTATTTCTCCAAGCGAAGGACGACATTACAAATAATGCAGCAAGAAAGAGTCCCGCTATCACAATGTCAACAACAATGAGGCTAGCTGTACTGAGCACCAACGACCGTGTCGTAACGAAGATGCTCAAAGTGTACGGGGGTTGAGCGGCTGCCGCCGGCCGTCCTACATCGCAGCGCTGGAGGCGTAACGGAGGTGGCGTCGGTACGCGATACCACACAGATGAATAAATTTCAGTTGCGAAAGACCAAAGATTTCTTATCTTTGTGACAAAACATGACTGAAGTTGTTATTAGCGAGAGAGAAAAATGGCTGCAAATATTAACAATAGCGAAGAATCAATCGGGGCAATTCCAGTTTTTTACTTGGGGAGCCTCACAAGATTTCCTGTGCGGTATTAGTAAATGCTTTCTTTGGGAACCACATGAAACAGAGTTCCGAAGCACACTCATGATGGATATACGTGGGACGGAATAGAAACCAATAGATCTGATCTGAGGATAACTTCACACTGAAACCGGTATCAGATACCACGAGGGATTTATAGCAACGATGAACTCCAAAGAACAAATGGGAACAAAAACATAATTTCTATCGTCAGCAAACTAGCTAAAGAGGAATGTAGAAGAAATGTGCTTCAGGTTTTTGAAGAATAGTTGAAAAGACAATTCATATACATATAACTAGCAGAATACTTTGTGAAAGGAGGGATCCAAAGCCGGCCGAAGTGGCCGTGCGGTTAAAGGCGCTGCAGTCTGGAACCGCAAGACCGCTACGGTCGCAGGTTCGAATCCTGCCTCGGGCATGGATGTTTGTGATGTCCTTAGGTTTGTTAGGTTTAACTAGTTCTAAGTTCTAGGGGACTAATGACCTCAGCAGTTGAGTCCCATAGTGCTCAGAGCCATTTGAACCATTTGAGGGATCCAAAAATAAATAAAAAATAAAAAGAGTGCTCAAATATATTCAGGCGGACCTTGATAAGATTTTGAAAGTCGTGCAAAGACTGGCAACTTCCTTTAAATGTTCATAAATGTAAAACTGTGCAGTTCACAAAAGATAGGTTCTTATGACAACAATATCAACGAGTCGTAGATGGAATCTGTCAACTCATGCAAATACACTCCTGGAAATTGAAATAAGAACACCGTGAATTCATTGTCCCAGGAAGGGGAAACTTTATTGACACATTCCTGGGGTCAGATACATCACATGATCACACTGACAGAACCACAGGCACATAGACACAGGCAACAGAGCATGCACAATGTCGGCACTAGTACAGTGTATATCCACCTTTCGCAGCAATGCAGGCTGCTATTCTCCCATGGAGACGATCGTAGAGATGCTGGATGTAGTCCTGTGGAACGGCTTGCCATGCCATTTCCACCTGGCGCCTCAGTTGGACCAGCGTTCGTGCTGGACGTGCAGACCGCGTGAGACGACGCTTCATCCAGTCCCAAACATGCTCAATGGGGGACAGATCCGGAGATCTTGCTGGCCAGGGTAGTTCACTTACACCTTCTAGAGCACGTTGGGTGGCACGGGATACATGCGGACGCGCATTGTCCTGTTGGAACAGCAAGTTCCCTTGCCGGTCTAGGAATGGTAGAACGATGGGTTCGATGACGGTTTGGATGTACCGTGCACTATTCAGTGTCACCAGTGGTGTACGGCCAGTGTAGGAGATCGCTCCCCACACCATGATGCCGGGTGTTGGCCCTGTGTGCCTCGGTCGTATGCAGTCATGATTGTGGCGCTCACCTGCACGGCGCCAAACACGCATACGACCATCATTGGCACCAAGGCAGAGGCGACTCTCATCGCTGAAGACGACACGTCTCCATTCGTCCCTCCATTCACGCCTGTCGCGACACCACTGGACGCGGGCTGCACGATGTTGGGGCGTGAGCGGAAGACAGCCTAACGGTGTGCGGGACCGTAGCCCAGCTTCATGGAGACGGTTGCGAATGGTCCTCGCCGATACCCCAGGAGCAACAGTGTCCCTAATTTGCTGGGAAGTGGCGGTGCGGTCCCCTACGGCACTGCGTAGGATCCTACGGTCTTGGCGTGCATCCGTGCGTCGCTGCGGTCCGGTCCCAGGTCGACGGGCACGTGCACCTTCCGCCGACCACTGGCGACAACATCGATGTACTGTGGAGACCTCACGCCCCACGTGTTGAGCAATTCGGCGGTACGTCCACCCGGCCTCCCGCATGCCCACTATACGCCCTCGCTCAAAGTCCGTCAACTGCACATACGGTTCACGTCCACGCTGTCGCGGCATGCTACCAGTGTTAAAGACTGCGATGGAGCTCCGTATGCCACGGCAAACTGGCTGACACTGACGGCGGCGGTGCACAAATGCTGCGCAGCTAGCGCCATTCGACGGCCAACACCGCGGTTCCTGGTGTGTCCGCTGTGCCGTGCGTGTGATCATTGCTTGTACAGCCCTCTCGCAGTGTCTGGAGCAAGTATGGTGGGTCTGACTCACCGGTGTCAATGTGTTCTTTTTTCCATTTCTAGGAGTGTACCTGGGTGCAGCAATTTGTAGGAATATGAAAGGGAGCATAAGCTCAGTTGTAGGTAAAACTGATGGCAGACTTCGATTTATTTGCAGAATACTAGGGAAATGCAATCCAGTCTACAAAGGAGACTACTTTCCGATAACTGATGCTACACATATCAGAATATTGCTGAAGCAATTGGGACCCGTACCAGACAGGGCTAATAGAATGTCAGCACGGATGGTCACAGGTTTGTTTGACCCGTGGGACAGGGTCACTGAGACGACAACCCGAACTGGCAGATGTTTCAAGACAGACACCAACTATATACCGAAAAAGCCTCCTTACAAAATATCAAGAACTGGCTTTGAATAGTGTTCCTAGGAAAATATTACAACCCGCTACGTACCGCTCCGGTAGGATCGCGAGGGCAATATTGTATGGAGTGTTCAAAAGAAAAGGTACGAAATAACAATGTGGGTATAAGCGAAGGCTTCATTCAAAAGTAATCACCAGAGGCCCGAGCACTAATACCCCACTGTTACACGAGCCGAAGGGTTACCGGAACTGCTGTGGCTGTGACCGGAACCAGCCCTTCCGTTCGTCGTTCTTCCGTCTGAGGTGTGGCAGGCGGCCTACCCCAGTCGTACGGCGGATGCTCAAGCTCCTCGCTCTTCAAGCTGGCCTTGCACTTTGTGTCACCTTCTAGACGTATGGGAGCGCTTTATCGTGGAGCGGAATTGCTCCCTCCGTGAGCAGCCCAGGCCGTTTGCTCTTAATGGACTTTCTAAAGCTAAAGGGCGTGGAACAGCACACGTTAATGGTTTTTCCGCGTTCGAGAAATTCAATGTGGTTCGGATCTCAGGCGTCGAAAAAGCTGGCGAGCATCACCTTCCCTCCTATGGGCATCAGCTTGCAATTTTTTATGGGGAGGTGACGACACTACGTTCTCGTCTGTAGATGTCTCACTACGTCATCCCAGAGTGACATATGCGAATTTCAACCGATCTGATTGTTACAACGTTCCGTAGCTTTAAATTTGAACATCCCTTACAGATTAATTACAGTGCACACACAGGTGTTTGAGCTGTCATTCTTCTCGTGCTCCTTACGAGAGTGGAATGGGAAGTGCCCTCCGCCATGCAGTTCACAGTGTTTTGCAGAGTATGTATGTTGATATAGTGAAGAAAACTAAACATTTCTCGTATTTATGAATTAAGATTACACAGAATGGCTGAAGAATGGAGGATATGAAAAGTAGTTTAGCACAAGCGAAGAAATCTTTCATCAAGAGAAGAGCTCTGGTCGTATCAGATTCTTGTCTGGTACCGAGGAGGAGGGTCTTGAAAGAAGATATCGGGAGCACACCACTGGGTACAAGTGAAGTATGCTGACGCGCAGGAAAAGAAACTAGAAGCATTTGTAATATGATGCTATCGATGAATGTTGGAAATAAAGTGCACCTATAAAGTGAGAAAAGAAGTATCATAAAGAATAAATGAAGACCGGCACCAGAAGAAGGGCCAGGTTAGTGGGACACGTGCTACGGCATCCTAATTCCACAGAGGGTTTTTGTCAACGATGTAAGGCTATAATTAGACACGAACGTCCAACAACCAAACACCTACAGCGTGAAGATCGTAGAGCCGGGAATTAGTGTTTCACACAGCAAAAAACGCAGTCAGGAGTTCTAGTGAAGACACCATTTTCTTCCGCGGGGCAGCGCCGTGAAGAAGCGTGCAGTGGCGCCCTGGCAGGCGGCCTAGGCGCAGCGTGCGGCCGACGCCCGCACGTCTCCGTATTGATCACCGCCGACGCTCAACACGTGCGCGGGCTGCCATGAGAGAGAGAGAGAGAGAGAGAGAGAGAGAGAGAGAGCGAGAGAGAGAGAGAGAGAGAGAGAGCGAGAGAGAGAGAGGCGCCTAGGGACGGTACCGGGCTTCCATTGTTCGCGCCCCGCACTTGCCAATTCTCAGCCGCGTGCCCGGCGTGAAGCTGCTACGGCGCCGAGTCCTCAGCTGCACAGTGCCCCTGCCACCAGCGCGTGACGAGATGCAGCAGTTGGAACCTGAAGGCGACACCTGCCCACTGCAGCGCTGGCAGTGAAGCATTGCTGCTGGATGTGGAGCTCTCCTCTACATGTGGAACAAGGAGCGGCGCTGAATAACCACAACCAGCGTTTTTGCGATTTATATCCCAGAACATATTCTGGGACATCATGATGGAACCAGAATTTCACAACTACTGGGCATTTCAGATTTTGGGGATTTCCTTTGGTTGAGAGGTACAAGCTGGAAGTGTTAATCTCACCTCACATATCCCAACGGGGAACATCTTTCCATTCACGTCTCACAGGGATTCCAACTGAAAAGACCCGTCACTCCTCAATGTCTTGCCCACTGGAGTAGGAAATTAGACATCAAGAACACCGACAACACTGGGTGGTGCTTTAGTACTGCTAATTTAATGACCGAAACTAGTGGGAACGTCGATATCGAATCCCTTCATCAGCTTCCGTAAATAATATAAATTTGATATATTGTAGTGCACGTGTGTCACTCAGCAAAGTATCACCAAATTTTTTTTCAAAGGGTAAAAAAAAAAAAAAGTGTTAAGTTGTAATTACTAATATTTACATATAAATACATATGGAGTAGCTCAAGTAAGAACTTCAATGGTTATTACACGAATAGGGAATGCATCTTTATTTTATTAGTCACTTCGTGTCTCGTACTTTCGAATCGGTTGCTATAAACAAATCTTTTCTTTTTCCTCAACGGTGACACAAAAAACTTTCAGATCTCCATACGAGTTCAATATCAACACGAAGACTAAAATCTAGTACCGCCCCTCGTACAACATATTGCAAATGTAAATAAGTTTCATGAAGAACACGAAGAAAAACAGACCCAACTAACGCAAGCCCTACGGAATACATTGTGCTATTGAAGCACTTCCCTTCGAAAGAAGATGGCTGGTTCAAATGGCTCTGAGCACTATGGGACTTAACATTTATGGTCATCAGTCCCCTAGAACTTAGAACTACTTAAACCTAACTAACCTAAGGACAGCACACAACACCCAGCCATCACGAGGCAGAAAAAATCCCTGACCCCGCCGGGAATCGAACCCGGGAACCCGGGCGTGGGAAGCGAGAACGCTACCGCACGACCACGAGATGCGGGCTCGAAAGAAGAGATCCTGCTCTTCTTCACATCGCCTATTTTCTAAATCATTGGTCGACAGAACAGGTCAAAATCGCCGAAGGGTACGTAATTATTCACCAAAGCTATCACCCGCCTCCGTAGCCTTCGCAGAGGAAAGGTGCCACTGTGTGCGAAGAAAGAAAATACCTTTCGAATTAGGCGACTGAATTCCTTGAGACATCGCAGCCAACTATGTCAGATACTTTTACTTTTATCAAAGCTATTTCACGTTCCACATACAGTTTCTCTGAATGTGGCCAAACGTTTCATACCTTTGGTAAAATTAGACCCCCTCGTCCATCGACAGAGACAGTTTCAAGTGTTTGGTGGAAAATAGGAAGAACAAGTCAGTACGAACCAACGGAGGATTTGAATCTCAGTTCTCTCGAAAAGCCCAACTGAATAGTTCCTATCTTCCTTGCACAAGCAAAAGAAATTTCAGCAACATCTGGCCAAGTGCTCCAGATGATGCGAGAGTTCGTTATGCGGCGGACACAAGGGTTGGAGCAGACAAATCAAAGGTATCGAATCAACTTCAAATCCAAGTACACTTTTAAGATTTTAGTGAGATGGAATCGGCGGGCCTTGTTCAGACGCGTGAGACAAGGGTAGGCTGTTGTGACCCCCACTCCAATAATACGAGCCCCGTACAGCTCTTCACTGCTACTCAAAAGTCTCCCGCAGACTAAACGTTGGTTGCATATGCAGCAGGCCGCGATCTGGTGATCCACGATACTTTCTCTAATCTCAAGTAAATAGTAGTTAAAAGGTATCGGTGACCTGACGGATAGAGTGAGCAGCATTGATCTGTGACTTTGGAGGTGAGGCTGCAGTGCACGGCAAAGTGTCGTCGTCAGAGAAGGAAGATGCTAGTTGACTGAGACAATTTCTGTTTGGTATATTGAATGGCAGCGTGCTGCAAGTGTAGAAAAATGTACCCTAATGTAGATGAGTAGGAAAAATGATGTTCGAATACAGGATTAGTAGTGTGCTGCTTGACAGTCGCGTTAGTCAAATATCTCGGCTTAACGTTGCAGAGCTATACGGCATGGCACGAACGCTGAGGTCGGTTGTACTGAAGTTCTAGGGAAGTTTAGCTCATCCATACAGGCTGCGTCCAAATCTCTAGTACTGCTCGAGTGTCTGGGATCCCCAACAGGTTGGATTAACGGCAGAGAGCCTAACCAATTCAGAGGCTTGCTGCCCAGACTAGTTGCCGGTAGGTTCGATCAACACTTGAGTATTACAGAAATGCTCCCTGAACTCAAATGGGAATGCCTGGAGGGAAGATGAAATTTTCGCGTAACACTATACATAAAGTTTAGAGAACCGGCATCGCAACAGACTGCAGAACAGTCCTGCTGCCACTAACTTTCATCTCGTACGGAGGCATATCGACAGTCCCTTTACCTTCGCTCCATTTGTGAGTGGCAAACGAAAGAGAGTGACTAGCAGTGGTACATGGTACCCTCCACCACGCATCGTATGGTGACTTGCCAAGTACGTATGTCGATGTGGATTACTGGGAGATTACATAAAAGCAACTACGACCAACTGTGCGTCACAGAAGCTTCTAAGATGAATTTGTCCGAAATATGTAGCGATCTGGACAGATTGGGGTCCGGTCACTACATCCGGAAATGCAGCTGATGCCCCGCTGCCTGCAGTAACACAAAAACTCCACCCAAACTGTAACAGTCTTCGTGTCGATTACAATACCGACACCTGTCCGCCTCCGTAACGCAACGGTAGCCTACTACGCAAGGGGACCGGGTGTTGTCTGTCCATTTTCATCATCACTGACACGCAAGTCACCGAAATGGCATCAGCTAAAAACACTTGCAATACGGCAGCCGAACCCCGAAGTGGACATCCCGACCAATAAATGCCATACGACTATTTTTCACCGACACCTATATGCGCACTGTCTTAGCCCCTGCAATGAATACAACAGCAGGTATAAATGCTGCAGAGATGACTGACTACTCAGAGATGGAACTCGATATCGACAAAATAACAAGGAATGAAAGTCCCGAAGTACCTGGGGAAAGACGAGTGAAAACCCAGCGAAGGCTGTAGTAGAGACAAAGAAAGGAAAGTCTCCACAACCAACAGCAAGTGACAGGCGAGAGAAAAACAAAGAGCAAAGGCAGGAGATGTCACAGTCAACTTCACACAGCGACGAACATCTCTAAACAGATTTAAGACATATGGGCCCAAGTAATGTACGTTGAAAGTCTCGGCTGAAATGATGTTAAACACCATCTAGTGGCTTTGGGTAACCTAATTTATTCCATAGTGCTGATTAGGAAAACAAATATTGTGAATGTGTGTTACCGGCAAGAATCGTGCGACAATAAAACTCATTAAAAGTGAGACAGGAAATAAGTTGGTGTAGGAATTACGTTTTCGAAGAAAGTAATTGAGATGTATATTTTCCCCACACACATGGTGACCGAAAAACTGTACTCACGGATATTCAAATTTTATTCATGAAGACGAGATTATGTATAATTTGTAGTGAATGTAAAGTTACAGAAGCTCGGAGATTTTCAAAACTCGTCACGCGAAAACGAGTTCAAATGTTCTGGAAACAAACTTATTTGTTAAGATTTGATGCCCTAACTTTGTCGCTATTTTATATATTCATGAAATGAGGTTTTGTAGAACCGTATGTAACTGCAGTGAGATCATGCTTCATATGTCTACGCTACGTCCACATTAGCATGCAATGCAATGGCCTGATAAGATGCCGCGAACAACATACACCACAGAGAAGGCCGCCTCCGTCCATCGTAAGTATTTACTGCCAAGAAGACCGTTTAGGCATAGACAGAAGATGCCATATATATACCAGAAGAAACAAGTTCGAGAAATAGCTACCTACAACAATCTATCTTATGAAGAAGCGAGCAATATGTTAAATTCATACATCTTCGCCATTGCGGCGTACCATTCATTAGCACTGAATCTTTCTAACAATACGGCTGTGGTGCCGAATAAATAAAATGGAAGAATTTCCTCCACTGAAGGCAACGAACGACCCCACAGGGAAGTGAAAGTAAGCCGGACAAGCGCGGTCGAGAGCGACCCATTTCACTCCACGGCGTAACAGGAAAACAAACACCGTCACTCCGCAACTTGATAACATCAGTAGCTGGAGCTCAAATCGCTCAAGTCACGTATCTCCTCAGCGCCCTATACGGCCAATAACTTCAAACCCTTACACACGAATCCATGACAGCATACAAAAATATTTTTACACAGACGCAACGGTCGTATCTGATGTGTTGTGACGATTCTGCATCTCATGTTTTGTGTGGTGTGGAGTTACAGGCGGCTACGAGCCACAATTGGACGAGACAACTGAACAGTATGGGTTAGTGCTACTTAATGATGGAAAAACTATCGTAGTACCTAGACAGTGAGATACCTACCGAAATGATCTCCGCAATTAGCTCCTTAAGCTCAACGAACAGTTCATAGTGACACACAGGTATCAAATCACCTCCCAACTGAAATAAAACTCGGGATAACGGCGACGTCAGACAGTGAAACAGAGACGTGGGAAATGGTGAATAAAACAAGCGTAATGGGAAACATACTAGAACTCAGTACCCAATATCTGACCTTAGAATATGCCACAATGCAGAGGACAGTTATAAAGCACTCGGCGAACTAATAAAGCAGCTCACGAAACAACCTTCATGAAGAAAATATCGAAGGAACCAAGTGAACCCATTTGGAGGTATGAAAATTTTTAAAGAGCAATAGCGGCAAGAAGAAGCGCGTTGAGAGAATATCGTGCAAACCAGTCTCTCGATAAATTCATACAGTAGAAGAAAACAGATTCCCAAGAGAATCGTGTTTTGGGGAAAAAGAAGAAAGAGCTGCAAAGAATCTCACAGATATCTGGAAATGTACTAAGGCTCTTCGTCATAGTAACCAATGACTATCCATTTCAGAACGATAGATAATTACTCGCAGATATATTTCCTAGACGAAATAGTGCGTTCGTAAGTATCACACCATTTCACATGCCCTCCGTTTACGAAGGAAGGACTATCGAGTGCGTTAACCCGCACAACAAATACAACAGCACTTTGAGTGGACAATATCGTTTATGCAATGCTGCGGAATTTATCTGAACCCGCAAAAGGATGACTGCTGGAAATTTACAATCGAATGTGGCTATGCGATTCATTTCCTAAAGCCTGGACTACGCAGATAGTTATATCAATTTTGAAACCTACAGATCGATAAGCAGTCTCGTCATACATTACGGAAACCTCGGAACAATTAATTAAAAATCATCGTGAGTGGTGATTCTGAAATGTGACACTGTCAAAATTGTTTTTACAAATAGCTTTCTACATTAGATAAGTAAGAAAGATCGTTCCCTTGTTATGGCAAATAATGTTGGAGATTGAACAGCCACAAAACCTGAGTTACGGTGTAAGAGGGCTGTCCTCTTACGCCTAACAAGTGAAACTATAAGCTCAAGGTATGCCACTGTTGACCTTCCACGGGGATCGGTATTTAAGACTAATACAGTTTAATGTTTACACAGTGGACTTGGAAACAAACCTCCCAAGAGCTATTCAGGTACTTCAGTATGGTGATTACACACACTTATGTACTTCTGCTACAGTCTTGAAAAAAACTAGAAGAGTAACGAGTTCAGCAACGCCCAGGCAAAAACGTGGTTGGCATCTGAAAGCTTACAGCTTACAGTTCTCAAGACATCTATTGTTAACTTTGACAGGCGAAGTATTCCACAGAGACTAACACACACGAGATTAAAAGATTAGCTTTTTCAGGTGAACAGTCGAACTAAATTTCTAGGAGTGATAATGGAGTCACGCATCTTACGGACAGATCGTATCTCTCAAAATCCAGCCTTGTCTCAATGTATTCGGTCGATTACGAGAGTACGGTGGTGAGCAGACCATAATATTCTGCTGTCAATATGCGGAAGTCTAATAAGATCTAAAACTATGGTAGCATGTTCTACACAGGCGACAGACTGTCGCGAATAGTAGAAGATAGAATTAAAATCATGTAGGCTGTAGGCTGGAAAATTACTGCTACAGATCAAGCGAGGCGGACGTGACCAGACTATCTCATGTGTAATGTGTACTCGACTAACAAGAGCGGAGTATGCAGTATCACGAGGCTCAAGCACAGTTAGTGGCAACCCTTGGACACAGCAAACAGTGGAGAATGGCTAGTTCATCACGTAGGCATCACATGCTGCCGCGTGACTAGCCTACTCAGGGCTCAAAGTTCGGGGGCGCTAGAACCTTCTAGAACAAGTGGTGCCGGATGCACTACCCCCTATAAAAGCGGATAGCCGCTAGATCGAAGGACAGTGATGGAGTGAGGTACTTAGGACGCCGGTCCACGTTAGTCTGCGTCGGGATGCTGCAAGAGTTGCAGGAGAGTATTGAGCACAGCAACAAGTAGGGACTTAGGCTGAATCGACACAGCTGACACTGTCTGGTGCGCTCGCCTCTGCTGTATTAGGACTTAGGTTTGGTAAGTTAGGGGTGGCAATTGCATAGCTAGATAGACAATCATTGGAGACTGTATATAGAATCTTATTTAAATCAAAAGTGGCAGGGGTACTTCCAGTATAATCGTTCTATGCATCGAGTGTTCATACATGAAAGCTTCCCTAAGATCCTATCCGAGTTCCGTACTCTAGCTCACCTTGCAGCCTTCTCTACAACGGAGCAGTGAAGAGTTGGTGGGCCCACACCACCGAGACCTCATGCCAAGTAAGTTCTCTGACGCGCACCAACGCAGTCCTTCCACTCCCTCTCAGGACACGTCAGTGGGACACAAGACAGAACTTGTGTAACAGCTGTGCGACCCACGCCAATAAAGCACTTGTTAGCAGAAACTGCAGACATAACTAAGAAATAACTAACTCTTTACGGTGGAAATTAATGACAGACTTTTCCCTCTTGGAAAGACTTCCTGCAGTTCGCCACTGACTGGTACAGGAACCCGACAAATTGTCTCAACGACAAATGAATGGACAGAGAATAAACGAATTCAGGACAACATAGCCTAATACTGATTACCAGTATAAATGAGTAATTTCAGCAGCCGATGTATTCTGTTTTCCAACGAAAACATTCGCCCGTGCAAAACGCTTACTAAAAAACTGGACTGCTGAACTTCCCGACGTATTTTGAAAAATATATACTGACAGCTCCAAAAACGCAGGTAGTTACAGAGAGGTTGTGCGTTCCTGTGTCCAAGCACAGATTACAGGGTACTGATTTCGCTTCCCGGTGAGACTTAAGCATTTCTGCAGAAGTCACAGCTGTATTTGTAGCTTCACACAACTGAAAGAACCTCATTTAAAAAGAAAAAGACATTGTAATGGACGGAAGAAGCTTAGTCCAAAATATACATTCAAGAAAACTAGTCCACTAATCATGCCATTATGGACGCTACCAAAGAAAACGAAAATTTCGGGGAGAGGGTGAAATTTATCAAAGAAGAAACTAACATTAAGTACGTATAATGAAATGGTCGATGGCTTCGCGAGGGCAGCCGCTCAAAAAAGACACTTTTGGAAACATCTTATTGCCGCCTTCAGATATGAAGACTACATTTCAAAGAAAAACAAGACGCCAATGGGAAGACCAACATCAGTCATCGATACTCAGAACAGTAAAATATTACGGACAATTATAAACATTTCTTCGAAAGCCTGGTTCCATACATTTACGGCGAATGAATATTTATAAGGTCCGCAATTAGATGAGATTTAAACATTAGTCTTTCCCCAGTCGTGTTCACCGACTACACATTCGAGATAATCATTGTGAATGTGATGTACTACTAAGCGGACATATTAATCACTTTTTTCGAATGTAAAATGTGTCAATACCAGCAAACTGATTTCATATAACAATCAGCAGCTATCCGTCATCAGAAATAGAATACTACAATAGAAGCTCGCTAATCCGACATCAGATGGTCGGACACTCTGCTTACAAGGGAACCTCCCCATCGCACCCCCCTCAGATTTAGTTATAAGTTGCCACAGTGGATAGGCCTTGAAAAACTGAAAACAGATCAACTGAGAAAACAGGGAGAAGTTGTGTGGAACTGTGAAAAAATAAGCAAAATATACAAACTGAGTAGTTCATGGGAAGATAGGCAACGTCAAGGACACTCCGAAGACAGGAGCGCCGTGGTCTCGTGGTAACGTGAGCAGCTGTGGAATGAAAGGTCCTTGGTTCAAATCTTCCATCGGGTGAAAAGTTTAATTTTTTATTTTCAGTTTATGTGACAAACTCTTACGTTTTCATCACTTTTTTGGGAGTGTTTATCACATCCACAAGAAAACCTAAATCGGGCAAGGTAGAAGAGTCTTTTTACCCCTTCGCCAAGTGTACAAGTTAGGTGGGTCGACAACATATTCCTGTCATGTGACGCACATGCCTTCACCAGTGTCGTATAGAATATATCAGACGTGTTTTCCTGTGGAGGAATCGGTTGACCTATGACCTTGCGATCAAATGTTTTCGGTTCCAAATGGAGAGGCACGTCCTTTCGTCTACTAATCGCACGGTTTTGCGATGCGGTCGCAAAACACAGACACTGAACTTATTACAGTGAACAGAGACGTCAATGAACGAACGGACAGATAATAAATACGCAAAAATAAAGAAAATAGAATTTTCACTCGAGGGAAGCTTTGAACCAAGGACCTCTCGTTCAGCAGCGGCTCACGCTACCACGGGACCACGACGCTCAGGAGCTCACTGTCTCCATGATGTTGCCTATCCGTCCCGTGGACTACTCAGTTTGTATATTTTGCTTATTTTTTCACAGTTCCACACAACTTTCTTCCTGTTTTCTCAATTGATCTGTGTTCAGTTTTTCAAGGCTTATCCACTGTGCCAACTTATAACTAAATCTGAGGGGGGTGCGATGGGGAGGTTCCCTTGTTAGTCCTACTTTCCCCATTTCCGTTGCTCATTTACGTAGAAGGTCGCTGCTACAGTCAAGTCTAGACTTGTCAATAGCTCATCGTTTGCCATACGGATCAGCAGGCTGTTGACTGTCGCTAGGTGCGGGAATTCGATCAGTTTTAGTATGAAATAACTTGTTTCTAATTAGATCGGAACATTGTAGTATTATCAAGGTCGTTTACTGCTAAGCAGACTAACATTACAGACGTTTTTCGTCCTGCTGAAGATGTGTGATTTCTCACGGTTTAAACGGTTAACTGCAAATCAGTTACGTGCCAATAAAGAAATGTAATAAGGTGGGTACATATGTTAAACTTTCACTCGTAGGAACATTATCTTACCGTAAGATACACATGTCTTTCACAGTAGAGGCACTACTGTACATTACACTTCTGCGAATGTTTTTTTGGGTGTCAACATCTCAACACGGAACAGTATTTCGGACAGTTTTTTCAGTTGTGCTGTCTTGTGTTATGCGTCAATAGAAGTGTCCCTCTGATAATCCGACATCATCTACATTCCGACCATGCTCATGGTCCCGTAGAGGACAAATTAGAGAGGTCCTACTGTAATTTTGAAACTAA
The DNA here is from genome assembly GCF_021461395.2 of Schistocerca americana. Classification (NCBI taxonomy): domain Eukaryota; kingdom Metazoa; phylum Arthropoda; class Insecta; order Orthoptera; family Acrididae; genus Schistocerca; species Schistocerca americana. The sequence continues at coordinate 942,012,003 of NC_060121.1, read as the reverse complement.
TTGGGAAATATTTTAATAAATGTAACCTTACCCGGAAAATGGTTGAAAATTCCTATCACAGATTGCCTTATGGATTTCAGGCCGAAAGCCGAAAATATATAAAAATAATAATACCGGGCGAGATTCGTAGAAGATATGCTTGACCGTGTTTTAATCGCTCTGCCAGATCCATTCGCTAAGTACGGCCGGCATTAGAAGCAAATAATGGAGGAGGAGGGGAGGGGGCGGGGGGTTCGCGCTGGTTTCCATTTCGAAAGCCACACTACAGACAGGTGGTTAGTGTAGGTACATGCTATTCTGAAGACCGATCTCTGAAACGATGGAAGACGGTAAGTAATACCTTTAACACTCCAGCAAGGGGTTAGCAAACGTTTCCTCTAACGGAACACTTTGAGAATCCTGGTACTTTAATGGAATACTGTTTATTTTGTAGGTTAATAAAACAATTAAAATTTAAAAGAAACCTAACACCTTGTATAGTCAGTGATTACTTCAGTTTTAAATCATATCTAATACCCAGGAATAATATTTTTTAAAACAATAACGTCGAAAAAAAGCCGTTATTGACAGTTTTTCGCGAAGCACTTACTTCCCGCGAAACAGTTCGGGAAACACTGGTCAAGCGTGAAGGCACATGCCGACCAGCGACTAACAACATTGTGTTGTATTGTATTGTATTGTATGTTAACCGGGGGCCTAGAAACGACGGAGAGGCTCCGTCCCCGCCGCAGCCGCAGTGGTCCACAACCCCACGACGACTACCGCAGTCCGCTTCACCCCTCCGCCGCCCCACACCGAACCCAGGGTTATTGTGCGGTTCGGCCCCCGGTGGACCCCCCAGGGAACGTCTCACACCAGACGAGTATAACCCCTATGTTTGCGTGGTAAAGTAATGGTGGTGTACGCGTACGTGGAGAACTTGTTTGCGCAGCAATCGCCGACACAGTGTAACTGAGGCGGAATAAGGGGAACCAGCCCGCATTCGCCGAGGCAGATGGAAGACCGCCTAAAAACCATCCACAGACTGGCCGGTTCACCGGACCTCGACACAAATCCGCCGGGCGGATTCGTGCCGGGGACCAGGCGCTCCTTCCCGCCCCGAAAGCCGTGCGTTAGACCGCACGGCCAACCAGGCGGGCAACTAACAACATGGTCGGGCAACGTTCACAGTTTCTGCCATGCACCGGGGCCGGGGCATGACATAAGCGCGAACAGCCGAGCGGTGAATGAGGCCGGGCGGGCTAGGGGCGGCGAAAGGCGAGGCGACCCACATTCCAGCGTGGCGCGGCGAGGCGAGGCGAGGCCGCGAAAAACGAAAGCAAGGTGAGCGCCGGAAAGCGAATCTGCACAACAGCGAGAGTGCGCCCGCTGCCAACGAACCCGGCAGCGGCAGCCAGCGCGCTCTTGACCGTGAAGCGGACCGCTGCCGCCGCTGCGCAATCTTGGCCCCCTCCTTCCGGCCATTTTGTTTTCTTCTCCCGGACACAGTTTCCAACGCCTCTGGCCGTAGCTTTGTTTTGCCCTTGCGTCTTTCACAAACTGTAAGAGAGTCAACTGCGTTCTGCAATATTCCTAATAAAGTTACAACAAGGATACACAGTGTTGGATCAAAACCACCGGTTAAAATTTCACCCCAACGAGTCGACACTAGTCGTGGGCCATGTGAGAAATTCTCGTTTCCGATGGGTTCCCGAGGGTGCGTAAATATTCGGACGTCACAACTGACAATTAGACCTTAGTTTCCCGTTATGGATCAAGCTCGTGGTGGCAACACTAGTGACTAGAATGACCATTTTTGTTGGTTGTAATCCTTTGCATTTGCCTCCTGGTGGCGCTTAAAACTTATTCAAACCAATTCTGGATCGAGCAATGGTTTCCACCACTTAGCTTATGTGAATTCGATACACGTCCGCACCTCCTCCTCCCTCTGTCCATCTCTGCCTCCCTCTATCCATCTCCTCCTGCCCCTCCCCCTGGCTTTGAGCCTTGTTTATTATTATTACTACCAAAGAAATGTTGATTGGCAATTAGAGTCGCTTAAAAATCTTAGTTAAACCCAGTGGCCGCCCATTGTATGCTAATGTGCTACAGCACACAGTAACTATCGTACTAAAATCACGCCATTTCTCTTTGAATAATTGCTGATAGGCTAACAGAACGCACGAAAACGTATTTCCCTGCACACACTCTGCAGTAACTAGAAAACAGTGTTGAGGGATGAAAAAATTGTCAGCCGCACTACGATCAACTCAGAAAAGCCACACAGCTGTCTGTTTTAGACCACATGCTCTGATGTGACCTCAGGACCAGGTCATTATTTTTCGTTGAATGTGTGTGTAAAGTACTTGCAAGTGGAGAATGTGAGGGATTTTTTGAGGAGAAGTTGACATAACGGCGACATGGCCGAGTAGTTAAGCTCATTGACTGGCAGTTCGTTTGTCTGGGTTCAATTCTTGCTGCTACCACGAATTTTTCGATGTTATTTTATTGCTAGCGATGTTAATTATAAAATTTAAATATATTTAAACTATCCAGTTGAAACGCGTAAACTAATATATTCGATCTATTAATGATCACAACCCTTTTAAGTCAAACGGCTGGAGGCCACCATATTTTCACACGCTGGTAAAATTTTGCACGAGCCGTCACTGGTTGAACCTAGCTGTGAGGAAGATACACAAATCGCACATTTTCACGGCATTTTCATTCTCACAATTGCTTGTAACAGTAAACCTGTGCATTGTTTAACAAAATGTAAAGTTTATGTCCGCGTGAAAGTTTATTAGAGTAACGTGTAAAAACATGAAGTAAGTTGGTCAAGAATTTTTCGAGATATTTGCCAAAAACGTTTCCCCTTTACGTATGTGTGTGTGTGTGTGTGTGTGTGTGTGTGTGTGTGTGTGTGTGTGTTAAACATATTATATCGAAAGTCTAACAGTTAAATTAACGTTTAAAAGTCAATTATGAAAATTAAGAACATATAAAATATTTTGAAATCAAGTCCAGATGAAAATACGTAATTTCAGGCTTTATTTGAGTTAGAACCTCGGTAAAGTTCTTAACATGTTTTCCAGTAAATTAAAATACACCACTAATGAAACATCGACAAAACTTAATTCCAACACAATATTAATTAAAATGGGGCCATCCTGAAATTACGTCGCTAGTTTAATAGTATGTAGTGAGGAGGATTATCCCACTACAAGATCAGCACTGACAGTAAACATCTGGAAGTTGCGACACTGTTTCAATATTTGTGGTTGACGCTAAGAAGTGATGTGCATTGCATAAAGCTGGAAAAAAAGGAGAGAGAGAGAGAGAGAGAGAGAGAGAGAGAGAGAGAGAGAGAGAGTAATGGAAGCAAATGAAAAAACATTTATTGGATAGTTCAAGAAAAGTGCTATGTACCTGTGATGTAAATCTTATGGAAGACGCTGGAGTCCATCAGTTGAAAGGGGGACAGAAAAATAGTCGACGTAGCTATAATCCCTTAAACACAAGCTTGCGTTGCAAACGGATGGAAAAGAAAAGTATTAATGTATTTTCAAAGGAATCATCCCAGTATTTACTTGAATATGACGGTGAGGGTAGTTGCGTAAAGTGTCAATCAATCGAAATAGTAACTGTGCTGGTACCGCCCGCCGTAGAAATCCGTAGGCGACCCCCTCTTCGGGACCTTTTTTTATGCCAAAATACTCGTTATTTCAGGGGTAGGTTTTAAATATTGAATAAACCATACAGACATAGGGAAAAAGGGAAAAGAATCTCCCTTCTTACTGTAAAGACATCGAACTCTCCCATGTTCGCTAAGTGTAGAAATATTTTATCATATATAAGCCTCCTTTGTTCGATTTTATTTCGTTTCGTTTCATCCTCTTAGCGGAGCTTAAGTAGGGATAAAAAGGAACAGCTCCTTAGCGTGGCAATTGGGAATGGCGTGTGGTGTGGCAGAGAGAGATACGAAGCATTATCCTGAGCCATGGCTATTTATTTGACTTCTATTCTTCCCCTACAAATTTGTACGTATTTGTTGCAGATTATTATTAAGCCTTCTACGACAGATATAGCAAAGGAAACAAAAGAAATATTTGGAGTAGGTATTAAAATCCATGGAGAAGAAATAAAAACTTTGAGGTTCGCCGATGACATCGTAATTCTGTCAGAGACAGCAAAGGACTTGGAAGAGCAGTTGAATGGAATGGACAGTGTCTTGAAAGGAGGGTATAATATGAACATCAACAAAAACAAAACGAGGATAATGGAACGTAGTCGAATTAAGCCGGGTGATGCTGAGGGAATTAGATTAGGAAATGAGACACCTAAAGTAGTAAAGGAATTTCGCTATTTGGGGAGTAAAATAACTGATGATGGTCGAAGTAGAGAGGATATAAAATGTAGACTGGCAATGGCAAGGAAAGCATTTCTGAAGAAGAGAAATTTGTTAACATCGGGTATAGATTAAACTGTGAGGAAGTCGTTTCTGAAAGTATTTGTATGGAGTGTAGCCATGTATGGAAGTGAAACATGGACGATAACTAGTTTGGACGGGAAGAAAATAGAAGCTTTCGAAATGTGGTGCTACAGAAGAATGCTGAAGATTAGATGGGTAGATCATATAACTAATGAGGAAGTATTGAATAGGATTGGGGAGAAGAGAAGTTTGTGGTACAACTTGACCAGAAGAAGGGATCGGTTGGTAAGACATGTTCTGAGGCATCAAGGGGTCACCAATTTCGTATTGGAGGGCAGCGTGGAGGGTAAAAATCGTAGAGGGAGACCAAGAGATGAATACACTAAGCAGATTCAGAAGGATGTAGGTTGCAGTAGGTACTGGGAGTTGGAAAAGCTTGCACAGGATAGAGTAGCATGGAGAGCTGCATCAAACCAGTCTCAAGACTGAAGACCACAACAAGAACAACAACAACAACAACAACAACAACACCACGACAGATATACGTGTCCATACATTGTTTTCCTGTATGCCTTTACTTTTACTTTAATAAAATAGATACAGTGAAGTGATGATCAGCAGTGTTAGCCGGTCAACTGATACCGCTACTGATGCTATTACTACTTCCATGATCCCTTTTCAAGCTGTTATTAGCAAACTGCCCTTATGTTGTGCTTATGATGTATCTCCGTTTATTCTCATTTTTCTTTCTTTTTCGTGTCCACAAATCTCCATTTCAATTTTTTTGCGTAATACTGAGCCGTAACAATGTAACTCTTACTTTCCTCCACACAGCTTCGAGTTTGAATGCTCCACAATATGTTGCATATCTACAGATGCTCCATGAGCCACCTTGCAGTGCGTGGTAGATGGTACCCTGCACCACTACCAGTCATCTCCTTTCCTGTTCCACCCGCAAACAGAGAGAGGGGAAAAAATGACTATCTATATGCCTCCGTATGGGGCTATATGCCTCCGTATGGGGCGTGTTTTTCGTATCTTACGTTGATGGCAGTAGAATCATTCAACAGTCAGCTTTAATTGCCTGTTCTCTAAATTATCTCAATACCATTCTTCGAAACGATCGTCGCCTTCCCTTCAGGGATTCCCACTTGAGTTCCCGAAACATCTCCGTAATACTTACGCGTCGTTCGAACGAACGTACCGGTAACGAATCTAGCAGCCAGCCGTTGAACTACTTCGATGTCCTCCTTCAATCCGACCTCGTACGGATCCCATACATTCCAGCAGTGTTCAATAAGAGGACGCACCAGCGCCCTCTAGACGGTCTCCTTTACAGGTGAACCACTCTTTCCTAAAATTTTCCCAATAAACCGAAATCGACCATTCGCCTTCCCTACAACAGTCCTTACATGCTCCTTCAATTTCATACCGGTTTGCAACGTTACGCCCAAATCTTAACGACGTGACTGTGTCGAGCAATACACTACTAATGCTGTATCCGAAAATTACACGTTTGCTCTTCCTACTCATCCGCATTAGCTAACATCTTCCCACATTCAGAGCTAGCTGCCATTCTTCATACCAACTAGAAATTTTGTCGAAGTCGTCTAGAATGTGCCTGCAGTCACTCGACTTCGAGGCCTTACCGCCCACCAAATGGTTTATGTATACACCGAGCAACAGCGGTCCTATCACACTTCCCTAGGACACTCCTAACGATACCCTTTTCTCTAATGAACACTCGCCTTCGACGACAACATACTGGATTCTATTACTTACGAAGTCTTCAAGCCACTCACGTATCTGTGACCTTATTCCATATGCATGTGCCTATGTTAACAGCCTGCAATGAGGCCTCGTGTCAAATGCATTCCGAAAATCTAGCACTATGGAATCTGCCTGTTACCCTTCATCCATAGTTCGCAGTATCTCAATGTGAATATGGGCAAAGTAAGTTTCGCATGAGCGATGCTTTCTAAAACCATGCTGATTCGTGGACACAAGCTCCTCGGTCTCAGGAAAATTGATTACATTCAAACGGAGAATATATTCAAGCATACTGCAGCAAACCGAAATAGCGATATTGGTCTGCAATTTTGCGGATCCGTCTTGGACTTGACACGAACCACAACGACGATGTCTTTTCAGGCCTTGCTTCGTAGATTGATGTCCACTGGGGCTGCATCTGCTCGTAGCCGATTGCCCTTTCTCCAAGCCCTTCATTGACATTTGATGCCAGCAGGCTTATTTATCCTCTTGAAATGGGTATCAGCTTTGGAGTTAAATGCTTAAGTGTGAGAGTATTTCTTAATTTTACTAATTGTGCTACACCGAATATGTCTTATGTTCGATACATAATATTTTCTTTATGGAAACGTTGCTTAAATTTTCCAGTTAGAGAGAGAGAGAGAGAGAGAGAGAAAATCAGCACTACTGTTTGAGCCTCTATATACTTTCACAGTGGCACACACTACAAAAATGTTCCCACGGCCTTGCATGCTTCACGGTACCCCACAGATAGGTTAGCCGGCCGGGGTGGCCGAGCCGTTCTAGGCGCTACAGTCTGGAACCGCGCGACCGCTACGGTCGCAGGTTGGAATCCTACCTCGGGCATCGATGTGTGTGATGTCCTTAGTGCTAAGTTCTAGGGGACTGATGACCTTATCAGTTAAGTCCCATAGTGTTCAGAGCCATTTTTTGAACAGTTAGGTTACTGCTATACTTCAAACGGACAAGACAGAGCCACCGTCCTTTCCATACTGACCTCTATAATTAGGAATTCCAGAGAGAAGTTTTGCCTTGTGCTCGAACACTGTCAGAAGTAGAAATTTTATCACCGTCATCGTGTTTCTCTTACCTCTTGGAATGCAGCCAAGTACTTGCTTGATCGAGTGAACGTCCGTTCGCCTAGTGACAGTTCACTTTATTTTCATTACAATGATATTTACATTATATCTAGTTACTTGCCTAATACATTGGTTCACTTTGTTGTCCCTTAATAATTCCTACTTCCACTACTCTCTCAGTAACCGTCCGTTGCCCGCATCTCGTGGTCGTGCGGTAGCATTCTCGCTTCCCACGCCCGGGTTCCCGGGTTCGATTCCCGGCGGGGTCAGGGATTTTCTCTGTCTCGTGATGGCTGGGTGTTGTGTGATGTCCTTAAGTTAATTAGGTTTAATTAGTTCTAAGTTCTAGGGGACTGATGACCATAGATGTTAAGTCCCATAGTGCTCAGAGCCATTTGAACCGTCCGTTTTGAAATGTTTTCATATTCATGTCCGTGTCTTATTGCCGTGACAACCGGCAAAACAATATTTGCATACTGCCAATTCTCACGGACGTCAAGTATCTAAAACTCGTCCCAGATTGGGAGGTAGGCTAATAGTAGTCCTTGCCCCGCAAGTAAAAAGAGATTTCATCAGCACGCTCTCCGCAGTCTTGCAGGTTATAGCGCTAGTAACGCTGACCCCTCCCTCCCCCCCCCCCCCCTACACATACACACACACGCACGCACGCACGCACGCACGCACAAGGCTCACTTGGACATCCGTTCCCACGGTCGTTAATTACACTAATTACATTGCAGCGCTGCCACATAACCTGGAGCGGCCATTTCCACTAACGTCGACTTCCCAGCAGAGGACACGCACACCTCCAGTTTTCCAGAAGTGATTTCCGTAATATGGCATAGAAAATTATCCTATGTTGTCCATTGGATGTCATGGGTTACGTGAACCCACGTTGTGTGCCGGGATGAGAATCCGATCATTTCACCAGCCTAGTTTGACACATTAAGTTGAATGCGTTTGTGTTTTAACACTGAGTATAGTTTCGTAATCCAGACTGCACAAGACGAGTAACAAACGACGGACGTAAGTCGCAGATAATTTTGACGCCATTCAATAACGTTGTTGCGAAATAGGATAGAAATGCAGTTGTGAGTGGTGCTTTGAGGGCTCACGTCAGTATGAGCAATGCTGGCAAATAGTGAAGTGCCGGTTTCGAGTACCGGTCCAGATGCTAGTGATATAACCGCACAAACTGCTCATTGTACAAAAACCTCGCACTGCTTCAAAAACATCTGATTTTCTTTCATTATCTGGCACGAGGTAGGAGAGCAACGTTCCCAGACGCCAAACTAAATTGTGAGTATACGGCAGTGGACGGCGAAGATATATACGAAGTATGGAAAACCACGCGAGGAACCTATCTGATTCTGTAAACGATACTGTAGATCAGAATGAGATTTTCACTCTGCAGCGGAGTGTGCGCTGATGTGAAACTTCCTGGCAGATTAAAACTGTGTGCCCGACCGAGACTCGAACTCGGGACCCTTGCCTTTCGCGGGCAATTGCTCCACCAACTGAGCCACCTTTCGCAGGAGAGCTTCTGTAAAGTTTGGAAGGTAGGAGACGAGGTACTGGCAGAAGTAAAGCTGTGAGGACCGGGCGTGAGTCGTGCTTCGGTGGCTCAGTTGGTGGAGCACTTGCCCGCTAAAGGCAAGGGTCCCGAGTTCGAGTCTCGGTCGGGCACACAGTTTTAATCTGCCAGGAAGTTTCGATACTGTAGATGTCTTACGATACATCTAACGTCTTTTACTTCTCATACTTTGATTCCCATTATATGCAGAAGAATGGAACGATTGGCAAGAGTAATTTATAAACAATGAACATAGTTTCAAGTAAACTGAGAAGTACAGAATAAAAATATTCCAGAAGTTCAAAAGTTGCAACAAAACAAAGCAGAACAAACTTCATGTCACGAACACATCCGCTGTTACAATTAATGAACTGGAGGACTCCTCTAAAAGAAAATTTCAAAACGTTTCCCCAAGAGCCGAAGGCTGTTAGTGACATCACAGATCCTAACTGCATTCAGACGAACAACTGATTTGTGATAATGTCTTGTCAATCTGAGGCTCTTTGCCATTCATTAACATGGAGCACACAACATCCAAAGAGGAGCCATCTTTCATCACGAGCTAGTTCAGGAAGCTCAAGAACATCACATATTCTCATCCAAAGGCAGAGGGAAACTACCCAAGAGGTACGTACTGCCTCATGCAGAAGTTACTTCTGCAATTCTTACAATTCCCGTTTCTAAGATAGTCAAGCAACGTACTAAATTCCTCCTGTATGAATACCTTGCGGAATAACCTTGACCGTAAAGTCAGAGACTTTAATGGACTTTACAGATGCTTACTGTCAGCTTACTTCAAACGGCCATTCGTCAAGGAAAAAAAAAATAAGGCGGAGTGATATTGATACCTTCCGCCCCACAGATGTACTAACCATGAAAATATAGTCACGTTCGCTCCATTGTGCTACAATAGCAGGAAAGTATAACTGTAAGGAACTACTGCTGTAAAGAAAACTCAGGAAAGAACAAAAATTGAAAGTGTCTGAAAACGTACGCAATCCATGTAGGAATGGTTCGAAAATGCTATTCAGGAGGGTCTGGTCTAAGCTATTGTGCATCTGAAAATCCACAACATGCTTGGCAAACTTACATGTTGCTGTCCCATACTTCGCTTTATTACATATTTAAGGTTTTCATTTGACGTTCCTTCTTACAGCCGTCGTAACCGACGCTTGCTCAAACAACCTCAAAACGGGAGAGCGTTTTGCTCGACTTGTCTACTCAGATCTTTGTTATGGTTTGCAGGTAACTTTACAGGAGAGGTCTGCGGTGGAAGCACCTTCTGACGCAAAGTGCTCAGCAGCAGGAGGGGGCACGGACCGTGCCTTGACCTTGGGTGACCTTGGCAGCTGCGCGGCACGTGGGCGAGGCCACCGCCTCCAACAAAACCTACACTAGGCAGGAGACTACTCAATCCATCAATTCTCTCTTCCTGTGTGAGGGACACTGCAAGCTATCTGTCGGTGTCAAAGTGACAGAGGCTAGAGAATAGACCCTCTGCTGTCTTCATTCTTCCTGGAACAAAGCACAAATTCGTATCGTACCAAGAACGTGTCCACGATTGCGTATGAACACTACAGCAAATTCCAAGGGAAAAGTATTACGCTTATGGTGTACTCATTCAAGAAGTATAACAAATGCAACTATGCATTGGGCATTTTCTTAGTCTGATGGAAGAATCTAATCAAGCAACTGTTCGTCTTACAGACGCTACGTACCTATATTCTCTTCCGTGATTTATTCAGGTAACATATTATTAGCCTGTTTTCCGGATTTCAATTGCAGCATGTTTCCTGCCTTTACGAAAACCACATTTGTCGTGTAATTTAGTTTCCTTGGCCGCTTCACCTTTCCTCACCCTCCTAGTACTCGTTACATACGATAAATCGCCGCATTTTATTTCACACATGTAGCAGCAGCGTTTTACCACGCTTCTTTAAATATCCCGAACTTTTTCATCCCATAGAGGCATCTACTTATTCATGCAATCAACGGAATTGTGGTGTAAATCCAAAGAAAGATTATTATTTATTCACTGCAGCGCAAGTGGAGAATCTAAGAATCAAGTTCAGAGTTTAACTTCCTGTCGACGAAGAGATACAGAGGACAAACTCGGACCAAACAAGGTTACTGAAGAAAGGCGCACACGTCCTATCCGGCGTAAACATTCTGGCATTTTGAAATTCTACTAATCAAACGCAATGGTCAAGTACGAGTCGTGTTCGATAAATAATGCCTAATAGTTTTTTTCTCAGAACAAATATTATTAAGTTTTAGAATTTGGTGACAATATCAATTAGCATTTTTCACATGTTCTATTTTCCACCTAGTTACCCTAACGTTCTACGGCCGTACGCCAGCGTTGTGAAAGAGCATATATTTCCATCTTGGTGAAAGTTATTGTTCTGTCCTCGTAGTCATGTTTTCTCTGTATGAATTACATTGTCATCATCTTCGAAATGTGGTCCCACTTAGAAAGGCCTTTTGCCACCCAAGCAGATGGAAGTTCGAGGACGAGGCAATTACGTCCGACGCACCTAAGAGATGTGTTGCTGGTTTCTGAAATGTGTGTGGGGTCGTGCTTTATCTTGATACATCAAGATTGCTTTTGGATACTTATAAGACCAATTCTCCAGAGCCTTCACATGTGCCTCTGAATAGATGGTTAACCCTTTGTGGCGACACATCTACGAGAACAACACCATCACTACCTCAAAAGGCAGAGCACACTGCCTTGAATTCCATTTTTTATGTGATTCTGCATACCGCAACTACAGTGACTGCAATTTTGTTTCCGGCGCAAAGTGATGCACCCACGTTACGTCGCCTGTCACGATCCGTGACACGAAGGCCTCTCTCTCTCCACTGGACAAACAGTTCAGGTTAAACGGCTTTTCTTCGAATTTGTGGTCTGTTGCGAGCATTCGTGCAACACATCTTGAGCATACCATTGAATATCCAAGAATCTCAGACACTCCACACACAGTTCAACGTTCAGCTATAGTTTCAGAGCCACTTGTAGCGCCAGTTTTACAGCTGCGATGAGCCAGCCTGCACGAATAATGGCATCCGCGCGATTCAACATGTTGGCAACAGTGGCTGTGACAAGGCGTTCCGAACGAAGCCGATCATGGAACACAGTTGCTGCACTCCTTAAGGCTTTAACACTATTAACGTTTTAACTCTCTTTGACAACATCCCAATAGTCCTATCAAACTGCATCATTACCATACACTGCACACAAACGTTTATGGCTATTCCCCAAGGTTACTTTTTCCGCAAACAGTCATTCAATTACAGCACGTTGCCTATAACGAGTGTCTTGCGTAGACGCCACTTTGATGCTCCACTACGGCTCTGCCACCCGTTGGACATTTTCGAAACTTCGCACACATGAAGCACCTCAAAGGACGTTTCCCCATATTTACCGAACGACCCTCACACATAAGAGTGAGCGTTCTGGGCTAAGAAAGTTGGGACTGTCGCACGGCGCTGGTGGCTGCTGATAAACTGCAGACTTCTACTAAAGGGAAGTAACACTTATCATAGATGATCATTAATGGAACGCTTATTAGAATCGCAGCAAAAAGAAACATCGAAAGATTATGGTGTTTCGTCCCATCGATGACTAGCTGATTCCGGACTGAGCAGCAGTTCGGATGGGAGAAGGTAAGGAAAGGAAACCAGCTATGTCCTGTCTCAACATATGCCTGAAGTCATTCAAGGAAACTACCAAAAACCGAAATCTGAACGGGCGGACAGGGAATTAAATCTGGTCCCCCCGTTTATGAATTTAATATCTCACCAACCGGTCACCTGCCTTGGTCGAGCACAGTACATTCATCTGGAGTTCTTTCCACATAGGATGGATTAGAGAAAATGAAGATCCGAAGGGAAACTGTAATATACCTAAATTAAATTCAGCGAACTGAAATAAATAGATTGATGGGAATGAAATCATCTCAGACACAATGACGTGAAATTATATAAGCGAAGGCCATTCATAAATGCTCATTAAGTTGTGACAAATGAAAATTGTGCCAGAGTGAGATTTCCTGCTTATCGCAGCCAGTACGACATACCACTAGGCTACCTAAGCACGCTTCCAACCCTGACTGAAATATACTGGTGTTGGGCACATTTGATTTTCGAACATTACCACTGTATGTTCTCCCATGGGGTATGTGGAAACAGCATCAAAGGGGGGCGATTCATAATATGCAATAGCCAATGATAAAAGGCGAAAGCTTGCAACAAGCATAAGATTCGGTTCCAAGTCGACACCTTGCACATACATTTTGTCACTGTCGGTACAGCGCTTCTAAATAATGACTGAGGGGGGGGGGGGGGGGGGCGAGGGGGCGATGAGCTCAGACGCCATGTTCAATCGCATCCCAGACATGTTCGATCGGGTTCAGATCTGGCGAGCTGGGGGCGGGAGCGTGGGGGTCATAATGTTCTGGCTGAGCAAATCACGCGATCACTACAGTCCTGATAAGTAGATAAACCAACTTCTGCCGATCTCTGACGTGAGTTCAATCGAGATTTACTGGGACGTCATTACGCAGAGCAGTGTTTTTATTGGAGGTTTCAAAATGAGGCACCTTGGAAACGGTTGAAAAACCCAATATTAATGATGTGGCGGCTACACTGACGTCAGATATCTGCTGCGGCAGGGTGTTTGGTGTTGGTGGTAGTGGAACAGAGGAGAGAAGTATGATTCACAGCTGCCCTCTCCACGTCTAGTACAGTAGCGTCGGCCTCCAGCTTCCCAGAACTGGCCTACAGCCCTCAGCTGTGTCTGCTAGCTATTGTGTAAGGCCTCACTTCCGCCTGAGCACGTATGTGTGTGTGTGTGTGTGTGTGTGTGTGTGTGTGTGTGTGTCAATGAAAGTCAATTTTCAACAATCGACTTATCTCAATGTTACCCCTTTTCCCATATGTTTATTCAATTGACAGAAGAGGCCTTTACGAAATAAGTTAACGACTGTTTATGTGACAGGTGTACGTAACTTCATATCTGTAGCTATGTATTTTCGCTTATATCAAGGCTGTTGTCGTTTCTACTTTACATTGCGCGACTTAACTACACATGACTGCGAGATGTGGTCACCGAAGGGTAACTAGATCATTTGTTGTTGTTGTTGTTGTTGTTGTTGTTGTTTTTGTCTTCAGTCCTGAGACTGGTTTGATGCAGCTCTCCACACTACTCTATCCTGTGCAAGCTGCTTCATCTCCCAGTACCTACTGCAACCTACATCCTTCTGAATCTGCTTAGTCTATTCATCTCTTGGTCTCCCTCTACGATTTTTACCCTCCACACTGCCCTCCAATACTAAATTTGTGAACCCTTGATGCCTCAGAACATGTCCTACCAACCGATCCCTTCTTCTAGTCAAGTTGTGTCACAAACTCCTCTTCTCCCCAATCCTATTCAGTACCTCATTAGTTATGTGATCCACCCATCGAATCTTCAGCATTCTCCTGTAGCACCACATTTCGAAAGCTTCTATTCTCTTCTTGTCCAAACTAGTTATCGTCCATGTTTCACTTCCATACATGGCTACACTCGATACAAATACTTTCAGAACCGACTTCCTGACACTTAAATCTATAGTCGATGTTAACAAATTTCTCTTCTTCAGAAATGCTTTCCTTGCCATTGCCAGTCTACATTTTATATCCTCTCTACTTCGACCATCATCAGTTATTTTACTCCCCAAATAGCGAAATTCCTTTACTATTTTAAGTGTCTCATTTTCTAATCCAATTCCCTCAGCATCACCCGACTTAATTTGACTACATTCCATTAACCTCGTTTTGATTTTGTTGATGTTCATTTTATACCCTCCTTTCAAGACACTGTCCATTCCGTTCAACTGCTCTTCCAAGTCCTTTGCTGTCTCTGACAGAATTACAATGTCATCGGCGAACCTCAAAAGTTTTTATTTCTTCTCCACGGATTTTAATACATGCTCCGAATTTTTCCTTTTGTTTCCTTTACTGCTCGCTCAATATACAGATTAAATAACAGCGGGCAGAGGCTACAAACCTGTCTCACTCCCTTCCCAACCACTGTTTCCCTTTCATGTCCCTCGACTCTCCTAATTGCCGTCTGGTTTCTGTACAAATTGTAAATAGCCTTTCGCTCCCTGTATTTTACCCCTGCCACCTTCAGAATTTGAAGGAGTATTCCAGTCAACATTATCAAAAGCTTTCTCTAGGTCTACAAATGCTAGAAACGTAGGTTTGCATTTTATTAATCTAGCTTCTAAAGTAAGTCGTAGGGTCAGTATTGCCTCACGTGTCCCCATATTTCTACGGAATCGAAACTGATATTCCCCAAGGTCTGTTTCTACCAGTTTTCCATTCGTCTGTAAAGAATTCGCGTTAGTATTTTGCAGCCGTGACTTATTACACTGATAGTTCGATAATTTTCGCATCTGTCAACGCCTGCTTTCTTTGGGATAGGAGTTATTATATTCTTCTTGAAGTCTGAGGGTATTTCGCCTGTCTCATACATCTTGCTCACTAGATGGTAGAGTTTTGTCATGACTGGTTCTCCCAAGGCCATCAGTAGTTCTAATGGAATGTTGTCTACTCCCGGGGCCTTGTTTCGACTCAGGTCTTTCAGTGCTCTGTCAAACTCTTCACGCAATATCATATCTCCCATTTCATCTTCATCTACATCCTCTTCCATTTCCATAGTATTGTCCTGAAGTACATCGCCATTGTATAGACCTCTATATACTCTTTCCACCTTTCTGCTTTCCCTTCTTTGCTTAAAACTGGGTTTCCATCTGAGCTCTTGATATTCATGCAAGTGGTTCTCTTTTCTCCAAAGGTCTCTTTAATTTTCATGTAGGCAGTATCTATCTTACCCCTAGTGATATGCGCCTCTACATCCTTACATTGGCCTCTAGCCATCCCTGCTTAGCCATTTTGCACTTCATGACGATCTCATTTTTGCCTGCTTCATTTACGGCATTTTTATATTTTCTCCTTTCATGAATTAAATTCAATATTTCTTCTGTTACCCAAAGATTTCTACTAGCCCTCGTCTTTTTACCTACTTGATCCTCTGCTGCCTTCACTACTTCATCCCTCAAAGCTACCCATTCTTCTTCTACTGTATTTCTTTCCCCAATTCTTGTCCATTGTTCCCTTATGCTCTCCCTGAAACTCTATACAACCTCTGGTTTAGTCAGTTTATCCAGGTCCCATCTCCTTAAATTCCCACCTTTTTGCAGTTTCTTCAGTTTCAATCTGCAGTTCATAACCAATAGATTGTGGTCAGAGTCCACATCTGCCCCTGGAAATGTCTTACAATTTAAAACCTGGTTCCTAAATCTCTGTCTTACCATTATATAATCTATCTGAAACCTGTCAGTATCTCCAGGCGTCTTCCATGTATACAACCTTGTTTTATGATTCTTGAACCAAGTGTTAGCTATGATTAAGTTGTGCTCTGTGCAAAATTCTACCAGGAGGCTTCCTCTTTCATTTATTCCCCCCAATCCATATTCACCTACTACGTTTCCTTCTCTCCCTTTTCCTACTGCCGAATTCCAGTCACCCATGACTATTAAATTTTCGTCTCCCTTCACTACCTGAATAATTTCTTTTATCTCATCATACATTTCTTCAATTTCTTTGTCATCTGTAGAGCTAGTTGGCATATAGACTTGTACTACTGTCGTAGGCGTGGGCTTCGTGTCTATCTTGGCCACAACAATGCGTTCGCTGTGCTGTTTGTAGTAGCTTACCCGCATTCCTATTGTTTTATTGATTATTAAACCTACTCCTGCATTACCCCTATTTGATTTTGTATTTATAACCCTGTATTCTCCTGACCAAAAGTCTTGTTCCTCCTGCCACCGAACTTCACTAATTCCCACCATAACTTTAACCTATCCATTTCCCCTTTTTAAATTTTCTAACCTACCTGCACGATTAAGGGATCGGGCATTCCACGCTCCGATCCGTAGAACGCCTGTTTTCTTTCTCCTGATAACGACATCCTCTTGAGTAGTCCCCGCCCGGAGATCCGAATGGGGGACTATTTTACCTCCGGAATATTTTACCCAAGAGGACACCATCATCATTTATTCATACAGTAAAGCTGCATGCCCTCGGGAAAAATTACGGCCGTAGTTTCCCCTTGCTTTCAGCCGTTCGCAGTACCAGCACAGCAAGGCCGTTTTGGTTAGTGTTACAAGGCCAGACCAATCATCCAGACTGTTGCCCCTGCAACTACTGAAAAGGCTGCTGCCCCTCTTCAGGAACCACCCGTTTGTCTGGCCTCTCAACAGATACCCCTCCGTTATGGTTGCACCTACGGTACGGCTATCTGTATCGCTGAGGCACGCAAGCCTCCCCACCAACGGCAAGGTCAATGGTTCGTGTGTGTGTGTGTGTGTGTGTGTGTGTGTGTGTGTGTGTGTGTGTGTGTGTGGGGGGGGGGGGGGGGGGGGACTAGATCCTTACCATTATTTTATCAGGTGTGTTTCCATCACTGAGCATTTTAACGGAACTACTTTTATCGTGTTTATTCCGATATGGTTTCGTTAAGGAAGACTGTTGAAAACTGATCTTGGTCCGGAATATGTTCACTCCATAGTGCAATTCGGCGTAGTTTCAAGTACTCGCCACTGACTGATCCACGATGTAATATTCATTGAGAGAGTACTACACAACTTAGTAGGAGAAAGAGCAGTTATTTCCGCTTCTCGCACAACACATACGGTTCACTTATTCCCATGTTATAAATACGTTGCAATGATGGTCGTGCTGAGCCATTTTCTTTCTGCTGCTTAGTATGATTTCTGTTCTTAAGATATCGTATAGTAATTAAGATACACTTTGAAGGCTCTATATTTTGCGAATGAAGTGCTTTCTGCGGTATAAAAGGAATTTATGAAGTAGGCTTGTGTGGGCGGTACACACTAGCGGCAGCGGGAATGGGTACATGGTAGGCCTTGCCGAAATCCCACGAATTTCTTAGAAAATTCGGTTCTGTAAACATCAAAATTAGAGACAAAAACGTCTATGGAGAGCGGAAACAGATACTGCTAAAGACGGAAATCTCTAATTGGCGGCATCAAGTATAGTTTAAATAATGTTTGAATACTACGCCCTGTGAAATTTGTGCACATACAAAAATCCTTGAAATTTTCGTGTAGTATTCCTAGAATACTGCGTACCTGATCAAGTCATGGTCTACGTGCACCCTGAGAGTCCTCGTTCACCGGAAAAGCTCCGAACGTCCGCACCAAGGTGGTGTGCCGCCATGCAAATGAGCAGCAGCGTAAACATCCTGCTGCCGGAAGAAGAGCTCCACCGAATGGTTCAAATGGCTCTGAGCACTATGGGACTTAACATCTGAGGTCATCAGTCCCCTAGACTTAGAACTACTTAAGCGTAACTAACCTAAGGACATCACACACATCCAAGCCCGAGGCAGAATTCGAACCTGAGACCGTAGCAGTAGCGCGGATCCGGAATGAAGCGCCTAGAACCGCTCGGCCACAGCGGCCGGCAGCGCCACAGAGCTTCAACACAACGCTCTAGAATACTCCCTCTTAAATGAACCTACTCCACTTTTTCTTGATTGTTTTAACATTTAACTTTTGCCTTTCCTTCTTTTACGATTTATACTCCTTACTACTTTATAATATTTGAAGCAGTCACCTTAAAATTTTCTGTTTGTTATTACGTAAGATATTTTACGAAGCATTCTCTGTTCCATATGTCTTAATATACAATGCTCATCAACCACTCAGTAATAATGACAATAATATGCACAATCGTAATAAGGGAAATTGTTTTCACGTTTTGACGTGACAGAGGATGTGCCCATTTAGCGCTAGAAGTGGGAGGAGAAGCTATGTGCAGCTTACGTCAACTATACACAAGGTGAGTCAAAATTATGTGAACAATCTGAAGTTTGTTTCATTTGCTATTATAGGTTGTTAGTTTGCCACTGATAACGTGCCGCTACAAGTTAGACGAGAAGAGTGTTTCCCACATGGTGCACCGCCCCATTTTGCTACTTCCATTTGTTCCCAAACCGTCTGATTGTTCACGACGGACCGTTGTTATGGCCTTGTCATTCTTCGGATCTCATACTCTGCGACTTCTAGTTATGGGGTATGCTAAAGGAGCGCGCGTATAGTCCAGAAGTGAGACTTCGAAGAACTCATGGACCGAATGAAAGGTGTGATAGCCAACATTTCCGCCAGAAATGTGTGTTTTGGTATTAAATTATACTGCTGAACGGTGGTTTGAGTCCATTAACCGTGCTGGTGGTCAAGTTGAGAAGCTGTGTAACAAAAACTCCGAGTAAACGCTTTCTCTCAAATAGTGTTGACATAATTTTGACTCGCCCTGCACTTAAATAATCCCGATCTTTTAGTTAGTATGACAACGTATCTTATCCAGATTAAATATACCATACGCTCATCTACGGGTATAGATCATATTTCATTTTATTTTAAAGTAGGCTTTGTCAAGTAGAATATAAATGGTTTTTTCCCTTTTTTAAATTTCGTGTTTGTAAATTGTATTTCGTGTTTTCTGTTTTAGTATATGAACAACTGGTCATAAGAAAATTTTTTTGATGCGTCCGACAGAAAATAAAAAAAAATATGATCACTTTAGATTGAAAAAACTTTTGGTATTACAACTGATGTACAGTCATCTCTAGTCCTCTTTATCAGTGCTGCACAGAAGAACACACTGCTCTTCTACCTGTCGGGCAAGTTGCGCAGTTTGGGCAAAGGTGATCAGCAGACCTTTTTTTTCGGCACAAATTTTACGGACCGCAGTTTAGAGGACACCAGTTGGAATGCCACATGGCCGCGTTTGGGTGTCGTAGTCGCGTCCACGGGTTGTGCGGAAACTCCGTGAAACCCTAGCCTCCAGCCCCTGCGCCGCTACCCGCTGGCTGGCAGTACACGCGTTTGCACTCAGCCGATACCATCGGCTAATGGCACCTCGGCTCGCCGGCGCCCGCGCCGTATCGACGCCATCGGCTCTGCACTGCTTCTGGTATTCACCGGCATGCATCACCTGGCGCCCGTCACGCCAACGCTGCATTTCCTGGTCGCCGTTACCGAGAACGTGACGTCAAGCTTCTACCCACAGCACAAACAGCTGGAAGCCCACGTGCTGCTATTTGCGGAAAGTAGGACGAGGTGTCTGGCGGCAGCTGAATACTTGACAAGTAAAGGGAAGTTCCCATTCGGACCAGTGTTACGACGTCATTCCAGCCGTGATTAATATCCCAGACTATGGTTTTCGAAGAGGGGCGGAGGGAGTGGAAATAGGCGATTCAAAAACTTTTTAGATTTCACGGCGCATGTGGGCGTACTTTGAAAAAATTAAAAAATACTGTAAGCCATACAGTCCTGAAGAGTTTTCCACTAAACGTTTACTACAAGAACCTGCTCCAGTGCATAAGAACCCGCCGCGCAAAGCTCTAATAGAGGCACGTATTCACCGCAAGCGGCAAAGGAAAGTCCCGCTGAGTAGCTAACGTCATTGTGGAGAACACGATGCGACAAACTGCTCTCTGGGAAACTTCACATGTTTTTGCTATCACTATTAGCGGCAGGGATCAAGCTAGTAGGCTATTAACCATTCAGTCCAATAAAAAAACTTAACTTCTGAAATTGGATCTGGCTTATCTCCGTCGATGTTCTTTCAAGGCTGCAAAAAATGACAGTTTAAACTCTTAAGCTGACGCTACCTTCAGTTTCGAGAACTATGTGTAGCTCTGGAGATGTGGCAAACAATAAAGCAACAGTTTAACTGGCTGGAACAAGCCATTTGATTTAAAAAAATTCTGGCACCGAGTTGCGTCATGCTGGTTGTACTAAGGGCCTGTATAATGATTACTTAAAGGCACCGGAGAAAGAACTTCAAGGAATGAGGTTGAGTTGTTTGGGGGATGAGACCAAACAGCGAGGTCATAGGTTTCATCGCATTAGTCCACTAAAGAGACAGCTTACACTACACTCGTTCGTCCTCTGTTAGAATGTTGCTGCGCGCTGTGGGATCCTTACCAGGTGTGATTGACGGAGGACATCGAAAGGGTGCAAAAAAAGGGCAGTTCGTTTTGTATTGTCAAGTAATAGGGGAGAGAGTGTGGCAGATATGATACGCCAATTGGGAAGGAAGTCATTACAGCAAAGACGTTCTTCGTCGCGGCGAGATCTATTTACGAAATTTCAGTCACCAAATTTCTCTTCCGAATGGGAAAATATTTTGTTGAGCCCATCCTACATAGGTAGGAATGATCATCAAAATAAAATAAGAGAAATCAGAGCTCGAACAGAAAGGTTTAGGTGTTTGTTTTTCCCGCGCGCTGTTCGGGAGTGGAATGGTAGGGAGCTAGTATGATTGTGGTTCGATGAACCCTCTGCCGAGCACTTAAATGTGAATTGCAGAGTAGTCATGTAGATGTAGATGTTAGGGAAGGGTCGTGCCCTTTCAGCGGAACCATCCCGGCATTTGCCTGGAGCGATTTGGGAAAATCACGGAAAACCTATATCAGTATGGCCGGACGCGGGATTGAACCGTCGTCCTCCAGAACGCGAGTCCAGGGTGCTAACCACTGCGCCACCTCGATCGGTTAACTTCAAGGGAATATCCTACATTACGAAAGTGTTTAAAATTCAAAGGCGAGGAATTGACAAGTTGAAGCCGTCTACGGAATAAGGGGACAGGACTGACAGCTTCTCACTAGACTGGACTGTAATTCGTGCGTTCGGCCCAGCATTCCACTTTACCTTACAATACATTTCCACCGGTATCATCTCGCAGAAAAAAAACACGGCACTCATTGGCTTCGCAGCTGCGTATGTTCACTATCAGTTTAAATAATCCTGTACGTCAGTAGACGAATTACTTCTTTGACTTCTTTCGTCGATATGCGCATTTTGCCAAAAACCTAATTGCAAATTACCGGAGGTAAGTATTGTTTGCGAGTTTGGAGTTTTCACGCCAGAAGAACTCTAGGGAAAATTTCCAGATGCAATATAATGAAAAGCTTGAGTGAGAATGACTTATCAATAATGAAATTAAAATCAGCTGACGACAAATAGGGGAAAGTCTATCACCTTCATTTTTCAACATATATTTAAAAGATATGATTTGAGCACTGATTAATATTAGGCAGGACAGGGAAGAACGAAGAAAAACGACAGAGATCGTGGAATGAAAACCGTAAAGAAAAAAATAAAAATAGGAAAAGAGGAAAGAGGAAAAATAATGCTCAATGGAGAGAAACCCGAGTATGTAGACGATTATCAGTACATAGGAAGCAGAACAGAAAGCAAATGGAAGGGAAGGCAGAGAAGAACAGCGAGACAAAATTGGTATTCTACGTGAAGATGATTTTCCGCAGCGGAATAGAAATAGGATTAACAAAAAACGATAGATGAAATGTTTTGTCTGGAGTATTATACTGTACGATGCAGAAACTGTAACCATGAAGAGGGAAGACTGTAAGCAGTTCGCGGGTTTTGAAATGTAGGCATGACGGGGAATGGAGGAAAAAAAATAAATAAAATGGGTTGACAGCGTAACGAACGAAGATACCGTGAGTCAAACTGAATTATTGGATGTAATTGATGGTAGAAAAAGAAAATGGAACGGGCATCGGCATTTTAAAAACCATGTAAGGATATGTGATGGGAAAGAGAAAGCAAGGTCGGAAGGGGACACAAATCCTGGGCACTATGTCTTAATTGACGCGGAAACAGCAAAATGGAGAAGGAAGCCACTGACCACAAACTGTGGAAACAGCATATTTCTGTTCAGAGAACAAAGAAGAAGAATATGATGGGCAACAAAGCCAGTGTAAAACTCTCAGTACTATACCCAGAGCCCACATCACAAACATGCACCAGGAACTTTCCTAGAAACCTAGTAATTATTTACGCGCGTTTTGTTAATGTCTCGTTTAATAAGTGCGTCACAGTTAAGGTGATGCCTTCATCAAATTCTACAGGAGTACACATTCAAAGACAAATGAGGCAACATATTAGTTGAACCATCATGCGTCTCGCAAAATAACCATGGAGGTATAATCAAATGAATCTGAGCTCTTACTGATATTTTCAGAAATTAATTCTTCCTTCGCACCATTAGCAAATGCAATAGGAAAGAGGGAAATGATAGTAGTAACGCATGTACTCTCCGCCACACACTGTCAGGCGACTTTTGCGTGATACAGAAAATACGAAAATACTGTCAATAAATGGATACTTTTGATATACTTAATTGTGTGAGCAACTCGCTCACTACATGATTTGTTAAGTGCGAAGTATTCACGTAAAGATGATTCAAATATCAAAGAAAAGTAAATGTAATCGAAGACGTAGGAGAGCTGCTCGATATATTTTGTCCGTTGCATGGAAACAGAACTGCACCTTTCAAACGTACTTATCACGATCACGAAAGTCAGGTCGTCACAGCACATACGCACACGCGATTTAGAAATTAGAGTTCGTGTGGAAGATTTAACGACACTGTTCATGCTGCGCGCCATTCTCGATTGAAAACACTGTGAGTGAGTTGAGTATAGACGTAGATGTCCCACATCGCGACAAAGTACTCACCAGAAAGCGAGCCGCGTGAAGTGAGCAGTCGAGTTTAGCTGCGCGCCGGCGAGCGCCGTGGTCATCGCGGACTGACGCTACTCCAGCGCTGCACAGGACATGCGAACGCTACACGTGGCCGCCGTGACCTTGGCACAATCGGCTGACATAACGAGTGCAAATAAGCCCTATACGAATGGCACAGCCTATCGAGCCGTGTCTCTGAAATCGTTACCTACGGTTACGGCCAGCTGCTTCGTGCAGTAAGAGCTCACCGTCACTTTCCTGAACCAGCAGCGCGTTTATTTCTGTCCGTGCTTTCCCCATTTCGTTAACAGAGCTCGAGTACGCACGAGTTGTGCCACAGGTTCTTCTTGCAAGAATTTAATAAAATCTTTGACGGTGTACTGGTGTGCTTTCATCGTATCTTAAAGAAAGCTTGACCCTAACTTTTATAAAAGATTTGTGACGACTTTCATGGAGTTATACGGGCCTTATTCTTTGCCCATCACCTGGTCGGTGCCAGGTTTTCTAGAACGCGCTGTGTCCACACTACTCTCCGACCTACCAGTAAACAATCTATTCCATTCGGAGGAAGAAAATCTGCGACATTTGGCAACGTTGTTGCCAGCTTTCAATCGGGAAGTGCAGAAGGCCGCCGACATTTTCTTGATAAAACATTCAAGCACGCTAGCAGTATTCCCCTACTTACACGCGTATACGAAACAAGCTTTCTAATACTCAAGAGCAATGACTAACTGTGTGTGTGTGTGTGTGTGTGTGTGTGTGTGTGTGTGTGTGTGTGTGTGTGTGTGTGTGTAGTAACCGAGTATTATCTTACTTTCAGTTTTCATGCGGAAACACAAGCACCAACATCTTCGTAAAGACACTGCTATTCTTTCGCCACGACCACACTGGCGCCGGGTCAGGAACGCCGTATCTGCGGTTCAACGTGTTCTTCCGTTTCACTGGCGTTATTCATGTGACAGCCTCATCGACCTGTCTCCGTGTCGCAGCGTAAAACGTATTTCGCTTCACGACATCCGCTTTAAGCTGAGAGGAGAAAAGTTCAATGAGATCGATGTGGGAGTGGTAACACTGCGGGCGTGGTCCTGTGGTAACATATCACTAGTTGCTGACTTCGTGACTATAGTTCCGTTTTTCACGTATTCTCTTCAAAGTATGTATTATTTTTCTTCTATCAGACCAGGCAGTTAACTTTTTTTTGTTGACGCAACTGGCACCTTTAACTGTACGGATAGTACTAGCATTATCGGTAGCAAAATACTATCCGAACTGTTTTGTTACTCTATCGCTGCCAAATGTATCAGCATTAACTACAGATAATTTTTTAATAGAAAAAAAGCATCGCACCCTCCTTTGTGAAAATAAAACGGCATCCAACAATTTCTGTTGTCACACACATCGTTCCGTTGAAGTCTTCATTTGTTCACGCGACAGATTGTGCATCATACTCTTCTATAAAATCCGAACAGATGCACACAAACCTTTCCAACAAAACGTGCCACAGCATTGACTGGAAACTATATCCGCCAATGCCTAGATTCAGAGAAACAAAGTGACAGAACTAGCTGTTTACAGATCAGATATTGTAGCAACAACCAGAGCGAATGTCTGGTCATATTGTGTGTCCTGTGCACAGTAGTGGTATTACTCCGCTACCGGACATTCCAGCTGCAGGAAACTGCTGTCTGGAAAATAAATAACGATTTTTTCGTATATAGTTTGTTTTTCAGTGCGGTATGTTTTCTTCAGCGGAAGGTGTGAAACTAACTGTTAAATTGTGTAGGAAAGTGATTTAGACTATTATACCCAACGAAACTATTTCAAATACTGAAAGATAACGAGCTATCCAGTTACACTGTTGCTGCTATCTTAACTACACTACACTTGCACGTAATGGTGAACTAACATCACAACCTCTTTCCATGATCAACTGTCAATTTGTTATTCTGGTACAGATACGGAACTGAGGCAACAATGCGGCGTTGCCACAGAAATGCAAACAAAATCGCGTTATTCGATTGGTCGTAGCGGACGCTCAAAGCAACTGCGCGGAACCCGCTTCAGCTGTCACGATCTTTTCTGGCCGGATGGAATGCAGGTACGTTAACTGTTGGGTCCGTATTTACATTATATTGCGAGGTGGAGGTCGCTTTCCACGTTATACTTTTACCAACACTAACTTGCGAAGCTTATCTCGCTCTGATGTTTATCAGCTGATATTCAATTTCAGAGTCGATTCTAGTGTCCTACTCAAATTCTCAGCTTTGAGCCACGACGTCAAGTGTGACGTTATGAAATTACGATGGGAAGGATGCAAGCTGCCTGAAGCTACCTGTTATTAAATGTTTTCTGTAGTTATCTCAGTAACTGACGTAAACTGTGTTGTTTATTCCGATTACGTCGCGATTTCCTAGAGTGCGGTTAGGCAGCAACCTAAAAGTACACCTTGTGCTGCGAGTGAAACGAGTAGCAATCATATTTATAATCGTGCTTCTACGCAAATATTTGGGTGCTTTTTCCGAATGTGGCACGATTTCCGAGAGAGAGAGATTAGGCAGGAACATAAGACGACAGCTAACATTTTTACAATCTTGGTTCTCACAAATACTGGTCTTTTTTTCCTAATGTGGTATAGCTTCGGAGGTGAGGCAAGGTACGAAGCTAAGAGGTTAGAGTGACACCAAAAATGAAAATCCTAAAAAAAAAAAAAAAAAAAAAAAAAAAAAAAAAAAAAAGCACGGGACACCTACTGCAAATACGCGAGAAATAATCCTTGTAATCGGTACCTAAAGTTGATCTGTATAGCCAAAATTTAGTTGCCGAGTTCACATTTCGTTATTTTTTGTGAATCGTCGTTACGTGTGATGTGCGATTTGTTTTATGATTTCTGTGTTGATTTTCCACTGTTTTCTGTTACTGCCTTCGTTGTGTTTTTTACATGTTACTATTTGCTATTGCGGTTAGATTTTAGTTAGTCCCCGCCCAAAAGATCCACTCTGCCGCGGCAGTCCCGTGTTATTCAAAATTTATCATGAAGAATTACCGCGATTGTAGTAAACGTTGAAAGGTTCTCTGTGGTTGTTTCAGTCACTCGCGTAAATTGACATATATATATTTTCTTTTCTTTCTATAGTAATTTTTATTTTTTTATTGTTGTTCCTGTGGTATATTCTATACCTACATCGATGTTCTGCAAATGAAACTTAAGTGCCTGACAGAGGGTTCATCCAACCACCTCCACAATAGTTCTCTATTATTCCAATCTCTAACAGTGCGCGGAAAAAAAACCTTTCTTTCGGTGCAAGCTGCGATTTCTCTTATTTTATTTTGATGCTCGTTTCTCCCTGTGTAAGTCTTTGTCAACGAAATACTTTCACATTCGGAGGAGAAAGCTGATCATTGAAATTGTGTGAGAAGATTCCGCCGCAAAGAAAAACGCCTTTGTTTTAATGATGTCCACTCCAAATCCTGTGTCAGGTCAGTGACATTCTCTCACCTATTTCTCGATAATATAAAAACGTGCTGCCCTTCTTTGTACTTTACTTTCTCGATGTAATCCGTCAGTCATATCTGGTAAGGATCCCACACTGGGTAGTACTAATCCAAAAGACGGCGGACAAGCGTAGTGCAGGCGATCTCTTTAGCCGATCTGTTACATCTTCTAAGTGTTCTGCTAATAATACGCAGTCTTCGGTTCGCCACCCCCAACATTCTCTGGGTGTTCTTTTCAATTTAATTTGTTCGTCATCTTGATTCCTAGGTATTTAGTGGAACTTATGGCCTTTCGATTTTACTAATTTATCTTGTAACCTAAGTTTTAACGGATTCCTTTTAGCACTCATGTGGATAACCTCATAGTGTTCATTATTAAGAGTCCACTGCCAATTTTCGCACCATACAGGTATCTTTTCTGAAGCGTTTTGCAATTTGTTTTGATGTTCTGTTGAGTTTACTTGACAGCATCATCTGCAAACAACCTGAGACAGCTCCTCAAATTATCTCCTAAATGATTTATAATGACACACACAGCAGAGGGCCTGTAATATTACCTTGGGGAACGCCAAAAATCACTTTTGTTTTACTCCATGATTTTCCGTAAATTACTACGACCTGTGGCCCCTCAGGCAGAAGATCACGAATCCAGTCACACAACAGACTGCATTCCAGAAGCACGCAATTTCACTGCACGCTGCTTGTGTTGTTTTTCACAAGAACGATGTTTTCTAAATTTATGTTTACTGTGTGTCAATAGACCGTTCTCTTCGAGGTAACTCAATGTTGGAAAACAACATATGTACCAAAATCCTGCTGCATATCAACGTTAATGATATGGGCCTGTAATTTAGTGGATTAATCCTACTGCCTTTCTTGAATATTTGTGTGACCTGCACAACTTTCCAGTCTTTGGGTACGGATCTTTGGTAGCGAGCGGTTGCATGTGATTTAAGTGTGGGGCTATTGCATCAGCATACTCCGAAAGGAACCTAAATGGTACACAGTCTGGACCGGAAGACTTGCTTTTATTAAGTGATTTAAGTTGCCTCGCTACTCTGGCGATGTCTGCTTCTAAGCTATTCATGTTGATAGCTGTGTTCTAGAATACTTACTTCGTCTTCTCTGGTAAATGAATTTTGGAAGGCTGTGTTTAGTAACTCTGCTTTAGCAACATGTCATCGATAGTATCCTTCGCTATCGCGCAGAGAAGGCATTGATTGTGTCTTGCCACTGGCATACTGTATATACGACCATAATCTGTTTGCATTTTCTGCGAGGTTTCGAGACAAAGTTTCTTTGTGGGAACTATTGTAACCAGCTCGCATTGAAGCCCGCGCTAAATTTCGAGCTTCTGTAAAAGATCGCCAATCTTTGAGAATTTGCTTTAGTTTGAATTTGGCATGCTTTTTTATGTTGTTTCTGACCCGTTTCGTGAACCAAGGGCTGTCAGCTCCGTCGTTGGTTAATCTATTTGGTATACTTCTCTCAACTGCCGTCGGTATTATCGTTCTGAAATTTTGTCTAATTGGTTCCGGTATGACTTCACTGTTCAAAGTCGACGAGCTACAATTTATCCCAGTTTTACAAGCACATGCGACGAGCCCTTTGTTCAGTTTTTTACCAGAACATAACTGTTTTCATATCAGCGCACACTCCGCTGCAGAGTGAAAATCTCATTCTGGATAACTGTGATATGTTGCATATTAGGAAAAATCTAACTTTCTTGGATCAAACTTAAAAATGCGAAACTGTCTCTCATACGTCCTTTACCGCTTCCTCCTTGGCGACGCGTTAACACAGCTCTGTTCAAAACGTTCTTTGTGTTATTAGAAAGAATTACAGGACCGCTAATGTTCTGAATATAAATATTTACCAAGTAGTGTCAGAGCACCCTAAAAATCATTCGTGATACGTGATGTGTATTCTGAAAAAATACAGCGCATGTGTACAGCAAACAGCAAACCGGAGAACGACTCCGACGTTTGATATCGAACGTACTCAGACAAGCGCTGCTAGGATCCTAACATGGTCTGTGTAGCTTACAGGAGAGGATGTGTAACACAGATGGTCGATAAACGTAAATGGGAATCTTTTGAAGAAAGTCGCCTTTCACGAGAAACGGTATTGAACCAATTTGAGAACGTGTAATTCGGAGAGACTAATAACTGTACTGGCTTCATTTTGTATCGCGCATCGGTATCATGATGATAATGTACGCAGTGAGGACTTCGCGGCAATTGCAACAAATCCACTACACTAATTAGCACCAAAACTCAAACAGTAAGAGAGCGCTATAATTAAAATTAAAATCTAATGATCAAGTGCTGCAATAACTTCTCATGGTCCTAGCTTATGGCTATTACCGACGTACGCTGCCTGATCTCTTTCCCATTCTATAGAATGGCACCGTTTTCAGTTTCCACGTGTGGTGGCAGTCTATAATAGTACATTTGTAAGAAGGAAAGAAAAGTTGCCAAATTTCGTCATATTGCAATAGTCTCACGCCAAATTTGTTAGCTACTTAAGAACACATGTAATATGGGACGTTCATAGAGAAAAACTGAGGAAAAAAAATCTAATATTCCACTTGAGCACCAGCTACGCAGAAATTTTTTCTTCACATGTTAAAACTTTCAGGTGCAGTTCAGCACGTTTACCTTATCGGAATATCGACTTAAAGACAATAGAAGGCATAACGAAATCCAGATTGTATAGTTCCATTAATTATCTTATGCAAGCTTGATGTCTTATTTTCACGTCCATGTTCTGCAGTTAAACGCGTAATGAGAGTCAAACAATTGAAAGCACGATCGAAACTGTACCGCAATTATGTAAGTGGTGGACAGTATCATCGCTAATGTGTTTGAGGTTTCATGGTAGTACATGCGAATTAATTAGTAGGTACATAGGCATTTTTGCCACAGTCGCTGCTTGAATCACGAAATTTCACAAATGAGGGAAAAAATCTTACTAAATATGCTTACACGTCTTATTCCTATGTTGGCGTGCTTTCAATTACGCCGACGGTACCGCCATTTTCGACCGACTTACAAATGTTAACGTTAATCGAAGCA
This sequence comes from Schistocerca americana, assembly GCF_021461395.2. NCBI lineage: Eukaryota > Metazoa > Arthropoda > Insecta > Orthoptera > Acrididae > Schistocerca > Schistocerca americana. The sequence continues at coordinate 941,981,971 of NC_060121.1, read as the reverse complement.
GACAGCTGCCGCTCGCTCCACCGATATGAGCGATGGTTGTTAACACAGGCTGTGACCCAAGTCACGCTACGTTCGAATCTGTTTCATTTAAGACGGCAGTGCGACAGCTTAGCAACAGCCATTTCAATATATGATAAAAAGTATACGACAAGATGACAAATACGAACTTATTTTACAGCGTTTAAATTAGCTGATTTATTGAAGAAAATAATGTGCGGTCAACTGAAATTTTCGTATCATGTTATCGATTAACATCTGGAGCCATCATATATTGCTTCCGCACGTCTAGAGCCGTGTCATTTCTTACTTCGTGCTCCGAGTCTTGGCTGATGTACACAAAAATATTAACATCTTTCATCAGCCACTCAAAACACAGTTTATAAATATGTCAGATTGTTTCAACTATCAGATCGTATTTCAGAAGTTGCGAGAATACGTAAATTTCGCTTGTGTTTTTAGTTATAATAAAGGTAAAAAAGCGAGACAGAGTTAATGGAACTTACGTTGAGAATCTGAATACAATATTTCATGACCCTGTCATTTATGATTGATGTGCCCATACGACTGCTTAATTAATGAATCTATTTACTGAATATGTTATAAGACGAAATGTCATGTAATATCCGTGCCACAGACTTTCGACGAGAATGTTTCAGGAAGTTATTTGCTAGGGAACATTTAGCGTAAATGATAAGAATCAGCAAGGAAATTTACTATGTCCTTCGCGCCGCAGCAGCTATAACAGACGCAGTACGATATTCCACGCATGTTTAAGCACACTCAACCTAGTGAATAAATATTTTGTTTGTGGTCCTTCAGTGATAATGTTAAGGGACACAAGGTACTTTTTGTTTCCATATGTGACAATACCTATTTCTTTCACGTACTACCACTTTTGGCGTATGTTTTACAGTTTACGCAGTATACTTTCTTAACAACTTGCAGCTATTTTGTACAATCTAGAGCATATTGTGTTTTCATAAACACAATACTTAGAAAAGCGATGCACATGTTTTTCTGAAATGCTTTTTCAAATTCAGGTACCATTTAATCTCATAGTACACATGTAGAGGGTACCAAATATGTATGATATGTTGGCTTATATACTAGACTTATTTAGCACCGCACAGTAAGTATATTAGCGAGATCAAATTTATTGTATCTGATTTTAATTTTTAGAATATTTTCCTGATGAGAAATTTTATTTCCCTATAATTTAGATGAACATCCAATAACGTTTAGGTACAGGCAATTAAAACTTACAGAAAAAAATAGTGCAATACTGTATAAACTCAGAGAGCTATGCGTGCTCAATTTCTGAGAAGTACAACTTGTAGGAAATTGTGAATTAAGATTTGAGTCACTTTAAAAAAATACCCCAGAACATTGGTGATGCACAGTTTTCATCTTGCTGCATTCCTTCATCTTCAAGCTTCCTCTTGGCACACCTTTTAAGCATTCACTCCTCCTCTGGTGAATGTATATTATTTATATTTATGTCCACATACTTCAGCAAAAAGTAACTACTACATTTCTTTTTGATGCCTGTGGTTACAAAAGGGTAAATAGATTTTGCATAAATGAATATATAATTTCTTATCAGAAATTATATCTGCCCATCAACAGAACTGTGCTTTTAATTCATAATTATGTGTAAACTTTCGGGGGGGGGGGGGGGGCGGGCGGATATTGTGATATAGTTACAAAACTAGTTATGGATTACTGAAGCAATTTCTTCGATAAACGAAGTGGCTCAAAAATGGTTCAAATGGCTCTGAGCACTATGGGACTCAACTGCTGAGGTCATTAGTCCCCTAGAACTTAGAACTAGTTAAACCTAACTAACCTAAGGACATCACAAACATCCATGCCCGAGGCAGGATTCGAACCTGCGACCGTAGCGGTCTTGCGGTTCCAGACTGCAGCGCCTTTAACCGCACGGCCACTTCGGCCGGCAAAGGAAGTGGCAAAAGGTAAATAATGTTATGATGTAGATTGCCTAAAAACTACTGAACGGACTAGTAGAGGAGATTTAGCACCTGCTATAAAGAGCAGCACTTTCACAAAAAAAGTTCGAATCATTAGGCGGCGAGTCTTGTCAGTTTCTTCTCTGAAGAACTGATACATTGGTTCCTCTCAGTAGTATGGACCGCTTTGTTTGTAAATTAGTTGATCTTCAATTTTCTTTTGCCGAATTTCTTGTTATGTGGCATTGTTGGTATTTATTGGAAACTAATGAATAGCTCTACACACTATAGCATTTAGGCAAAAAACTTACAGTAAAATGTAAACCAAACGCTTCACGAAAGCGACACGGTCGTTTCTACCGTTTGACAAAAATACGCGGCCGCCAACGGCATCAAAATTTTAGGGGCAGGAAAGGGTGGAATAAATTGATTTCAAATGACACTGCGAAAAAACTGAAAAAAAGCGAGGTGAAAAAACTGAAAGAGGTCAAATTAAAACACAAAATCGTTTTCAGTACGCATCAGAAATCGCTAAAACCATTGCTAATCGCTAATACAAGTTTTAGAATCAATGTGTGTGAATTCCTAGGGGACCAAACTGCTGAGATCATCGGTCCATGAACTTGCAGACTACTTAAACTAACTTATGCTAAGAACACACACACACACACACACACATGCCCGAGGGAGGACTCGAACCTCCGGCGGGAGGGGCCGCGCAATTCTTTTAGAATTCTCAGTAGGAAATGCAAACCAGGCACCATTTGTGTAATTGCAAGAATGTGGATGGTGATAAAGATACGATTTATTACTCATTCGAAATATTTCAATTAAAATAGAAAGGAAATACCACTAAAATATGCCAGATGACCTACTGTGATGCACCGTCATGTCTCCCATTAGTTAAACACCTTTACGAGTCCGTTTCCCTGTAATTGAATAAATAATTGATGCCAAATTTCGTTGCACTGGTATATTCAGTTGAGTTCCAGTTTAAAATGCTTAGCACATTATTCTTATTTCAATTATTTTACGATATCTCAAAAAATGAGGAGAAACATAAGAAATTGAAGACATTCGTAGTCCTCAATCAGTTTTAAGGGAATTGAGAACAAAGCATGAAAATTGAGGACTGTTCCCAGAAAATCAGGATATCTGGTCAACTTAGTTTAACGATGAACTGTAAAATATATTTTCACTTTCGTGCCGTTGGACGCTGGAGGTGGAGGAGGGGTGTCGGGTCCCTCGATGGTAGTAAAAAAGAGGTGGTTGCATTTTTCTGTTCTCGCGTAGTGCGGCAAAACACCTAGCAACGGCCTTGCAAAGCGAAAATAAATAGAAGCAAGTATGATCATTTACAGACGCTGGGAACCAGCAGTGTTGTCAACGTATACAATAAACCCCGAACAGAATGTATGGAAGCAAATATTTTCCAATTGTTTTGCGAAATACTATTAGTTTTCTATCATTTAAATAAGGGGGTGGCGGCAGCGCACACGACCATGACTCTAGGATTTGATATACGCCGGTCCTCCTCCATTCTAAACCCAATAATGTGTATCAGTATAATCAGGAAAGACACACAATTTCAAAAAGTTATAAAAACTCGGTTTTCTCATCATTGAAAAGTACTCTGTAGCGTTAAGCGTTTTTATTTACATAAAATCTACTTTCTTCTTCGTCACGAACAAATAAATAATAATGCTGACACAGTGATGTGTGTGAGGCCACGTTTCTTTCCAAGTAATATGTTACGTATGTAAGGCTGTATCTCTGTGATAAAAACCACAATAATTTCGACGAGTCGTTTTGTGCGCACTTGCGCCTGTGCGTTTTGTCGTTCACCAGGTGGCAGCACTGCTGCACTAGGGAGGAAAGTAGCTGCAGCAGTCCTTTTAAACGTTATACGAGAAACAGCTGTTAACGATCTCGTGTTTGTTCGGCGTGGCGCGGCCTCTAGACGCTGGCTGCAGACAGGAAACAAAAAGACGCGGCCAAGGTGAAGGTCCCACAGGTAGGCAGACGGCCGATCCGACAGCCGCACACAAACTAGTGCCTGCCAACTCCGAAATTATCACCACAGCGCGTGCAGCAACGATTTCGGCGCCAAGTAGGCTGTATAGTACAATATCGCGAGCGTATCTGTTGGGAGTTTCTAACAAGAAAATTACCCTCAACCAACTTCTAGCGCCTATGACTAGTGGCTGCAAACTATTCTGCAACCTGTGCTGTCCTCATTCCCTACCGGCATTTTGCTGATACCAACAGATCAGTTTTTTTCCTTCGCTATTTCTTGCTTTTATTTCCCAAAATTCCCATCCCGGTATATTCGTTAGAATGTATAGTCCAAATAAGTATAAAAACTTTTCCTTTTGAGTAGATGCTACGAGATTTCTTCGTTGATTTACTTCTTTCAAATCACTGTTGGACTTTCCTTCTGCCCAGCTGGTGCTAGTGAGTCTGATCCAACGACATTTCTATCACTTCTCTGTGTGTGAGATACACAGCGTCGACCTTTTATAGCCATACAGATGTACTCACTTTTCCCCCTCTGTGTTAAACGATTTGTTTAACATAGTTTTTGCCTTTCATCGGTAGCACGTACTGTTGTAATTCTTATTCAGACTTTCATGCAGCGTCGATTGGCTTCTGCAATTAAAGTGCTTAAATAGTGAACTTTATCAAATTTTTCTATTTTATTTCTTTCAGTTTTCAAGTCAGACGTTCATCTTTTATTTGCTTATTATCCTTTTTTAAATTAAACTATCGTTTATGGTACTGTCGAAATTGCAAATGAGGACAATCTGCAGAACTTATGCAATGACTGAAACAACATTCATCTTAACTACAGATGTTTTTGTTTTTAATGTCTTCATAACTTTTCAGTCTTACTACTTCTCTGATTTTAGTTTCATGTTGCAGTCCACAATTTTCTACCCCCACGGTTTCGATTGTATGTATGTTTAATACTGCTCTTCTGTCTTCCCAACTTAAGAGAGAATTTTCAAGATCATGTGCAGAATATTCACATAACTACAAACATGGGTACCAACTAAAGTTCAAAAACAATAGGGCAGTTCTCCTGGGAATGGGAAAAAGCTTTTTCAAAACATTCACCACTCGTTTTAGTTTTTTGTCACAGGAACCAAAATCCAAATACTTTTTAATAAACCACTTTGTCCAAAATAAGTACACCTTAGTAGAATACCACGCGAACTGTATGAATAGCGCACTGCTAGACTATTAACACTCCAAATAATGTGTCACCAGACTCCTTTGACTAGTTTAAACTACTCTACAATCGTTAATTAAGACGCTTCAACAGTCTTAATACTTTCAAACAGATTACGAAATTCGGCTTTCTCCAAATTGTGAGCTCCACAGTTCTCCAAATCAGTGTTTCCAGCAACAATGCTTTCAGCTAATCAAACTCCGGAGTGGAATGTGCGAGCTTCCATCGACCATTTCATGCTCCCCCTAACGGCAGTCACCCGCAAACCTCTGCTTCCTGCTGCGTTTTTCAGGAGTTTATTAGCAGTGAGTGCTGAAAAATACCTGTCAAAGGGAAACTAAGCGTTAAGCCAGCACAGCAGGTCCCAGCAACAACCCGTTTAGAAGAATTATGGCACCCTACAACAGACAGGAGTTCAATACCGAGTTCATTTGGTGAAATTCCAGCAGAAGATGGACAGTGCGTAATTTAGTTGTAAAGGGCCACGTTTCTCAGCCTGGTTGTTGTTAGACAACCACTGACGACATTGTAGCACGGATAAAGAGGCGAACGAAAGACGTTATCCCACAAACCATCCCCGCATCGTCTTTCGAACACAGACGACGCACAGTGATTTACGGCGAAATTCACGGACTGTTTCCACTTATTCTTGCGCAAGTGAGTAGCCTTTTCCAAACAAATAGTAAGAAAGCTATCTCAGGAACAACGAATTTGTTTTAAGAGTCGACTCTGTTCCTGAGAGAAAGTTCTTGGAATGTGCTTTGTGACAAGGGGCGTTTCCTGGTGTTCCGTCGAAGCGTAAAGAAAGCGAGCGTTGATACGAGACAATGTTGCACGGCACTGTTTTCAATGCATCTCGGACTAGTTCTAAAGGCAGGGCTTGGCAGTCCATCTGACAGTGGTAAAGTAACGACGCAAAAGATGAGAGCTGACCTACAGGACAAGTCACACCATACAATAAATGCCTAGTTATACTGTGAGCAGGGGAGAACGGCCCAGGGAAGCACTCGAGTACTCAGTCGTGGACAATGAAGCAGCGCAGCCACTGAACAACGCCCGAAGCAACACAAGCAACGTTCTGTGGGTTGCATAACGCGACGCAGCATTCATTACTTTCTCTGCCCTCGGCGTTTGTAGCGCCTTCGTGACTGAGTTAATGCTATGTTTTATTGCAAAGGCTTGTTTCTTCTTTTTCAATAAACACTTCATGGCCCAATCATTTACTTGCTCTTCCGCGATGTGTCACAGCTGTATGTAATCTCCGCATTGCTTCAATATTACACGTTAATTAACCATCCTTCATTGCCCTCTATCGATGTTTTACCAGCTCTGCAATCATTCGTCACCATGCTACATCATCGTTAGAACTGTGACTAGGTTCCGCGCACAATGCTATTCTTGAAAGCTGTAATGCCACTTCCTCGGACGAAAAAGAATAAAAGAAAAAATAGCAACCAATACCCCAAAAATTTCCCCAAAACAAGTTCCAAATTCCATGAAAAGTGAACAAGTAACCAAAGTTCCAAGTAACACTATTATTTGGAAAATACCCAGTAACAAACAAGAACCTTATACTTGGTAATTTATCAACTTACAAAAGAAAGATAGATTCTCATTAAACTCAAAATCATAGTAAATCGAAAAATTATAATTAAAATTAGCAAAGTAGAACCGACGATCTCAAAGAATACTTCGTGTGAGTACTCTTTGAGAATCGTGAGTAATGGCTAAGGAAATGTTGATCCATTGTCACTACGTTACGAGAGTTAGCCGAAGCTGGTCAGACTTGTTCGAATACTCGTATATGTAGGCGCGGTTGGATTGTTTTTCAAGGATTGAAAATTGCGATCTACTATGACGCAGTGAAACGAAGCACTGACTTCAACTATAACATCGTTTAGAATTCAGATAGAGGACTACCTTATATTAGACTGACGTGAACTTCTTAATTAGATAACTCGAACTCAACTCTAGTTAGGCACTGAACAGTGATAGACGATTAACTTCATTCGTAATTGCAAATGGACTCTGGAACTTGGCAATAGTCTTAAATCAGATAATTTATAAATTCCTCCTCACCACCACCACCACCACCACCACCACCACCACCACCACCACCACCACCACGGAAAGCTTATTCCTCACGGCCTTGTTAGGAAGTGATTGTTATTGTGAAATAAACCACCCTTTCGTGCTAATTTACGCATTTGTGATTCCAAATTACAAAATTGTTTAGAGATAACTGTGATCTTTTGCGTGCTGCGACAATATTGACTGAAGCGCTCGGCGCATATATAGAAACACTTTGACGTTAGGGAGCAATCACAATGTTACGACTTATTAGAGATTTGAAATTACAACTAAACTATGGGGAGGTTGGTGTCGGTGGAACTAAACTGAACTTGTCATTAATATTTTTATAGCAACTGTTAAACCATCGAATATAAACGAGTTAATTACGACGAGTAGCGAAATATTGGTCACAATTGGTGAAGTAAATATCACGCACACGTCGATAGTTCGCTTCAGCACTGTGCTTTGTAACGCCGTCTTTACCTAATAACAATATCATCGCTCTACCGACTTCGCCGAGTTTTAGCCAGGACCGATCAATACTAATCTATCGACTACCAACTAGAAAAACCGGTGACGTTACAAGGCGCGACTGCTAATTCACAGCATTGTGTAAAAGCAAGCAGCGCCAGGAACTTTCTACTGGCAATGCTCGCACTTTGACAAAAAGAAGATTAAACAGCACTTTGTCGACTGTAATGGACGTCATCAACGTTGTGCAAGTAAGAGCAGCCGAAGACAATACACTGATAAGCCGAAACATTATGACCACTATCGACCGCGACGTCGGAATCCGCCCCGTGACGTTGCGGGCACGTGGCACGGTAACCAAAGTAAGCGGAGCAGACACGGCATGGTTTGAGAAGAGGTTAATTCATTGAGATAAGTGCCTTTGACACAGGACAGATTTTTACGCAGAGCCTGTGAACGAGCATCTCTAAAACGGAGAAGCTGGTCCAGTGTTCACGAGCTACTGTCTTGAGACTCCACGGAAAGAGGTAGGGGCAGTAAAACCACCACTAGGGGGGTAAATGGTTGGACGTCCACGATTCTTCACAGACCGTGAGATTCAGAGGCTTGCCTGATCTGTGAAGTGGGATAGATTGTGATCTGTGGCATCTCTGCCGACAGAGCACAGTGCTGGTGCATGCCCAAGAGTTTCGCAACACACCGTTCATCGCAATTTGTTGAACATGGAACTCCGCAGCAGACCACTCCTGCGTGTTCACAACGACACCGTCAATTACGACTGAAGTTGGCACGGGACCATCGGGATTCGACCGTCGATCAATAGAAAGGTGTCAAAGTCGGCTCTTCGTGTGAATCACATTTTTGCTACCCTAGCTCGAGGGTCGTCTCCACAAACGCGTACAAAGAGGGGAATGGTAGCTCGAAACATGCAGTGCGGCACAGTCACAGGCTGGTGACAGCAGTATTATGCTATGGGTGACATTCTCCTGTGCTTGCAAGAGACCTGTGGCAGTAATCGAAGACACGCTGACAGCTGCGGACCACCTGCACATCCCTTCATGCTTTGTATTCCCCGACAGCGATGTCGAATGTTTCAGCAATATAACTGTCCACGTCTGAGCCTGAACCGCGCTACAGTGCCTTGAGGAGCATTACAGTGAACTCACGCCGATGTCTCTGCGGCCAAATTCGCCTGATGTAAATCCTGTGGAGCCCATCTGGGTTTCTATCGGGCCCTAACACCGCATACGTTATTTACGCGAATTACACGACCTTTACATAGAAATCTAATGCCACATACCTCCACAAACCTACCAACACACTGTCGGATCCGTGATACGCATAATCAGTGATGTATTTCGTTCCAAAGACGTACAAACAAGTTAGTAGACAGGTGGTCATAATTTTCTGGCTCTTCATTGTATAACGATGGACAGTTTAAAGTTTTGTACCCTACAGTGCGTCGGACCTGGTGGTCTACCAATAAAGCGGGTGCTTGGAAACCGAACAGTCTTGGGATCGAATCCTGGAAATCTTTCAGTCTGCCTTTAATCTACACTTGACCTCTCAATGACGTGAAAAGTCGCCAGAAACGACACGTGGTCCGGATTCCACGTTAAATTGTAGGATTGCCGGGGTGGGTTAGTGGCACCCAAATGAAAGAAGCCGCATGAGGCTGTTGCGCCACACGAAATTATTGTTGTAACTATGGAGGGATGTAAATCAGCTGATACCCGACGTTCCAGATCCCAAGCTTCTGTGTTGCGACAAATTCCACCTGCAGGCACCTACCATAGCGTTACTTTCTCCGCGGCAATGAAAAATTACTAAATTCTCTGCTCCCAACAAAAATCACGTCAAAATTTTCGCGTCTCGTAAAGTTTCCTACTTGAAACTGACAGGCATTTTACTTTTGTGCAGCGATAGTGTCAAAAAAAGGGAGGATAAAGTGCCAGCGTAGCTCCCACTGGTGTACTGCCGGAGGGAGCAGTTCAAACCGCTCACTGTCAATTACCAACTACTTTTATCAGCATTACAAATTTTGGAACATGTTTATGCTTGTGAATCATGAAATTTCTGGAGACCGAAAATCTCTTCTGCAGAATCAACATGGGTTCCGACAACAACGATCGTTTGAAACCTAACTCGCTCTCTTGGTCCACGACGCCCAGAAGGCAATAGACATAGGCGCCCAGGTAAATGCCGTGTTCCTTGGCTTCGTGAAGGCGTTCGATAAGGTGTCACACTGCCGATTAATGAACGAAGTACGAGGGTGCGGAATATCAGACCAGCTGTGTGTTGGCCTGCAGAGTTTCTACCACGCAGAACACAGCACGTCTTTCTCAACTGGGAGAAATCTTCAGGAGTAAAAGTAACTTCGGCCGTACCCAAAGGGACTGTTGTGGGACCCTTATTTTTCACAATATTTGAATGACGTAGTGGATAACAGTTTCGCGGATGATGCTGTTCGATACAGAGAAGTGGGAAATCTAGAACACTGTAGCGAAATGCTGGAAGACCTGCGGAAGATCGACGCTTGGTGCAGGGCTTCGTAGTTGACCCTCAACGAACAGATGTGACGTTCTCTTCATAAATAGGCAGAAGGACCCATTATTATATGGTTACACGAGTGCCGAACTATCATCAGAAACAGCCACATCTATAAAACATCTATGAGTATACGTACGGAGCGATTTAAAGTGGAACGACCACATAAAACTATTCGTAGGTTATTTCACCCACAAAGGAAGGAGCTTACAAAATCCTTGTTTGACCAGTGCTTGAATACTGGTGGTCAGTCTGGATCCAAAAACGACACGAGTGACAAGACATAATTATATCCTATTATCTCACAAGCTAAAATATACCATAAAACCACTTTTTCTTGAATAATAATGAATTTATATATTTTTTTAATTCTCATATGTCTATAATATTACCACCACTACAACTACAATAAAACCTTTAGTCAGTTACCCTACTGCTAATACTACTGTTACTATAGACTGACAGAAGAAATGGAGAATATCCAAAGAAGAGCAGTACGTTTCATTACAGTGATATTTCGTAAGCCTGAATGTGTCACAGAGATGCTCAGCCAATTCCAGTGGCAGATACTGCAAGAAAAGTATTTCACATCACATGTTTGATCTTTACAAGTTTCGAGAGCTTACGTTCCTATAAGAGTCAACCAATATATTGTTTCATCCTACGTAAATCTCGCGAAAAGAGAATTAATATCAAATTAGAGAGCTTGACCTGACATTGTGCGTTACCAACAATCGTTCTCCCCGGAAACCATTTACGACTGGAACAAGTGAAGTGGAAGGTGACGGTGACGGTGGTACAGAAAGTGCCCTCCACCACACACCGTAAAATCTCTTGCGAAGCACAGATGTGAATGTAAATTTAGCAAATTTTCTCCCTGTTCCCCACCCCCTTCTCCTCGCCCTCACCATTATCCGAACACACAAGTTTCGAGCAAATGAAAAACAGAATGAAAATTATATTACCACATGAAAAAACCCATGGCATGTTATTGCGCGTGACGAATATACGAGAAACAGAAAGCGCAATCTGGGAGAAAAAGTTTTCAGATTAAGCCGTTCCGCAGACCAGTGTCCTTGGCGGCACACACTCACAATGAACAATTAATGGCAACGTAAGCCCACTGACACCTCGGCCAGACGGCATGCATTAAACATGTCCACCACCGGTTGCGTAACAACTGAAGCGCGAAACATTCATTAGCAGCTGAACACCACCGCTACCTTAAGTGCTTTTACAAAATGACGTCTGCTTCTCTGACTATCTATGCTTTCCACGCTACCTCCCCTTCTTTAGACCGTAAAGTTTAGGTACACCGCCTACACATACAGGCTGCATACAGTGCGTGCCAGAGGTGAAGGTAGCAGCTTCACTGCACTAGCCACGGTATCCGTTCAACGACATCTTATACCCTGAAGTAGGCCTCCCACCGGAGTGACGGTAGGTGCAAACTGAGACGCGTATAGCACATGTCAAGCGACACATTACAACGCGACGCGCACGTCACGCACATGCCGCATGGGTAGGCCCTGCGCATACCTAGGCGAGTACACATTCTTTGGCCGCGCCGGTTGGCGAAGCGCTACGCTGAACTAAGCGTCAGCCTTGTAATTTTTCACGAACCATTTTGTGGAAGCTACCAGTTAAAAGAAAAGAGAAAAAATACTTCAGTTGTAACTTTATGTGTCAGCTTAATGGTGAAGTGCCCACTATATTGCTAAATGTAAGTAAGACACTGCGCGAAATTCTGAACCTTTGTAATGAAAAATTAGGGTCGCCATGATTTTGCGTGTGGCGCATATTACACCACATGTTGCTGCTAATGAAATTTAGCTACACTGTAGAATTTTGCTTTGGACTTGGGAGGTGGTCTGTCCCAAGAAAATGAATTTTATGTAGCGTGTCCATTCCCGAACGCACGTGCGAGAGATACAATGATTAGGTCTGTTCGAACGAGAAAAATTTAAAAATTAACACGAAAATTTAAAAATTAACACGAAAATTTAAAAATTAACACGAAAATTTAAAAATTAACACGAAAATTTAAAAATTAACACGAAAATTTAAAAATTAACACGAAAATTTAAAAATTAACACGAAAATAAATCGCCAATTCTGTCGAAATTCTGTCGGAATCTCCGTATCCCATCTTATTTTTAATAAAGAACGACTAGAGTGGACTCTTACCCAAGAATTTTCTTCCTGTTCATCTGAGAAATATGAAAATGACGACGAATGTGCCCTTCAATTGGAATGACACGCACATGCCAAACGCTTGTTACTCTCTTAACGGCTTGTCAAACTGAATGTGTACCTCGCGAACACAAGAGTGAATACTGAGGAAAGCAAACAATTGATCCATTGCACAATATTATTGTCAGTGCAGTGTCAGCACCTGAGAACAACGCGCGCGACTGGAATGCGCAAGCTAGCCATGCGTGCCTTGTGAGGGGAAGCGTTCACGTCGTTCGAAGAACATAGTCATCAATGTGGGCTTGCCTTTGCCAGCAATACATTTTAACAAATTAAACACATCGAATTACCGCATTCCTTCTGGATATTAATTCTTTCGGAATAATTCATTTGTGTACCTCGTTGTATACCTAGCTAATTTCTACATCTACGTGAATACTCTGCTATTCACAATAAAGCGCTTGGCAGAGGGTTCGATGAACCACCTTCGAGCTGTCTCTACCCTTCCACTCTCGAACGGCACGCGTGAAAAACGAGCCCTTACATTTTTTCTGTGCGAGCCCTGATTTATTTAATCGTGATTATCATTCCTCCCTATGTAGGTGGGTGCCAACTGAGTGTGTTCGCAATCGGGGGAGAAAACTGGTGATTGAAATTTCATGAGAAGATCCCGTCGCAACGAAAAACGCCTTTGTTTTAATGATTGCCACTCCAATTCACGTATCATGTCGCTGATACTATATCCCCTACTTCGCGATAATACAAAACGAGCCGCCCTCCTCTAAACTTTTTTGATGTCATCCCTCAGTCCCACCTGATGCGGATCCCACAACGAACAGCAATACTCCAGAATAGGGCGGACAAACGTGGTGAAAGCAGCCTCTTTAGTAGGTCTGTTGCACCTTCTAAGTGTTCTGCCAGTGAATCGCAGTCTTTGGTTTGCTCTACCCACAATATTATCTACGTGATCATTCAAATTTAGGTTATTTGCAATTGTAATCCCTAAGTATTTAGTTGAATTTGTAGCCTTCAGGTTTGTGGGACTTGTCGCGTAATGGAAATTTAGCGGATTTCTTTTAGTACTCATGTGAATAACTTCACATTTTTCTTTATTCAGGGTCAGTTGCCACTTTTCGCACCACAACAGATATCTTATCTAAAACATTTTGCTATTCATTTTGGTCATCTGACGAGTTTACAAGACGGTAAATGACAGCATCATCTGCAAACAATCTAAGATGGCTACCCAGATTGTCTCTTATGTCGTAAATATCTATCAGGAACAGTAGAGGGCCTGTAACACTTCCTTGCGGAACGTCGGATATTACTTCTTGTTTTACTCTATGACTTTCCGTCTATTACTACGAACTTTCTGACAGGAAATCACGAATCCAGTCTCACAACTGAGGCGATATTCCATAGGCACGCAGACGCTGGTGAGGAACTGTGTCGAAAGCCTTCTGAAAATCTAAAAATATGGAATCAATTTGACATCCCCTTTGATAGCACTTATTACTTCATCAGTGTAAAGAGCTAGTTGTGTTCCGCAAGAACGATATTTTCTGAATCCGTGCTGACTATGTCAGTAAATAGTTTTCTTCGAGGTATTTCATAATGTTCGAATACAATATATGTTCCGAAACCGCACTACAAATCGACGTTAGTGATATGCGCCTGTAATTCCGCGGATTACTCCTATTTCCCTTTTTGGGTATTGGTGTGACTTTAGTAGCTTTCTAGTCTTTAGGTAGGGAGCTTTCTGTGAGCGAGCGGTTGTATATAATTGTTAAATATGGAGCTACTGCATCTGCATACTCTCAAAGGAACCTGAGTGGTATACCATTTGGACTGGAGGCCTTGCCTTTATTAAGTGATTGAAGCTGCTTTGCCACACCGAGGATATCTACTTCTATGTTTGTCATCTTCGCTGTTTTTCTTGATTGGAATTCAGGAATATTTAGTTCCTCTTTTTTTGGTGAGGGAGTTTCGGAAAATCGTGTTTAATAACTCTGCTTTGGTGGCAGTCATCAGTGACTTCACCGTTGTTATCGCGCAGTGGAGGTACTGATTGCGTCCTGCCCCTGGTGTGCTTTTTGTATGACCAGAAGCTCCTTGGGTTTTCTGCCAGATTCCGGGACAGTTTCGTTGTGGAAATTGTTAAAAGCATCTCGCATTGAAGCATGCGCTATATTTCGAACTTCTGTGAAACTTTGCTAACCTTCGGGATTTTGCGTTATTTTAAATTTGGCATGTTTTTTTCGTTGCTTCTGCAACAGTGATCTGACCCGTTTTGTGTACCATAGGGGATCAGAAATGTTGATTTCGTGTTCGCAACCACTGAAATGCTTTATCTCGTCGCCATGCGCCAATCAAAATCGCTCGTGGAGATCCTCGACTAACTTACAGTGAAGATGTGACGTCCACATGCATGTAGTATCCTAGTAATGTCAGTAGATCTTAGGTAATTTATATCTTGGACGCTTTTTAATACAAGCACAAAGGTAATACATGCGTGGAAATTTCGCTGGAATGGAATTTTTGTTTCATCGTACAAATACGCCAGCATGATACGCAACACGTAGACAACATTGTTTCACTGTATAATATTTAAAATTTCTGCCTCGCTTCTTGATCTCACAATTTTATAGTATTCTTTACTATTTCACTACCCTCACGATGAATCGTCGATATGAAGACTTCGTGGAGGCAGAAGGCATAATTCCAGTGGCTAATGGATCACCAGTCATCGTTCTGGACAGAATACGAATAACGAAACAAAACCGCCAACTATACAGGTATAAGTAACTGAAAAATATTCCGTACTAATGAAAAAAGATCGACGGCTTAAATGGCGAAAAGAAACACTACACAATGACAGAATTCAGCAGTAAGGCAATAATTTTCGGAACAGCCAATACGACCACTGGCCATATACGCGGTATCGAAGGGAGTATATTGGAGAATTACTTTCCCGTTCCAGGCCTCACCCCTCCAGCAGTGGCGCGCGGCGCGAGAAACCGTGCCGCACCCACAACATCACGTGACCTGGAGCATCGCGTCGCGTCCCACTCAGAGCGGTCCCTAAACCCGTGAAGTTACAAAAATGCGCACTGCACTGCGCCGCGCCACACGCGCTTGCGCATCTCAATTTGCGCCTAGTTGGACGTGGCGAGAGCAGTGGCGGGTGGCGTGGCCCGACGCACCCATCTCCAGATGCTACACAAAATCTAATGGGACAGCGCCAACCTTACACACTGCCGCGACATAGCTGGGTCGCTAGGCGCGCAAGGTAACTGCCGCATCGGTGAGGCGTACTGCATGCACTCTAGCCGCATCATCTGTGCTAGCTGACAGTTTATGGAAGTCCCCGATTTCGCTGTACGATTGTCTCTGAACCCAGGACTATGACTGATGCTTATGAGTTCAATACTCATTTTGTTGGTCTTGTGGAGAAACATCCATGTGTTTACGATCCAAGCTGTGCCGAATGCGACAGTAGCGCACAGAGAAAAGCCCGGGAAACAATTTCAAATTTAATATCTGATACAGGTACAGTAACTAAAATTAATTTATTTGTGAAATAGAAAGTAGCTAGAACAAAATATAAATACGTAAGGCGGTTTTCTATTAAATATGTCGGCAGTTCTTTTTACCGATTTGTTAGGTGTAATGTGATATCACATCCTTTCTGTTTCTAACTACAAACACACTCTGTTTTGCCAAAACAATGCCCCACATGGGCTACAAAAGGAACCACAGAGGCTCTGTTTCGTTGTCAACGGAATGGTCTACATTGGTGCTGACATGACAGAATATACACCGGTTCTAGGCGCGCAGTCTGGAACCGTGCGACTGCTACGGTCGCAGGTTCGAATCCTGCCTCGGGCATGGATGTGTGTGATGTCCTTAGGTTAGTTAGGTTTAAGTAGTTCTAAGTTCTAGGGGACTGATGACCACAGCAGTTGAGTCCCATAGTGCTCAGAGCCATTTGAATATACACCACCACGAAACCCTATAAAGTTATATAACAAAGGAATAGCTTCAGGTGGCACATCGATTTTATCCATGACACAATTAATGTAGCACCCAACGCCTGGATTTTTGGTAGAAACACAACAAAAGAAACTTCTACAGTACTTATTTCCATACATAACCCCCAATTAAACATGCGCATTTCATTAGTTAATTGTCTACGAGGATTCGGTCTCATTAAATGTTGTGTGGGAGCAAAACTTTCATCGGTAGCAAAATAACAGGAAATTTGCAGTCGTCTTCCGAAAAAGTGTAGCTCCCGAAGTAGGAACTCGCCCCAAAACAGTGCTTCAGTGAAAGTACCTTTCAGCCATATTCCCCAATAATAGTTGTTAAAAATAACCGATCTGTATGTGAAACAGCTAACAAGACAGTAGCTTTAATTCTGATATGCTGCAAAATACAATAAGTAAAATCTATTGTTCCCAGTAACGATCAGTTGTCTTCTTCCACAATTAATGACTTGGTGTCTGTGAATACGAATGTTCCCATATTACCTTTGAACTTTGTCACAATTCTTGGAATAGTAGTGTCTCTTCGGGGAAAAAATAAAAGAAAGCAGGATGTAGATTCAACTCCTTGAACACCTTTAAAGGCAACACGTTCGTTCGCCTGTTAAGAGTATACCTACCAATGTCTTTTAGATTTTTTGTTGACTGACATTAATTTAGTTTACTACAGCCACAACAGCATCATCGTCCGAAGTAGCCGTGTCACGTTACTAGCGACGCATGACTTCTACTGCCGTCAGGTTACACTCATACCACGCGACTGTCGTGTATCTGATGCGCCACGTTACTTGCCACCCAAATGTGGCCAATAATATTTGTTTGCCAGTCGAAAAGTTGAATGACAATGCCAGTATTACGAGTTTACTTTCATTAAGCGCCATCGATATTACTGTTTTAAGTCACCATTGTTACCTATTCCGGTCAGATTTCCACTACATTTCTTTCCAAGAGCAGTGTCCTGGAAAGGAGTTTCTGATATCTGCAAGCGCTGAAGATGACAACACCTTCGTTCCTGGGTTTCGATACAATTGCAAGTACATAATTTTCCGTCCTGAAAAGACCTGCCTTACGTCTGACTCATTCATGTTCATTAAAGTCACTTATGCAGTTACCGAAACCTGACAAAGCCACACGAAGGCTCTTATAGGAAAGTCCCGCCACTGGAATTTCGCTACATTGGGGAGGTTACTGTCCCTATTTGACGCATGTCAGAAATAACGTTCGAAATAAAATCACTGAATTATAAACGCTATCTTAAATGTTCTACAAATATACAAAGCAAAACCAACAACATTGAGAAGTATAGTAAGTTAACGCGATTCATTAGTATGGCGAATGAACATACATTTCTGAAATTAAATATACGGACACAGGAACTTTCGTAAATCCATTTCATTAATTACGATAGGCAGTTAGTTCCGGAGCATGTATCAGTGATGTTCGTCTTTACTGTTATTAGCAGCCCTGTTAGGATATGTAAGGGACGTGAACAGCGTCGTGTGTTGAGCGCTCACTGTGAAGGAACCTGTGATGCCGCGTACCCGTGTGAAACGGCGTGATCAGCACCTGAGAGTGTCTGAAAGGTGCCTCAGTGAGCATCTCGATTTGGCCTGTTGGTCGAACAATGCACTATCCAGATTTGTTGGGCATTCGCGAGGGCAGGCGTACTCGTCACAGGGTAGTCAAGCCCGCACCGTTGGTCTGAGACTAGCAGCATTCGGACTAGGGAATTACCGTCCCATGCGTAAGCTGCAGTTAACACCGCAACACAAACGGCTGCGCTTCGAGTGCTGTCATGCCCAGGAAGCACCAACTTCTGGTGAATGGCGTCGCATCATATTCAGCGAAGAATCGACGTTCTGCACTACCCCGTATGACCGTCGTTGGCGAATATCGTGGCGACCTGAAGATGTTTTGGAGACAGACAGCGGTGCTACTGCTGGTGTCATCGTGTGTTGAGCCATTGCGTATGACTCCAGGTCATGGCTAGCAGTGGATAAGGCAACTCGGGTGAGATGATAATACGTCACTGACATCCTGCACCCTCACGTGTTACACCTCTCATACGACAATATCAAATGGTGCAAATGGCTCTGAGCACTATGGGACTCAACATCTGAGGTCATCAGGCCCCTACAACTTAGAACTACTTAAATCTAGCCAACCTAAGAACATCACACACCCCCATGCCGGAGGCATGATTCGAACCTGCGACCGTAGCGGTCGCGCAGTTCCAGACTGAAGCGCCTACAACCAATCGCTCACGACAGTATCGCAGTGCCATTTTTCAGCAGGATAATGCACATGTCGCCATGAACTGTCTGCATGGTGCTGAGCTATTCCTGTGGCCACCAAGATCCCCAGCTCTGTACCCGATGGAATGGGTGTGAGGCCAGCTCAGACGTCAAAAACTCTGTCCAGAGCCAATATCCAGGATGCCAAGGACCAGTGACAGGTGCGGGCCAGCTCCTCTCAGGAAAGCATTAGACAGCTTTATAGGACCCTTCGCAACAGACTCAGTGTATGCATTCAACCCAGAGGGGGAGCAACATCATACCGATCATTCATACTTCCAAGTTCTTTGTAAATTTGACTAGATTTTTTTTTCAGTCACTGAATCAGCATCACATACCCCATCAACCCGTGGCGTTTCATTTCATTTCTTCCTCCCTTTATGAGTAATTCACTTTGTTCTTATCGGGCTACGTACAGGCTCCATGACTCTTTGTCTGTCAGTCCTACCTCCTACTCGTCCCATAAACCGGAGCAGTACTCAAGCCTATGTCGTGCAATTTATTTTATACTATGCCTTTTGTATACAAACTTCAGTTTCATGGTAGCCTCCCATGTTAGCTTTTCGTACAACTGAACCTGTATGGTCATCCGATATCTTATCTCGCTGCATGCTGTTCATCCCAAATATTTGTATGACATGACTGACTGCCTCATTAATCCCGAAATCGAGGGCTGCATCGATTTTGCCCTTCGTGAAGTCACAATTTGCATTTATCCCGCTTAAGTGCCAATTACCAGTCTTTGCATCGAGATATTTTGTTGAGATCTAACTGGGTATTAGTGCAGTTTTCGCCAGATAGAATTTCGTTAGATTTAACTACAGCACCTGCGAAATGCGCGTGACTACAGCTAATACTATCCGTGGATCCATTATCCAGGGCAATATGAGTTTAGATATTCGCATGCTGCGACTCTGGCACAGTGTCAGGCGGAAGGCTAGATAAATTACGTCACATCCGTTAGACGCAACCTTCGTGGCGGCGGAAGTACACCGGCGCGATACCGATAACTTCAGTTCACACTGGACGACAACGGAAAGCTAATGGGGGTGTGTTCACTTTAGGCGGAACATCAGCAAAACGTTACGTCACTTAAGGCCAACACAACGGCAGTACAGTCTCGCTAACTGTACAGGAATGAATACTTCTAGGACTGGTACAGAAGCTCAGTTTCCTAACCATGTTTTGTTCTTCCGCGTTCTTGAACTATTACACTTTCTGCAGTCTGAGTACTCACCCAAGATAAACTACGCAGGATGACGTTTGAAGAGAACTCACCTGCAACAAAAGAAAGAAAAATTGGTCCATTGGGCTGTCAGAACAGGAGTCGTGTACTTACAGTGTGTAAAATACAGTGGACGTAATAGCAAGCATGACAGGTAATCACGGCAAAATGTTACAGAACAGTGCCGTGTTACTACGCTGTAGGTAGCGTTTACTATATTTCATTAGAAAGGCGATGAGAAAATTCTGTACAGAAGACTTATTGCCGTAAATAAACATGAATGCTGTTAAAATCTGCAGCAATTTCTTATCTATGGAAGTAAGAATACGAATGTTTGCATTAATTTTACCTTTAAAGGCTCCCCTTTTCAGGACATTTCAAGAGGCATCCTTACAGATTCTCTTTACGAACATTATAGCAAGGTACGTAGTACATAAGTTTAACAACAACAACAGAAAATCGGTAATGATTCCGAAAGGAACAACACAGTAAAAAATAGTAGAAATAAACTGCACAGCCTTAACAGTGGAGAAGAGTCATCTGTGATATCAGAATTACAAAAATTATTATCTTTGTTTTTTGCAGAGAAAGGATGAGTGGTTTTTGTTTCATTGTCTTGTCGATTCTGCGGTCCTCACTGACGGACGTTAAATTTTCACGGTCTGTAACTGATACAATTATATGTAGTAGGAACATAATTTGGTTGAATATATATGAGATTAATAATTGTAGTGCATATTTCTGTAGATAGTTAGTGCCTATCCTGTATACGGTTCGGTGCGTAATAATTAAATGTTGCCCTGGCCATTTCTGTGTAGGCTTATTGTTGTAGCAAAGCCATTAATTACAAAAATTAATTAAGTTCTTCCAAAAGTCTTATAATATTAAAGTATAAAAATATTTTAATAATCTGAAAACGGGGTCCTGTAATATTTTTCATTCATATTGGGCCAGAGGTACAGTTTTTATTAATAACAATATCAATAAATGCTTATTCTGCCACTGCACACTGGAACATCCAGCCCCCTCAGAAAAAATAATTACGAATTGTTTAAATGTATTGTCGCGTAATAGTTAAAATGATTTGAATCCATCGTGAGTAGAGCGGATGTGTTCATGTTGGGTTATATATGCTATTGTTGGTGATGGCGCCCTGAGAAAAATCAGCACGGTTATCGTTGCACAAAAGCAGCAGATGAAACAAATCGATCTGAGCGTATGAAACACTTCGTTGGCACCGAAGTCTAAGATTGAGGAGAGATTTCTACTAACTCAACCTGGCCGACAACAATACAAGCCACCATCTTTCTTCAGATTTCCTACATAGAATTTTTTGACAATTACTGCCGTGCTTCTGCAAATATCAGTTTCTCGTTGTTCTGTAATTCACTTAGAGAGGAGTTATGACTACACCTCGGCCTTTTAGGTTCTAAAAATCTTAAATTAGGTACCTAAAATAGGTTCTGTCACTTACAAAAATAGGTTATAAAAATCAGAAAATAGGTGACCAATATCTGACATTTTATTGTCTAGAAAAATAGATTTCTGTTAGTGTCCAAATTACAGTCGCAGTAAATAAGTAACACTTTCTCCAGATTTTCCGTTGAGAAACTGCGTCTCTAATAGCATGTGATATGCCGAGAATGAGCGTTCCACGTGAACAGATGTCACCGGAGCATATTTAAAGAGTGTATTAGGCACAATGGGACTGGACACTAATGTTCTAGTGATTTGCCTGATAAGATGTCGGCCACTGTGCAGAGGCTAGTCAGTCCTTGTTTTTTTGCAGCACCGTCTTTAGTTTCTCACTAACTTTCATATCAATACAACCTTGGACCAAGTTGATTATTTCTGTCACCTCTTCTATCAACGGCAGTTGTGTGTAGACTCGTTTCCCTGAACACTCTAGAGCTTTAATAATAGGGACCAAAAATACAGAATGAGATTTTATGTATGCAATGTCGTTGGAAATCGTTAAGTCCTTTAGAAGACCTTCAACTGAAGTAATTCTCACTGTCTGCTACCGTAATTTAAGAACAATGTTCTTAATGTCTTCCAGTTGTTCGCTGTTATGTTTCACGGCCTCTAGCCACGTTCCCCGGCGAGTAAGTGTGGGTTTTGGTGGAAGTGGTACGTTGCGATGTTCCTCTCGAAGCAACTGGATTCTTGTTGATGCTTTGATAAAAACCTTTTTGATGGTTGAAACTAGCTGATTTATAAATGGAAATTCGAGACGTATCGCCTCAGCTGCACGATTTCTGGCATGTGAAACGGAGCAAGGCTGGGTAAAATACTTTCAACTACTTAGCAGCAGCAATCGTGTATGCGGCTACATCAGTGAAGATTAAAAGTACTTTTTTTCAACTACACTGCTGGGGAAAAGTAATTTGAGGCCTTTATTAAGAAAGTGAGCAAGTGTTTCCTGGTTAGTCTTTTTTAGCTCCTTGCTGCAGATCAGATGAGGTACAGAGCGAGTATCTGGATCTAACTTTCCAACAATCAAATCTGTCAGTCGTCTCACCGACAGAGATCCACACGTACGAATCGCTTATATCTTCCCCAATCCTGCTCAAAGTATTTTCATATGAAGTATCTAAATAATTCTCTCTCAGTGTGGATTCTAATGGAATGCTGCTGTGTCAGTATTTCTCTAGAAAACTTTTGAACTGGCTATTTTCGACTGCATTGAATGGTATGTTTGCTACAATAATGTCTCGACACAGGTCAAGATAAAATTCGTTTTTGTTTGTTGCATTTAATTACAAACGTTTGTTTCAAGTTTTTTTTTATTATTTGCCTGGTGTTTAATCCATGCAACATGCTGATTTAAATGCGACCTCTGTTCAAAAAGAAATGGGAAATACTTAGTGGAAGAATTTACATACGTGCTCTCCTTAGCGAAGTTAGCCTACATTAAGAGTTTAGAAATATGTTTGCATTCACATGTGTCTGGTCCAAGTGAACTCGGAAAAAACAGTGGCGTCACTGGGCTTAGCAGATACAAGGTTAACATTTTACTTATGTCTTTGTTGCACACTTTGCAGTAAAGAACTCTCCCGTCTGTAGAGAAATCAGGAAATTCTTGTAACCGCTGACGAATGGTTGACTTTCTACAAATACACTGTCGCTGTGAATTATTTCACCACATCGAAGCAGCACACTGACCCACTGAACGAAGACAGTGCAGGTGTTTTAAACAGGCTGTTCCGAAAGGGCAGGAAGGCGCCCGAGGCAGACCACAAGGCTCCTCCACGGCCTGCCGGCCCATTTGACGGTTCACAGCGAACGACAGCGCTCTGAGGAGCAGGCCGGGTTGGAACAGCCTGGCTTATGCTGTCGTCGTCTGAGCCGAGACTGGCGTTCACGCATGCAGACAAACCAGTTCTCATTCAATTACTGTTTTCTAAGTAGCCGGGAAGACCAGAAGAGTAGTTTTAGTCATACAAATTTTATTTGACTGGACTTTTAAAAATTACGTACAGTCAGATTCTAACATGAATTTAGGTATGTACTATAGAATTACAATTTTCGATCAGATATTTGCGTAATTCTTAGCCGGTAAGACCACGAGAGAATGTGTCATAAAAATTTTTATTTAATTGGATTGTTAAAATTTAAATCAGGTACTAACCTGAAATCAGGTATTTTTAGGTGTTATAAAAGTAGCGTTTTCGATCATAAATTGGTGTAATTCGTGTACGTACAACTTTTACTGCCTTTATTTAATGAAGAACAAAATAGGTTTTTACCTAAATCCGAGGTCTAGTTATGACTCATCGAAGGAAGGAAAGCACTGCAGCATTTTATGTCTCTTCGACGACGAGACCACTAGAGACGGATAAAACGCTAAAACGAAGCATCGACAGTATTGTGTTCTATTCAAAGGATCCAGCCCATCATTTGCCTTGAGCGATTTACGAAAACCACGAGAAAGGTACTTCCTGGTGGCCAGTCAATACCCAATCCAATGCGTTAGTGCCGCAGCTGTATCACACTACGTGCAGAGCTTTGATGGGTGGGAACGGTTGAGAACGTCGTTCCCGGAACCTTGGCTGTATAAACTATACTGCAATCCACAATCATGAAATTCGTCCAGTGCAACGAAACGACTGTTCTCTGACGTCTTTGGTCTAGAGATACACTACAGCGCTCCTAGCGGCAAAGGTGTTAATCCAATTTTCGTTGGAGGGCATATACATGGCACAGATAGATGGTAGAGAATCTAGTGCAAGGAGATTAAAAATTTAACTGATTGATTCGTGATTACTTTGTTGGTAATAGCACTGACAGGAAACGACATTAGTAGCTGCATTTGCCAAGTGGTCGATGTACTGATTAAAGAATAAATAACTTCTTATTTTGCTATGATGGGTGTGATTAACGATGGTGAAGGTGATTCAGACTGTGGTGGCTTGTGAAACTTAGATTTTCTCGATTGTTGGAATGAACAGTACAAATACAGTATTTCATTTAATATTGCACTTTCATGGAAACAACTACGTTACAGGTGACTTCCCATAAATATTTTACTCCAACTAAAGCATTAGGTCCGTGTGAACAAGTCACATTATGAGGGTGTGCTGAAAAGTAATACCTCCGTATTTATATGTAAAAACTCTTCAAGCTTTTTAAATGACACAAACCTTGTAACATGTTACAGCTTTATTCTTCATGAATTTCATCCATAGTGGATGATGTCGAACTCCGTGACTGTTCCTTTATGGGGTTGTAGAAAAATCCCCATTTATTCTTCATGTTTAGAAAATTATTTCTCAATGTAGTCATCCTAGCAACTAACACATTTCTCCCAATGAGAGACCAGTTTATTAATTCTGTCACCGTAGAATGTTCAACTTTGTTGACAGACCCACAATCTCACCTCTCCTTGGAACGCATCAAAGTGAAGTCCTCGGAGGTGTTCAAGTTCAGGAAACTTATTAAAATCGGATGGCGCCAATCGGAGGAGGATCGACGGCAGTGAACACTGGACTCGTGTATGGTGTGGCAATGTCATGCAGGAAGACACGGTGCCCTACGTGTCGAAGGACTCTCCGAATACGTGCCTTTCAGTTTCTTGACGGTCTCTCACGCACCGACACAGTTACGCTACACATCACAATTCGCAGGCTTCTGCCAGCAGAGGGTTGCAACTTGCGTCAGCGGAACGACAAAGTCGGCCGAGAAGTGGGAGTGACATGTAATGCCTCAGCCGGTATTGAGAATCGAACAAAAACATCGGAGGTAATTGTTTACAGCACGCCCTCTTAATCGAAAAGAAAAAAGAAGCTATGGAGCAAGAGGCGTATTATAATGACCATTATGACTACGACGGGTGTTACAACGTGACTGCTCCACAAAGCAAACGTCTTGTTGTCGGTGCTATATTGGATGAAACGGAAAAATAAAAAAAATTCTTATACGCGTTTCAAAACCAATATTTGTTCGGGAAAACGCATATATGATACGCACAGACTGAATGTTTCACAATGCAACTGTCTTTGCGTTGATTCGAAAGACCCTGCCCGTGTTCCAGACCGGGACCTCCGGAATCTTGCCCTTTGCTGGCGATGTTCTTACGGTAAAATATATGCATCCACGACTCACAAATGCATCCTCACAGATCCAACTACCAGTACCTAATTCGCGCTTTCCAAACGTTACGAATGGTCTCCTGCATGTATTGCAAGACTAACATCCCTGCAAGAAAGGTTATCGCAGTTTTTTGTTTTGAGACTTCCTGGCAGAATACAACTTTGGATTTGTAGCCTGGCGCGTATCCACTTAACCACCGACCCATATGTAATGTAAATCCAAATCTGTTCAGAAATTTATAACTAGGATTTAACCGTTTACATAAATAAATAAATAAATAAAACTAGATGTCCCACTTTCTGATACTTTGACACTTCGTAAAATATTTGCGCGACCGCGTTGTCCTTTACGTAAGTTAGTTTAAGTTGGATTAAGTAGTGTGTAAGTCTAGGGACCGATGTCCTCAGCAGTTTGGTCCCATACGAATTTACCACCACCTAGTAATAAAAGAACCATTAATGAGGAACAAAATCTATATTACAACATTAGTAACCACGGTGAGGTTAGTTAAACTCACTGCCAGTGAGCAAGTTGATCGCGCTAGTTCACCAACATGTGCATCTCAACCCTTTCTTCTAGAGAACCCTTGATATTTCGTGGACACGTGTTGAGGGATGTTGTGAGTGGCGGTGTTTGATAAACTTCGCGGAATGTTCCGTGACGCCCACTGTCAATCCAATCTGACGCGTCACTGTTCATGTACCTTTTCTATTCAGTGGGAGTCGCATCTAACAGTGTTGTTAGCCGCCCGAGCGGAATCTCACGTTTAGAGCAGAGCGTGACGTGCAGGATAGATGCACGGAGACTACGACCATCGGCGCCAAGAGGCAGGCACAGCTTCCGCGGCCCCGGCTGGGTCGCTGTTTGGTGCAAGCCTTTGTCTCCTGTCAGACAAATATCAACCGGCTAGGCGTCAGCCAGGCCAGGCCAGGTGCCGACACACAACAAACAGGTTCCACTTCCGCGCCACTTCCGTCCACACCCGACCTCGCAAAGCGTCTTCACTAAACGAGCAACGTTTCTCGCTTCCTATGCAATGAAACTTAAGGAGGTTCGTGCGAACTGTTTGGCTATAGAGAATTATCAAAGACGCAACCGCGGCATCCCAGACATATGTACCGTACTCCTCAACACAAGCAACGGCGTGGGCATGCCTAATTGTACTGAGACAAGAGACAAGTTCGTTAGCCAGCGACAGTAGTAGTTACCATGGCACGTTGTAGGACGCAACTGGTTAGACGCATGTCAGATTTATTTTGTACGATCAATTATCTCTTGCATGGTCCTGTCGACGATGCTGTACTTCACGCTCTGTTGTGACAATAAATAATGTCACGGCTGAAGTACGAATTCCAGCTTAGCGTCTGCACGGCCGTTATGCGCTAAGCAAACAGGTGATGCAGCGACTGACTGTCTACAGTGCATGTCTACTACAGGGTTACGCGTCCACTAATCTACAGCACGTTTTGAGTTTAATCGCACTTCAAGTGTCCACCTTTCGCACGAACAAGCCCCCTGCCGTCCTCTTTCTTTTTTAATTTTTTGTGTCGGGGACACGGAACTATTGCAACATATCATTAAAGTTTTTACTTTGTAGAACGCGTGAAGCTGTCACCGAAGCTGAAGGCGAGGGTGAAGTGAGGCCATAAGACGCTGCCAGGACGGTGGTTCGGCGTTTATTACGAGGAGGGTGGGGGGGGTGGGGGGGTGGGGGTGGGGGGAGGGGGAGTGGGAGAGACGCTAGTGCGTTCAGTTTTAGAATATTACATCGTATGCTGGAACCCTTATCAAGGGGGCAGAATAATATACTTCGAACAAATTCACAGACGCAGAGCTACAATTTTTGACAAGTGACGGTGTAGCCCATGCGATGGTGTAACAGATTCACAGGCAACTTCAGTACGAATTTTGCTGTACCGAAACCACGTGGCATAAATGTAGAGAGCATCTACTAGAATGACGATTCTGCTGTCACCATTGTGTGGCTAGAGTAGTGATCAAGACAGTTTAAGGCCCACACTGAGCAATATTTGCTCAACACAGAACTAAAATAGTAACAAAAACAATCGCTGATGTAACTACGAATTATTGCGGAGCATGTATGTACGTGGCGATGCACAGAGACAAATGGAACATAAATTTGGCCAATCGTTGCAGTTTTTCTCGTGAGACAGCCCGTTAGCAGAAAATTTGCGTGTTTATGAGAATTTTGCTTCTCATCAACATACTTTGTACAATCCCATGTACGTAACTTAGCTGATTTTTATTTATTGTTATACTCTGGTTTCCTTGTCCGTGGTAGTTTCTCCTCGAGTACCACGTAGTTATAAGGCTACTGTTTTATTTGTATTTTCTGAACACTAATTGTGTAGCGATGCCCCATAATCTAGCATTTGTTCTATTTCTGCCTCAGACTTCCGTCTAGCTACAAAACTACGATTAAGTGGTCGACGTATTCCGTGCCCCTTTTTCTTTAGTTCCGCACCTCACCTCAGTCGGTAAAAAGGAACACTTATAATATCAATTTATTGTCTGCCTGCCTACTGCCTGCCCAACAGTTAAACCATTTTCTTCAGGAACGGATTCACATATCAAGTTGACAATGTCGCATATTAAGGCCTATGGTCCCTTGGCGGTGTAACAAATTTAACCTTCTAAGTCAATGCTATCAGAAGATTTGGTCATATATATTATACAGGTGTTACAAAAAGTTACGGCCAAACTTTCAGGAAACATTCCTCACACAAAAATAAAGAAAAGACGTTATGTGGACATGTGTCCGGAAACGCTCAATTTCCATGTTAGAGCTCATTTTAGTTTCGTCCACGTTATGATTTCATACGGGATACTCTGCCTGTGCTGCTAGAACATGTGCCTTTACAAGTACGACACAACATGTGGTTCATGAACGATGGAGCTCCTGCACATTTCATTCGAAGTGATCGTACGCTTCTCAACAACAGATTCGGTGACCGATGGATTGGTAGAGGTAGACCAATTCCATGGCCTCCACGCTCTCCTGACCTCAACCCTCTTGACTTTCATTTATGAGGGCATTTGAAAGCTCTTGTCTACGCAACCCCGGTACCAAATGTAGAGACTCTTCGTGCTCGTATTGCGGACGGCTGTGATACAATACGCCATTCTCCAGGGCTGCATCAGCGCATCAGGGGATTCCACGCGACGGAGGGTGGATGCATGTATTCTCGCTAACGGAGGACATTTCGAACTTTTCCTGTAACAAAGTGTTTGAAGTCACGCTGGTACGTTCTGTTGCTATGTGTTTCCATTCCATGATTAATGTGATTTGAAGAGAAGTAATAAAATGAGCTCTAACATGGGAAGTAAGCGTTTCCGGACACATGTCCATATAACATATTTTCTTTCTTTGTGTGTGAGGAATGTTTCCTGAAAGTTTGGCCGTACCTTTTTGTAACACCCTGTATATTGTGATGCTTGGAAACTCACCAAAAACTATAGGGTGCTTCCCTTAGGCCTAGAATTATGAAATTTGGCGAGAATCAAGATTTCACAGTACAAACAAAGGAAAAAAATGCGAAAGTCGTTAATTTGTAATTATGTGACACGAAAAATATTGTTTTGTCATTTGTTATCCGACTTCGAGAAACGGCTCAGAGCACTATAGCACTATGAGACTTCACATCTGAGGTCATCAGCCCCCTAGAACTTAGAACTACTTAAACCTAACTAGCCTAAGGGCATCACGCACATCCATGCCCGAGGCAGGATTCGAACCTGCGACAGTAGCGGTCGCACGGTTCCAGACTGTAGCGCCTACAATAGAGCCGCTCGGGCACACCGGCCGGCTGTTACCCAACTTCGATCTTAGGATTCTCGAATGTCTGGAAATACTCGAGATCGATATCTTGCCATTATCGATGCCGATGGCAAAAATGGTCGTGATCCTCGATCTCCGGGATGGATGAATTTTCTATATCCATCGATATCCTTCTACGGAACCCTCAGAGCGCGAGCAGTAATCGCACGCGGCCAGTTTTTATTTCTCGCTCGGGTACTTTGCCTATTTTGCACGACGGAGTTCCCACTGGGGTGGCAGCGCGCTAGAGCACGGCCCGCGACCTTGCCCCGGCAGCCGTCTTGTGTAACGGCGGTGATGACGCTGGCTGCTGCCGCCTATCTGGCAGACACGTGCCCCCATCTGCTCACATAACCGCCGCACAAAAACTCCTGCGGCGGAAGCCGCGCTGTGCCGCGTCGCGCTCTTCCTGGCACCGCACCGCTATCGGCGCGCCGAGGGCCGAGTAGACGGAGTCCAGAGAGCGAGCGGTGGTCGTCTGTAGATGTGGAACACGAGAACGTCCACGGCACGGCACGGCACGGCACGGCACGGCACGGCACGGCACGAAACGATGAACAGTAGTAACAAACGCGCAGGGATGCGGGCATACATTGTAGAGAAGAACATTCCAAGTAAAATATTCCCGTTATGTTTGCAAACTTTAATACGAGTAGGCGATATTTCGCTTTTGCCTATCTTTCAAGTTAGTTATTCCCTTTGTAACACTCTTGCTGGCCGCACCTGGCTACTGTGCACGCTAAGGTCGCTTTCGGTATCCGGGAAATGTCCTTCTCCGGCGTGGAGGATAGGCGCTCTTTGCCTGATCCTACGAAACAGGGTGAAGTCGAGGCCGGCGGGACGGACTAAAAGGCGAGTGATTTTCTCACTGTGGCAGATGTTCCCCAACTTCTGGTAGATGTAATTCTTTTTAGAAGCACTGCCACGAAGGTACATATTTCTGTGGAATAGTATTAGTGCGATTGAGAAATGGCCAATGGAATTTATTGTCTGCATACACTGAATATGAAGTTTGAAGCTCACTAAAACGAGGGTAGCCATAGACAGCCGTCCTGCGTGTTAGGAATTGTGGGCGCTTTGGAGCGGATGGGCTCATTCGAGACTTAGTTTCAGAGTTCGGAGAGTCTGTTATTCACTACAGTCCTGTAAGCATTTCTTCAGACACGGAAAAGAAAGTTGACAAATATGTTTAACGGTACACTTGCTTATGAATCAGAAGAGTGAGAGATTGGAGTGGATGCAACGGTATACAGACCGTCATTTTTTCCTCGCCGTATATGTGAATTGAAGAGGAAGACGGACAGTAGACGCAGATTTCTGTGGGGAAGGAGAAATGCAACGAGCTACGCTAGTGTGGTTGACACAGAGCTGCGGCACGTGACTTCGGTCTGAACATTCACTTTGCGGGACGTCAGTAGGAAGTCCAGCCGCCAGGACGCCATCTTGATCCCTGCCTCCCCCACCAGCTGCGATCGAAACCACGCTGCAGCAGCTGTCTGCGCTCGCCCCCCCCCCCCCTGTCTCTCTCTCTCTCTCTCTCTCTCTCTCTCTCTCTCTCTGAATTCTCTGATCGAAGTTGGGCTGTGTTTCCTTACTTTTCCGTTCTCTAACGAGTTAATGTATACCCTCCACCAGTCTACTTTTGTGCCTGTATCTGAAGAGCTATAAAGATGTTAAAGTGTATTTCTCGCTATACTTCCACTTTCTCAACCGACTGCCGAATATCTCACCTGTACCAGCTGCTCTGTTTCCACAGTAACTGAACAAGCTATCGTTAGAGTTACCTCTGAACCAATTGTGCATGACGTACGCGCTTGCTTTGTTCCCTTCAAGAACTATCTCAAGTAGCTACTTAGAGAGACCTCGTAATAAATAGATTTCAATTAGTAAATAACTATGCACATCAAATCTAACGTGAATATTATGACGAAAAGAAGAAGTGGTTTGATGTTTCAGACTAACTTAGAGGCCTCTTTGTCACTCAACAACACTAGGGTAACAATGTTTTGACAATATAGAGAAAGACCCAATGAGAAACCTAGCAGATGGTAAATAACGAATCATTTTGTCAACAAGACTACGTTGTATATGAAAACGGTACTTGAAGCCATAACCTTCCCTTCTTCCTTGGTATAATAAATAACAGAATGGCTCTTAGCATAAAAAGGAATATTTTGATCGAGTAAAGGGCATTGCGAGGGAATTGCGGCTTGGAGGTAAATTTACCGATACGCTTGTGAACTATGGAGCAGAGAAATACGCACAGGTTTCGCACTCAGACCATTTCCTACACGTGTAGCTCCAAGTTTCGTGTCAGTTTCGAATAGTAAGATGCATCTATATCAACATACAGGATGACAATTATCGAACTGCATGTAATAAAACTGTCATAACTTCTGAATTGTTTGCGTTTGGACGTTCAAACTCGACTGTTGGCAGCGGGGCATGATGGGAATTAGGATTGTTTGATTTAGCGATGAAGCCCACTTCCATTTAGACGGGTTCATCAATAAGCAAAATTGGCCTTTGGGGGAATGAGAATCCGCATTTCGCGATAGAGACTGTCGAGGAATGGGCCACGAAAAAAGAATGGAAATATAGCATTCAGTCCCTTTTGTTGTGTAAAATTAAAATACATAAATAGTTTCAGTTGTCGGTAAATTTCCTTTCATTGTAAAGTTTTCATATGTTTTCTGCCACTGTAAATAATTCATCTTTATTGTACTGGGACAAAGATGAGTGAGCGCGCTGCACCGAGTAATGAATAAGATCCTCGAATGTATTTAAGTTTATCTGCTGTTCGCATGTTCGCCAGTGAGTTGTGCTGTGCTGCGGCACTCTCATTTGAGGCATGGTAGCGCGCGGTTGAGTTTTTAGAGAGGGTGATTTAATATTTGTGAATCTGAGAAAAATATTCTGGAACACTTCTTTACGGAGACGAAAACTTGTCAGCAAACATTTGTTATTGATTCTACTGACAGAAGATTTTTTGGATGAATTTTTCAATGCAATCAATGCATGAACGAAATGTTTGTCAAACTATTAACTGAAGTACGACTTTGTCCCGCAGATAATAACATTCGTGATTAAAGTTAAAATTAACTTTGTTTTGATTATGTCACAAATAACGGCAATTGGCTGGAATGTCCGTAATTTTTGTGTTGATACGATTTTGTAATTAGTAGGGTCTCCTTATGTTGTAGTCTTTTTTGACATCCAGAGTTCAGTTTTTCAGGAACGACTTTCTTTGAAGTAAAACCCTTCTACATTATTCTTAGTAAAGTTTTGAACATTTTGTCGTGTGAATGTTGCACCTTACCCCACACAAAGCCACAGATTGTTTCTGACAAGCAAAAAACAAATTCTGCAGTGAGTAGTTTATTTTTTCCTTTAACTACCGCATATGCTTTCTATTTGCTTTCTAGAACGTCAGTGCACCAGACTTAAAACAACCTGCTCAGCATGAGGTAAGTTACTTTTATTCTAGGGCAGATCTCACTTTGCATTCGTATGAAGAAAGATAACGCAGTCTGAATTATGAGGGATTGTGATAAGCAAGCAAATTAATTTACAGTAAACAATGTAGATAATCTCAAACGGCTGTTTTTCTTCTGAGTAGAGCAGTATTTTTGTGGACATTTCAAGTCAGAAATTGCACTTGGTGTCACGCAACTTTTATAATATACTTCAGCATTGAATTTCAGTTAAGTTTTTACTGCATACAGAATTAATTGCTTTTGGCATTTAATTAGATTATTTCTCATCATTTCAAATTCTGTACTTCAGTAAAGTTTAAAGTTTTGTCTCATGAAGCTGTCCAGATGCGTAACAGAGGACCAACCAAGAAACAGCATTGCTGAAAACGATATCTAAAGCTCATGCTACACGAGGAAAGTTCTTGAAGAAAAAGAAAAAGAGAATATTCAGTATTTTCGTTTATAGATAAATGTTTATGCAAAGCTTATAACGTCTGTCTAAAGAGTTCAAGCAACTAGCCAGTCCTACTGCGTGAAATTAGACTATTGACTTCTGTCTATCACTGTTAACGTAGAAACGACTTATCAAACAAATGGATTTCGAGCACTTAATTATCATTGATTAGCGCAAATGTGCGGAAAGCCGGTAGCCTTTAACCTTCGAGAAAGAGGTCACAGACATAATTTGTAACTTTCACTCTAAACATAATCTGATGTGACTTGCTCTGTACGAGCAGGCTACAAATACAAGTGTCCGCTGTTAGACTCCCAGACCGTAGTAAGAAAGTTTTTCTTTAATTTCTGGCCACGATTCGCATAGTGAAATCTGACGTTAATGGGCTGTGGCAGCAGACGATCGACGCGAGTGCCTTTGCTAACAGCGCGACATCGCCTGCAGCGCATTTCCCGGGCTCGTGACCATAGCGGTTGGACCCTAGAAGACGGGGAAACCGTGACCTGGTCAGATCTGTGGTATCGACAGCTACGATGCCACAACGTACGTGCGCTCAGGTAAGTTGGTACGACTACGACACGCCGACGACAACGCACTCTAGCCGGAGCGGGAGAGTTTTACGAGCTCCGGTCCAGATTCTGCCCATTTGATCATGAGCTGATGGCAGGGACACTTCGCTTCAGCAAAAGACTATGTACTACTTACGACGGGTCTAAGGCTTCGTCTATGTACTACTTACGACGGGTCTAAGGCTTCGTCTATGTACTACTTACGACGGGTCTAAGGCTTCGTCTATGTACTACTTACGACGGGTCTAAGGCTTCGTCTATGTACTACTTACGACGGGTCTAAGGCTTCGTCTATGTACTACTTACGACGGGTCTAAGGCTTCGTCTATGTACTACTTACGACGGGTCTAAGGCTTCGTCTATGTACTACTTACGACGGGTCTAAGGCTTCGTCTATGTACTACTTACGACGGGTCTAAGGCTTCGTCTATGTACTACTTACGACGGGTCTAAGGCTTCGTCTATGTACTACTTACGACGGGTCTAAGGCTTCGTCTATGTACTACTTACGACGGGTCTAAGGCTTCGTCTATGTACTACTTACGACGGGTCTAAAGCTTCGCACCTCGGTGCGAAGTTATGTATTCAGTTAATATTGTGATATATTAAAACCATTTCTAAGAGCAGTACCGAGAGATTTTCACCTTTTCCTGCTCCTACTCACTCTCTACATTCGGCCTACCCTTCAGTTTACAGGAGCAGACCCACGATGCAAGAAGATCAGTCCAGATTTGAGTTGGTATGTGCTGATGAGAGAGTTCGAGTGTGTCGCAGACACCACGAATCCATGGAGCCTAGTTGTCAACAAGGCACTGTGCAAGCTGGCAGTAGCTCCATAATGGTGTCAACTGTGTTTACTTTCTGCTCCATCCGAATAAATTGACTGGAAATGATTATGTTCCGCTACTTTGAGACCATTACAACCATCCACGGACTTCATGATCCAAAACAAAGATGGAATTTTTGTTACTGATAATGTGCCAAGTCAATGGACCACAACTGTTCGCAACTGGTTTGAAGAACGCTCTGCCGGCCACTGTGGCCGAGCGGTTCTAGGCGCTTCAGTCCGGAACCACGCGGCTGCTACGGTCGCAGGTTCGAATCCTGCCTCGGGCATGGAGGTGTGTAATGATGTCCTTAGGTTAGTTGGGTTTAATTAGTTCCAAGTCTAAGGGGCTGATGACCTCAGATGCTAGGTCCCATAGCGCTTGGAACCATTTGAACCATTTTGAAGAACGCTCTGGACAATTCGAGCGAATATTTGGGTCACCCAGATTTGCCGACACGCTACCATCGAACAATTACGGGGCTTAATATTGTACCGGCAACACTTTCCCAATAGAGGCAGCATGGCTCAATATTTTTGCAGGGGACTTCGAACGACTTGTTCAGTCCATGCCACCTGGAGTTTCTGCACTACTCCGGGCAAAATATCTAGGAAGTATCCCATGACTTGTCACCTCACTGTATATTCGATCTCATTGCCGTAGACATTGGGCAACGAGACGTCACACATGCTCGGCCAGGAACTGAGATGGTAAAAGCTCTGGTGTAAGTGTACGTTAGTGAAAACTGAATATTGATTTCAGGTCATTAGTTCGAAATCTCACAGTTCTCAGTTTAGAATGCATTGTCATCTGAATAACTATGACTTTGGGTGTGGGACGCTCTGTGTAAAGGCATCCACACACCCACTGGTGTCTTACAACGGCAAGCAGCCACACCGATCGACAAGGCTGGGCTTTTGTGTGAAGGAGCGGAGGAGACGGCGGCAGGAAGAGCGCTCGCCGCAGGCTGTGTTTAGCGCGCCCGGCATCTGCCGGCGCGGCTGCGGGCACGCAAACAGCAGAGGCTGGCGCGACAGCTGCGCGCCGCGGCGCTCCCACACGTTTCCCAGAACTCTGCTCCGACCACCTTTGTGCCACGCACAGCTTTGTCCTGAGGAAACACCCAGACACGAGGGGGCGCCACTAGGTAACGCACGAAACGCACCTGTTCGTCGAGAAGGTGGAACAGCGGGAGAAAGAGGACTACCAGAAACAACGATCGTCCTACAGTGCAGTCCCAACACGGACCCCCCAGTAACAGCGAACACGAAGCCCGCAAGTCATCGGAAGTGAAAGTCGGCAATTTGATTTGAATCGGAGCTGTGGATTTGTCAATTTCTTACAGATAATTGCACATTACCGCCACGAATGCCCTGTCCAATGTGGCGTTATTTACACTTCATCACATTTTTTGTAATTTTTAAACGACGTTTTCTTGCCGTTGGTGGGGAAGCTTGCATGTCTCAGCGATACAGATGGCCGTAACGTAGGTGCAACCACAACGGAGGAGTATCTGTTGAGAAGCCAGACAAACGTGTGGTTCCTGAAGAGGGGCAGCAGTCTTTTCAAGTAGTTGCAGGGGCAACAGTCTGGATGATTGACTATCTGGCCTTTTAACACTAACCGAAACGGCCTTGCTGTGCTGGTACTGCGAACGGCTGAAAGCAAGGGGAAACTACAGCTGTAATTTTTCACGAGGCCATGCAGCTCTACTCATGTTCTGAGGCATCAAGGGATCACCAATTTAGTATTGGAGGGCAGCGTGGAGGGTAAAAATCTTAGAGGAAGACCAAGAGATGAATGCACTAAGCAGATTCAGAAGGATGTAGGCTGCAGTAGGTACTGGGAGATGAAGCTTGCACAGGATAGAGTAGCATGGAGAGATGCATCAAACCAGTCTCTGGACTGAAGACAACAACAAATGCCGTTTATTCAAGCTGTACATTTTAAAGTACAATTAGCTTCTATCTCCCTGGATCATCCTCAGATCTATGTAGTTGCGTCAGCAACCCACCGTGTTTGTATCGCAACTACACATCAGATTACAGTATTCTGATTGATCGGTTACCTGTCAGGTCTGTATCTACAACAGAGCAACTATAACGGTTGGACAAAAATATTCTAACACCAGAAAAACAACGCACTGGCATCCAACGTACGGTGAAGGAAACCAGCTGGCCTTCGAAAGAGCTTCCAGTCGTCTCCCAATGGATAAATACATGCCTTTTACCGTTCTTAGGATATGTAATGCCATTCTTCGTGCCAAACTGTGACAAGTTCACGTAGCAACGATGGAGGTGAACAGCGATCACGCACTCTTCTCTTCAAATTAGACCACAAAGGCTCAATAATATGAAGATCTGGTGAGCATCGAGGCCGTGGGAGATGCGAAAATTCATCCTTCTGCTCACAAAATCACTCTTGGGGACGGCGAGCCATATGAACAGAGGTGCTATCAGTTTGGTACAGTGTCTCGCCATTGAGGAACAAACGTCATACAACGTGACGGACCTGATAAGCCAAAATGGTCACATACTCGTTGGCAGTAATGCAGCCTTGCAGAGAAACCACTTGGCCAATGGAATACCACAATGTGGCTGCCCAAACCATCACAGAACCCGCGGCATGTTTCACTCTTGGGACGTAAACTCCGTCACAAGTTGGAAACATTGTGTAACATGACCATCCGTCCAAATGACTTTCTTCCACTGCTCAACAGTCCAGGTTTTATGACTATAGCACAAGTTCTCCCGCTGCGGGCAATTACATCATTGATGAGTGGTTTCTGAATTCCAGCTGATCTTGCAGTTCCCTGCTTCGCGTGGTTCTGGTGGTGACAAGGTTCGCGATTGCACCATTGACTTCTGCAGTGGGATTTGCAGCTGTCGTCCTCTTATTTTTCGTCAAACTCCCGTTTAATGGCCATTTGTCACAATTACTTAGCACACACTTCCGTCCGCGTTCCGACATTGCGTGTCACGTTTCTCAGCTCGCTCTCTCTCTACGCTTCAAACATCTTCGCCCTTCGGTTACCTTGGTTACGAAGGCGCACACACCATACGAGCA
This sequence comes from Schistocerca americana, assembly GCF_021461395.2. Classification (NCBI taxonomy): domain Eukaryota; kingdom Metazoa; phylum Arthropoda; class Insecta; order Orthoptera; family Acrididae; genus Schistocerca; species Schistocerca americana. Next base: position 941,944,104 of record NC_060121.1, on the reverse strand, counting down.
CCAACAATTTGCCAACGTTCGAATTCGCTCAGCTCCGACATAATGCACTTGCAACTACACAGAGCACTGTTCTGAGGACGGTGGACATTGCACAGGTGCAGTTCGTCGTCAGATATAACAGAGCAATACGCAGGCTTTTCTAGCATCTGCATTTATGTTCGAACATGCATTTCTTGCGGTGTTTCCATATTTTTGTCCAATCCCTATTCGTAGATCTGAATATGATCTAAGGAGATCGAAACTAATCGTACTGTAAAAATGTGCAACTGCGACTGAAACACACCAATACACGAGGTGAACATTAACAATACCGAAAAACTGCAGGGACGGATTCAACATGTGTCCGGAAATGCATCGTTGCCACGGTTCATGCCGCCGACGAATGAACGTTCCTCTGACTACATGCCGTGCGTTCCTTGTGCGTTGCAGCGTGCTGTAAGTAGGAGAACGGGAGGACTTTTTTGTCGGGAACAAGCCTAGATGGTGTCTGTGTTCGGCTTAGCAGATGGAAACGGTCGAGAGGCAGCACAGCTATACGAAAACACGTAACTTCACAGACATCAACCACATTACACATTTCAAGACCTTTTCTTGACGTCTGTGTGATCATGGGTCCTTTCAGACAGACGAACGTGCAGGGAGATGGCAGACTGCGCGCACACAAGATTTGGAGGAACGGATTGTACAGGACATTGTGACGAACACTGGTACAAACCGCAGCAAGTGGCCCGCCAGCAGGGTGTACGCATGACAACCGCTACTGTCCCTGTCACCTGCAATCAAAAGGAGACCACTTTCAACATTTGTTGCGACGTGGAAGCGATGCAGCTCTGTACTTTGTTGTCGTTGCACGCGCACAGTCCATTTCCGGACACATGTTCAGAGGACTTTTTCCTCTCTTTCTATCCAGGAATCCGTCTTGCAGTTTGTCGGTTTTATTAATGTTCAACGTGTATAATTTTTGTTTAAAGCATAAATACAGTTGCTGAATTCTCTCGCGACAAATATGTCGGCTACAGCGACTCTTGTACTGTACACCGGTTTTACACAAACAGTGCTTATTAAGGAAAATGTGTACAGAATGGCGTCTTGGATGTTAATCAACCCATATGCCGACCAATGGTCGGCTTGGGGGTCTGGTTATCCGTCAGTTTCGAGATATTTGTTACCTGGTGGGTACTCAGGGGTCTGCCTACATCCTTATCCAATAACAAACGAGTCGGTACGAGGATACACGTTTGGTACAGGTTTCGGCGGTTGACCCTCAACGAATTTAAAGTATTGCGCTGCAATAGACAAAACTACGGACTATTGCTGAATTACACGATTATCCAATAGCCAATACAGTCACATGCATTAAAGACCTGGGAGCACGGTGTGATTTAAAGTAGAACGACCATTTAAAACCAATCGTGGGAAACGCACAGAGTCGGCCCCTTTGACCGAGCGGTTCTAGGCGCTTCAGTCCGGAAATGCGCTGCTGCTACAGTCGCAGATTCGAATCCGGCCTCGGGCATGGATGTGTGTGATGTCCTTAGGTTAGTTAGGTTTTAGCTATTCTAAGTATAGGGGAGTGATGACCTCAGATGTCAAGTGCCGTAGTGCTTAGAGCCATTTGAAACGCACACGCCAGAGAGATTCACTGAAAGAATCCACAGGAAATCAGTATACAACCACGAAGGAGATAGCTTCAAAAACTCTCGTTCGGCAGAAGTACTGCTCGTCAATCTGGAATTCATAGCAGGTAGAATCGACAGAGGAAATAGTGGGTCTGCGGGCAGAAAAGCACATGCGTCTCGGATTTGTTTAAAAGGCGGAATGTGTTACGCAGATGCGCATCCAGATCCAGTGGCAGACTCGACGTGAGGCATTATTTTGCCTAACATAGTTGGGAGTGTCAGCGATCGTGCATGTTATAATAACTTACGAAGAAACAGTCACGATCACAAAACAGATTTTAGTGAAGAAAGGCGTTATACATGAAGGCGAAGTTAATTTACATGGTTTCGAGAGCATATACTGTGCCAGCAAAAATATTGCTTCCTCCTATATATGTTTCGTAACACCACCATGACGGTGAAGTTCGAGAGGTTCTAGCTCACACTTAGGCTTCCCAAGCACCATTCGCAACTGGAACAAGAGTGGTAAGTGACAGTAGTACACCATCTACCCTCCGCCATACGCCGTAACGGGGCTTGCCGAGTCTGCTTCAAATCTCTCCTAGCAGTCCGAGGCCCACGAAAAATGCGGCGCAACGAACTTGTGACATCACACTAGTTGCCTTGCCAGGCATAGAATTTCAACGCTCTGTGGGAAATAAGAATGTGGATGAAAGTATACCCACTGAAGGCCTAAACTTAATCATGTGTTATCAAGAGCCTGACTCTAAATAAACGCGTAGCTAATAAGTACTAAACTGGTATGAAATAGTAGTTCGCTCCCCGTCAGATACGGCCGCTGCAGCTCTGAAGACATGCAGTGACAAGTGCTGTGACACAGGCAAAAGGGTCCTATAGTTCGTTGGCCCCCTAAGTGGACGGATGGTACAGGGGAAAAGCTTTCGCGCTACTATCTCAACACCTACCCACGACAGTGAGACGCTGTAAAGGCGCCAGAGTCAGCTGACGAACATGTAAGGTTACCTCCATGGTCGCAGAGTGCAGTTGACACGCCTTGTTCCAGATTTGCCTAAAATACGGAATGGCAGAAACTACCGCGCAGCGATGGACTGACTTAACTGCTTTGGGCGTAACTGTACAGGAAATATAGCGAGAATGTGGGTCGTGTACTGAACTAGATATGTTGCAACCGACTACCAACTGTCGTAACACTTAGCCTATTTTTTGGTTTCAGGATAGGAAGATCAGCTAGTGAAAGAATCTTAAGGATGGACGTCGTGGAGATACCGTAAAAACAAAGAGAAGCCTCATTCGATTTCTTTACCCCACCCTACACACACACACACACACACACACACACACACACACACAAAAAGAGAGAGAGAGAGAGAGAGAGAGAGAGAGAGAGAGAGAGAGAAGAACGTCTGTTGCGATCACTTATGTTCCTCGTCCGTCTCCAAAGGCTCTGCTTGTGAAACTATGAAAGGCCCTAGTGGACTCTGGATTAAACGCTTTACGATTTTTCTCATCATCACATTACGCAGGGCCGCAGAAACTTTTAAATCTCTACTATGCGCCCGCATCATAAGTTCTCGGCAAAGTAACCGATGGGATTATGTGAATAGACAGAATTCGAATGAAGTCGACCCATACTGACTGGTTTCTGGTCACTGCCAACTTTAGGTATCTGACAGTACCACGTTTTATGCGCCTGCGCACGCAAAATTTGACGTGAACTCCACGATCACTGGTACGCTACATGCGACAGTTTGAAATAATCTTACTTATTGACAGAATAGAGCCGTTGAACATGGATGTCTAGTGACTCAAGTTGGTTGTGAGAAGATTAAGTACCCATCAATCTTCGCGAAGAGTCATTTTAGACTGCGCACACAGTACAGCTACACATGTACTCCGCGAAACACCGCTTCGTGTGTGGCGGTGGGGACATTCAGAAACAGCGTACTGAGACACCGGCCAGGGTGCCCCTCCGGCAAGTGAGTGCGGCGCGCGGCCGCCAGCGTCTGCGCATGCGCAGATCGCGTGGCTCGCAACTCGATAGCGGCGGAAGCGGAAGTGGCGCCCGCCGCCTGTGACGCGGCTTCCGGCGTATCCTGTGTCGTCATAGCCACCGCCGCAGCACTGCGTTCTGCGTCTGAACTCGCTACTCGGCCTCCCGCGCTCAATCAATCTCGGGACAAGAAGATATACCGTTACCATCAGAACACGATCCACGCGTTTTCCATTTTTTGCATCCATAGGCTTTACTATTACCCTGCTTATAGAAATACGTTTCACTTGCTTATAAGAGTTGGCTTCTGAGTTATTCAAATTGGGAGATGATGAAGACTCGAGGTTTCAATTTTACTTCACTGAATGGGAATTAATTTGCTGATGTGGTTCAACATTTGCAGGGCGCCTTTGGCTGCTGGCGTTGTAAGTACCACATTTGCTTACCTTCTGGTCCCGAACTTCGAGGTCAGAGCTAGTTTATGCTATCAGGTGAAGGGTGATTTTCTTCACTCTTGAGACTGATGTACCGGTCTTTTTGGTGACCCTTGTAAATGCGTTTTAGTCAGAACCTACCACGCTGGCTTAAGGCTTCATGAATTTCGCGTAACGGTAACGCGTTTTTCAGTACCTATTGGACACAGATTCTGTATGTCCCGGCAGGAAGCAGAACCCTGCAGAGGATTGCTGTTCATTGGATAATGTAATGGCCAACTGAAATCCTTGCACTTAGCTCCTGAAGCTGTCTGGTAAAACGCTTGAATGCGAAAACAATTTCGTTGAGCGGCAAGGTGCACGCAGGAAGAGTCGGCCAATGGTCCTCGCAAGTGTAAGAGGGAAGTCTTTTCTCCTCTCGGGACAGAGATTGTGTACTTAAGCGTATTTGTGAAACTTTTAGTCAGTGATCCAATAAATTACACTTATCATATACTGCAAGCCTTGAAGAATCCAGACTTGCGTTCCCTCGTGTGTACACGGATTTCTAATTGAGCCAATTTTTGTTCGCTAGTCGAGTGTTGGCGTTTAGCGAATATGCAGGAGCTCAACAGGCAGAGGCCATAAATTAGGCTGTGGAGCCAAGTAGCTAGCTGGATGGTGCTAGTTAGTGAGCTGGACGGTCTTGAGATCTGCGTGGTACCAGTAAATTCAGTTTCTTTAGGTGGTAAACCGAGAGTGGTTTTTTTCTGTAACTTTTTCCCCGACATTTTTAACTAGTCTCGTGTTTTGCTTTTGTGGGCATTATCAACGCTCTATTGTGAAGTTGCTGTACGAAATGTTAGCGGTGTGTATTTTTCAGACCACTGGCTGTCTCCCAGAATGTTTCTGAAAGTTATCAGTTGCAACGCATTTATTAGTGAGATAGGAATAATAACTTAACACATCCTATCCCACGAATCAAATTCGACGCTGACAAGCCTTATTTAAACTGATTTTAATAATGAATAGAATTAACCCCTGTCTGCCAATAAACGTTTCCGAGTGTATCTACGGAGCGGTACGTCGTGTAATTTATTCTCGCGCACCGCACAGCGCCTGGACAGCGTAGATTCTGGTGCAGTCACAGTTCGTGAGGCGCCACCAAGGAGGCTCCGAGGACGGACGAAAGAAACTTTTCACCCGTTGTGACTCTTCATGGCGTACGGATCTCCCGTCACATGACTCACTGGCGAAACAAAGACAGTTGCTGGACTAGCAGCTGCCAGCAACGACTTTGGGCAGTCTGGGTGGGGGCAGGCGGCGGACTTGCTGAGCCGTGGCAGGTGGCACGCCATCAGATACCGCAGATCCGCATCTCTCTCTCCTCCTCCCCGCGTAATGATCTGTGACTGCATCTGCGATATGCGGGCGTGCTGTGCCAACACCTGCCGGACCGTTCAAAACATTACTTTCAACGATCAGGAACACCTTGCGCTTCGCAGTTTTAACGAGTCATTTCGAAAACCGACCCAACGATATTAATTTCATCGCTGATCCCCGCACAAACATTGTGGAAATTGCCGGTGCTTAAGCGGACCGCGACGCCGCCTCTAGATCGTGCGGTATGCGTTTCGATTCCTGGCCAGGTCGGAGATTTTATTATTCGGGGACTGGGTGTGTTTTGTCCTAGTCATTTCATATCATATCATCTTCGTCGACGCGCAAGTCGCGAAGTGGCGTCAAACAGACTTCAACGAGGCGGCCGAACAACCCTCAGCCAACAATGCTATACTATGGTTTCATTTCCTTGTGGATGTTGGTAAATCGTTAGAAGGAGAAAGGCAATGGGAACATTTTACGTTCGCCCTAATCTTCACTGTTACAAACATCAATTGAGGATACAAATCACTGAACTAGTTACATTTACTGCTCTTGCCACCACAAAAGCCGGCCATTGTGGCCGTGCGGTTCTAGGCGCTTCAGTCTGGAACCGCGTGGCCGCTACGGTCGCAGGTTCGAATCCCGCCTCGGGCATGGATGTGTGTGATGTCCTTAGGTTAGTTAGGTTTAATTAGTTCTAAGTTCTAGGCGACTGATGACCTCAGAAGTTAAGTCGCATAGTGCTCAGAGCCGTTTGAACCATTTTGAACCACCACAAAATTACAACAAACAGTACTTTTTAAATACTTTGACCTAAAATCTTTGACAAACTTAATTCTTTGTGGCACAGTGACAACCTTTTCCACCTCAAAATGCAGCACACACACTGCTCTATAACATCTCTGCTCTATTCGCAACGTCTTCAGGTCTATTGATGCTTGTGGGTAACTCACTGTCAGTTCAGAGCAGGCGCAATATAACATCATTCCCACCTCGCACGCGGCTTCAACTTGTCGACAATGTGGAGTGTGTGTACATTTTCGTTGGTCGTCATGTAGCTAATGAACATGTAATAGTGTTTCTTCGTTATATCTGTATGGTGCGATAAGTGGCAATTGACCCTGAATAAAGAAAAGTTTAAAGTTATTCACATGAGTACTAAAAGAAATCAGCTAAAGTTCGATTACGCGACAAGTCACACAAATCTGAAGGCTGTAAATTCAACTAAATACTTACAGATTACAATTACAAATAACCTAAATTGGAATGACACGTAGATAATGTTGTGGATAGAGCAAACCAAAGACTGTGATTCATTCGCAGAACACTTAGAAGGTACAACAGGTCTGCTAAAGAGACTGCTTACACCACGCTTGTCCGCCCTATTCTGGAGTATTGCTGTGCGGTGTGGGATCCACAGCAGGTGGTACTGACGGATGACATCGAAAAAGTACAAAGAAGGGCAGCTTGTTTTGTGTTATCGCTAAACAGGGGGTAGAGTGCCACAGACATGACACGTGTATTGGAGTGGCAATCATTAAAACAAAGGCGTTTTTCGTTGCGACGGGATCTTAGAACTACTTAAACCTAACTAACCTAAGGACATCACACACATCCATGCCCGAGGCAGGTTTCGAACCTGCGACCGTAGCGGTCACGCGGTTCCAAACTGAAGCGCCTAGAACCGCACGGCCACACCGGCCGGCCCGGTAGAAAAAATTCTAACTTGTAGAGGAAATATCAATAAAATTTTGACCAAATTTGAGATTGGTATCTATAACATCCCGAGAAAACAAGTCTCAAAGAACATGCTTTTTTCGGACTAAAGATAGTAAACCTCCCCTTGCTTGCTACCAAAAACTGGCATGTGAGAGCCAACTGATCATAGTGTAGCCGTTCAGAAACGCTGTGCGCCTCTTTGACCAGGTACGCACACAGTAAAAGTGACGACCCGCGCCCCTTGGCCAGTGGCCTGGTCCGCTAGGAAAGCCTCGGGCACATCCGGGGTCGCCGTGTTGTTCTTTGCGTGGGAAGCGCGCGCCCGTTCGCCGCTATTCTGCCCGCTGCCCGGTGGCGCATTGTGATCCGCCACAGGTGCAGCGCTCGCCCGGCGCATTATGCAGTCGCCTGATTTGAATACAAATGCCGGCCAATCAAAGCGCACCCCATTTCCGGAAAGCAGCGGCGGCCGGCGCTGATTTCCCGACCACACCGCCACACTGCCCCCCCCCCCCCCCTCACCCAATCCACCTGTTTGACCCGGCCCGGCGCATCCACGCCACCGACACGCCAGCCGCAGGAAATGCGACGCAAACTCACCGAGCATATCCCGTGCCCTAAACACGAGCTACAAGCAGGCAAGCGGCCATACTATACGAACGACATAAATTGGCCATTTTGAGGGAGCTGAGGAATCGGTAGGAGTCTGATGACCTTGGGCCGATACGTAAATTGCAGCGAAATGCAGGAAGATCTGAATCGGCACTTGGTGCAGGGAGTGGCAACTGACCCTTAACATAGACAAATGTAATATATTGCGAATACATAGAAAGAAGGATCCTTTATTATATGATTATATGATAGCGGAACAAACACTGGTAGCAGTTACTTCTGTAAAATATCCGGGAGTATGCGTGCGGAACGATTTGAAGTGGAATGATCATATAAAATTAATTGTTGGTAAGGCGGGTACCAGGTTGAGATTCATTGGGAGAGTCCTTAGAAAATGTAGTCCATCAACAAAGGAGGTGGCTTACAAAACACTCGTTCGACCTATGCTTGAGAATTGCTCATCAGTGTGGGATCCGTACCAGGTCGGGTTGACGGAGGAGATAGAGAAGATCCAAAGAAGAGCGGCGCGTTTCGTCACAGGGTTATTTGGTAACCGTGATAGCGTTACGCAGATGCGTAGCAAACTCCAGTGGCAGACTCTGCAAGAGAGGCGCTCTGCATCGCGGTGTAGCTTGCTGTCCAGCTTTCGAGAGGGTGCGTTTCTGGATGAGGTATCGAATATATTGCTTCCCCCTACTTATACCTCCCGAGGAGATCACGAATGTAAAATTAGAGAGATTCGAGCGCGCACGGAGGCTTTCCGGCAGTCGTTCTTCCCCGCGAACCATACGCGACTGGAACAGGAAAGGGAGGTAATGACAGTGGCACGTAAAGTGCCCTCCGCCACACAACGTTTGGTGGCTTGCGGAGTATAAATGTAGATGTACTTTATGAAGCAAATAATTTCTACTTATGTATCAGGTATTTTCTTGTTGCTCTGAGACACTCGTGTCTGAAGTCTTGAGTGTTTTTCCAGATCGACGTGCTACATGCTGTTGTCTGAGATACCACTGCACAGTTGATCGATCTTGTCAGACAGTCGCGTCCATGTTCCCTCGCCAAACGAATAGTGACCACCTCATCCAGCGTTAAGTATTTTACCGCAGCTTAACCGTATATTAATTCCAGTTATTATTATACTGGACGGTATTTGACATTTTATTGACTTCCGCCGTTCATCGATTTCACGAAACACACGTACATGGAATTTGACGCTTCAGTTTCCGGCTGTTAGGATTCGTTCACGCTGCAGCTGTACCCTAGTGGGCTTTCCATCACAGTTTAATATCTATCTGAACACCTAGAAATTTGAACCATTCAGTTTCACTGATCATATGCCCATTCTGTGAAATTAAAACGTCAGGTTTTGTTGAATTGTGTGTTAGGAGCTGTAAAAACCGAGTCTTCCTGCGATTTAGCATTTGTTTATTTTCTACACGCCATGAACTTATATCATGAGCTGCGCTACTTGAAACCGAGCCAATGTTGCACACAACATCCTTTACTACCAAGCTAGTGTCATCAGCAAACAGAAATAATTTACAGTTACCCGTAACACTAGAGGGTATACCATTAATATAAATAAGGAACAGGAGTGGCCCCAGCACTGATCCCTGGGGCACTCAACTCAGACCCCACATCACAGCCATTCTCAACACTGAATAATGACTTTTGCTGTCTGTTGCTAAAGTAAGGGGCGACCAAGTTGCGAGCTACTCCCCGTATTCCATAATGATCCAAATTCTAGAGCAATACTTTGTGATCAACACAATCAAACGGCTTAGTTTAATCAAAAAATATGCCTACCATTCGAAGCCTTTCTTTAACCCATCCAGCTCACAGAGAGAAGAGAAATAGCATCTTCAGTTGTTAAACGACTTCTGAAGGCGAATTGTACATTTGATAGCAAATCGTGTGATATGGAATCATCAATTATCCTTAGATACACAGCCATTTCAATAACTTTTGCAAACACTGATGGCATAGAAATAGGTCTAAAATTATCTACATTATCCCTTTCCCCCTTTTTATAAAGTGGCTTTACTACAGAGTACTTTAATTTCGAAAGAAACTGACCATTCCTAAAGGAAAAATTACAAATTTGGCTAAATACAAGGGTAACATGTCCAGCACAGTACTTTAATATTCTGATAGGCACTACATCATAACCAGGAACGTCCTTAGTCTTCAGTGATTTAATTATTGACTCAATCTCCCCCTTGTCTGTATCAAAGAGGAGTCAATCTCGGAAAGGCATTGGCCAACAGAGTGGTATGATTCCTTGGAAAATACTAAATTTTTGTTTAATTCACCAGCAATGCTCAGAAAATGATTGTTAAATGCTGTACATTCATCTGATTTATCAGTAACAGAAATATTTGTACTACGAACTGGTGGTGGTGGTGGTGGTGGTGGTGGTGGTTAGTGTTTAACGTCCCGTCGACAACGAGGTCATTAGAGACGGAGCGCAAGCTCGGGTTATGGAAGGATTGGGAAGGAAATCGGCCGTGCCCTTTCAGAGGAACCATCCCGGCATTTGCCTGAAACGATTTAAGGAAATCACGGAAAACCTAAATCAGGATGGCCGGAGACGGGATTGAACCGTCGTCCTCCCGAATGCGAGTCCAGTGTGCTAACCACTGCGCCACCTCGCTCGGTGTACTACGAACTGACTTTATACCGTCGACCTTGTGCTGCTGACCAGACACTTCCTTCGCGACTGACCATATGGTTTTAATTTTATCCTGTGAATCAGCTGTTCTATTTGCATACCACATACTCTTTGCCTTCTTAATAACATTTTGAAGCACCTTACTGTACCGTTTGTAATGGGCTACTGTAGCTTGATTGTGACTAGTAACATTTTGATATAATTCTCTCTTTGTTCTACAAGATACGCTTATCCCAATAGTCAGCCACCCGGGTGCCATGTACTACAGTTTGCCAATAAAACTAAACGCTTGCCGAGATTGAGTTTGCTACATACTGACAGCACTAAGGGATGTCACTCAACAGCGCAACAATAAGAATCACGGATGACACTTTCACACGAAGGTCAGAAACTCTGAAGGCGTCTTCTTTCCTTTCATGGTATCAGTATACCGGTAAACAATGTACAACTGCTTCGGGCTAAAAATTTTGGAGGAGTGTCTTTGAAATCATACTATTTTGTGTGTCTTCCAAGTGTTATGAAAACTGTAATACGGAATTCCTATCGTTTCTCACAGTCAGCGTACAACAGGAAATACGAAAATAATTTTATTCAGCCGCCTATTTGTTGCAAATATTTGAATATGGTTTAATTTTTGAAGAAAAATTTTACTTATTTGCTGCTCTATTCAAACGTAGCGTTAATGGATCGTATGGCATTGTTGGCCGGGTGGCCCCATGCGAGTGAGTTGGGCCGCCGTATTGCAAGTCCTCTTTAGTTTACGCCACTTCGGTGAATTGCGGGCCAACGATGATGTACACACAACACCCAGTCCCCTGCCGGGAATCGAACCCGGGCCCCTTGCGTGGTAGCGGAAACGTAAGCGCTAGCGCTACGCTACGCAGGCGGAGGTTAGTTCGGGCATTAACTTTTTCATGTATATAAACATACGCCTTACAGTCACGACCAACATTTATTCAAACACAGATTCAAAAAGATTTGCCCCTAATGATTTTTTACGATTTTTACGACACTGGTGTAAAAAAATGTAGTATCGTTAATATCTTTGTAGTAGACTTCAGCTGCACTGTGTTTGCTTAATTCGTCGGTTTCTAACAAGTGAGTTGTACAAAACAGCGCAAACAAGTTAACTACAGAGTGCAACTGTCGAAAGTAACGGTACTGCAAGCTTTCTAGTGGGTTTTTGGCACCAGTCTTGTCTGAATAATGGAATAAATTAAACGTTCGGGATAATTTGCAGCTTAACTAACTCTCGGAGCACTTCATTGAACTTTTTTTCCAATCTTTCGCTTCGCCACAGTACAGCAACTTTCGGAGTCTACTTCGAATGTGAGAGACTATGTTGTATAGTGACGAGAAAGTGAAAGCCAGACGTCATATTGTTTACTTACTTTTTCCTTCTTTATTCAGGTCACAATCAGTTTCAGGCATATGGACCAACTTGCGATGGTTTCCATTCACATATTTAACCCTTCATGTTGTTAGCACCATGCTGTCTGCGGTTGCAATGTGCGAGAAACAAATAATGAGGTCGCCTTCGTATATTTCTGTGAATACAAAAACGCTACTGGCAGACCGGCTGTAAAGCACATGATCGACGCATGCTTGCCTTAAAACTGAATGTATAATTGTGAGCGACTCAAGTGAAAAAGGCAAACGGTGTAAGAAAATATTCTTCGTATCGAATACCGGGTAATGCAACGAGAATTTCAGAGAGAGAGAGAGAGAGAGAGAGAGAGAGAAAAGGAATTCAAATAAGCAGGCGGTCAGCATTAGTCCCTCCAGCACCCTAGCTACAACCTTTTCCAAATGCATCACGCATAAGGTCTTTAACTAGATAAAGTAAATTGAACAAAGGCGGTGTTAACGACGAAACCATTATTTTTGCTACAGCACAAGAGCAGATGATATATGGGTAACAATGTGTGAATGGAACCAACTGACGGACTTCCATCTACATCTACATCGATACTCTGCAAATCACATTTAAGTGCCTGGCAGAGGGTTCATCGAACCACCTTCACAATTCTCTATTATCCCAATCTCGTATAGCGCGCGGAAAGAATGAACACCTATATCTTTCCGTACGAGCTCTGATTTCCCTTATTTTATCGTGGTGATCGTTCCTATGTAGGTCGGTATCCACAAAATATTTTCGCATTCGGAGGAGAAAGTTGGTGATTGGAATTTCGTGAGAAGATTCCGTCGCAACGAAAAACGCCTTTTAATGATTTCCAGCCAAAATCCTGTATCATTTCTGTGACACACTGTCCCATATTTCGCGATAATACAAAGCGTGCTGCCCTTGTTTGAACTTTTTTATGTACTCCGTCAGTCCTATCTGGCAAAGATCCCACACCGCGCAGCAGTATTCTAGAAGAGGACGGACAAGTGTAGTGGAGGCAGTCTCCTTCGTAGGTCTGTTACATTTTCTAAGTGTTTTGACAATAAAACGCAGCCTTTGGTCAGCCTTCTCCACAACATTTTCTGTGTGTTCCTTCCAATTTAAGTTTTTCGTAATTGTAATACCTTGGCATTTAGTTCAATTTACGGCTTTTAGATTAGACATTTATCGTGTAACCGAAGTTTAACGTGTTCCTTTTAGCACTGATGTGGATGACGTCACACTTTTCGTTATTTAGAATCAACTGCCGCTTTTCGCACCTTTCAGATATTTTTTCTAAATCGTTTTGCTGTTTGTTTTGTTCTTCTGATGACTATTAGTCGATAAACGACAGCATCATCTGCAAACATCCATGTCTGAAATCGGCTTTGACTTTTATAACGAAGGAAACTTTTATAAAATAGTGACTTGACTTGCTTCCAATTTATGATACAATGGGCGCTCAAGAAGTTTCAGCTCGAAGGCCGTAGAGCGCAGAGTCGGCATTCCAATCAGACAAGACCGCCGTGAACACTGAGACAACCATCCGACCGATGCAGCAGGTTGAAGATACCGGTCTGGTGATATACTGTGCTCTACTGTGGGAAGAAGTCCTTAATTGACCGCTGCACGTCCACAGACAGGAATCGTCGATCCTCCATGGCCTTTTTTAAGGGACCCAAGGCGAGATAATCACAAGGGGAGAGATGAGAAATATAGCGCGGACGCTCGAGTGTCTCGTACTTGAGTTGGCGTAACTTCCGTGTTACGATGTTTGCGATATGGGTACGTGCGTTATGAAGCAGCAGCACCGTTCCACAAAGGTGGTTTCCGACAGACGTAGTGCCCGACAAACATTCTTAATTCTTCGATGGAAGTCTACCGGTGCCTGTCCTTCGGTAATCAAGGAAAGAATAACAGCGCGTTGGTCCTGTTTGGACGCATTTGGTAAGAACGTAGGCATAGTTCAGGTTTCCGCATTCACAGCACGCACGTCGGAAGGACACGAATGTCACACTAGTCTCTTGACTGCAAGTTATATACACACATCGGGGCCGCGCCGCGTTGCACATACGCAGCAGCAACACCTTCAAGGAAACTTTTTGATTGCCCTTTATAATCTTAACTTCCGTGCGCTTCACCCTAAGACGAGCCTAGAATGATTCTAAATTAGTCAGGAAAATGAAGGTTCTGGTTGAAGCCAAAACTGATTCGATTTCCAGTCACGGTATTGAGGGACGTCGTCAATCAAGAAAGCAGTGATTGGCCTGTTACAGAAGGATGGTGTGTATCGCTGGACTGCGCTATCCGCGCGCCGTACCTGCTGGACACAGGGAAGCAGAGGGGCCGAGGCAGGCAGCAGTTTAACAGGACAGTGGGGCGGGCAGCGAGCAGTGAGCAGCCATCCGCACGAGCCCCGTGAGTCTGCTGCCAGCCAGGCAGCTGCCCTGCCTCCTCCTGCCTGGTCGGGCCAGCTGTGTTGTCCCGAGCTCTGCCCGGGGGCGCGGGGGGCTCACGAGGGGAGCGGCAGGGGACGGAAGGGAAGAAGAAAGGAGGAGATTGGGAGCCTGGCCCCGTCAATAACGTTTTTCGGAGCTTTTTAGAAAACCCACCGCCTGGGCTACAGGGTGGCCCGCAAGTGCCGCCGGTCTCCCGGCCTTTGTGTTGCTTCCCGTCCCACGCAGCCGCAGACCCAGCTGCAGCGCCAGCCTACCCCCCACTTACATCCCTTCCCCGCGCATCCCGCTGAGCTCTGTCCGCCAAGTCGAAGCATTCACCCACGTTGTGTTGTGGATTACTTTCCATTTACACCACAACTGCGCCTGTGAGAAATCAATCTTCTACCGCCTGTCCATCTCAACTGGGCAGGAAGACTTCCACCTGTCTCTATGCCCTCCAGAAGTTTCGAGACACACCACATTCATTGGATGTGAAAGCGATACTTGCGCAGGCTCTCACAGTACCCAGCCTCATTATTGCGATGTAACCCAACACGAGAGGCGTAATGAAATCTCCTGAGTCTTGAACGTCAGAAGTAACTGAATATCCCAAGTGTGTTGTTACTCGACAGAGCTAACCAAAGACACGGCCGTTGCGACAACTCTGTCACGTGATTAGGCGTAGCGGCATCCCAGTTCAAAATGGTGCGCGTTGTCACCTCCCTGTCCAATCACGAAGATTGGTGCCGGGAAGTGACCTAGCGAGCAGCCGTTACAACATGCTGTCAACGTCGTTAAATTCACTGAGGATGGGAAGGGCAAACGAATAACATTGCTGACGGATGTGTTGACGGAGTATCTTAAAGCGAAATGTGCACAAATAATCCGTTGATTTGGATAAGTGACTCAACTACTGCGAATATTACGAACGGCAGAAACATACCAACTATGCGGAAATTACACAGCCTTTGTTACGCAGAGCTAGGCTTCGAGCCCTGCGAGAAAAAAATTATTCTCGCATATGAATTTTTTTCTTTTTTTTTAGATTGAACGAGTCGCCGTGTGTGCGAATGATCCGACAAAATATACGAATGCACTTTAAACCGCTGAAACCCGAGAAAATTTTATCAGATCCTACAAAGTTTCAAAAGAGGTGCATCACACCAGACATTCATGTAAAAATGGAGCATCAGACTGGAAGAGTGTACCCGCGCTCCACTCGTCAAAGTACTCGAGTGTACATCATTACTACCGCCCCTCCCCGTTTCTCAGGCTTAACCAGGATGCTTTTTTTTTAAACAGTAAATGTGCAGTAACATCGCAAAGGTATATCGTTCACGGTTTGTGTACATTGCTGTGGCTAGACAAACTTCGTCGCATCGATATGCTATGTCTGCTTCAACACCTGAAGACCAAAGGCGCACATGAAAACAAGACCACATGACGAAAATAATGAATTAGGATTTTTCTTCAAACTCCAACCCAGGAAATATTTTTGGAAATTACTCAAAACTCTGAACAGTTTACTCGAAAATTGAACTTTACTCACTCATTTGTATTGTTCACTAGACACGACACTTCCGAAACGGTTTGTTTTAATTACATCAGAGTTCCCAACAAGAAAGTTCCCAATCAATTTTAACATCTCCCAGATGTTTAACGGTAGACACAGAAGTACACCCCCTTCTCCAGCGTAAATATTCCCACAGTTAAAAGACTTCCAGCTGGAGTAGATGTCGCAGGTGAAAACAAATTCAACCATTGTAGAAATATTCCAACCTAACACATCACTCTTTTGTAACACAAATTGCTTTCCACTTCAATGATACCCGATTGTAACATTTCGGTTTCCTTTTAACGCGTCCAGCGTAGAAAGTACATTTTCCTTACGATACACTAAGTAATTTGTCCTCCGCGATTATTAGCAGGGCAGCTATTGACGTGTTTGCTCTCTGGATTTTCATTTGCCTTTCTCTCTGCGGAGGGGCAGACGATATTAGAGATTAGTTCTGGCACATTAGTCAAATAAGCTAGAAGCTTTTTCGGAAAGCTCCGATTTATGCCTTTAGACGCCGTCTTATCAAAGCAGATAATGAAATATTACTGCGGCATATCAAGTGTTAAACACATCATATTACAATGTACTGAGTGCATGTATGAAGTTAACATCTACAATCCTCAAAAATAATTGAAGAACAAGGTACGAAATTATGCCTTTCGTCGTTTAACAGTAACTAGTAATCCTTTAGAAATATATGTTCATAGAGTTAGTTGTCGAACAGTGACGCAAGATCAGAGACAAAATAAACTACCGTTTGTGGAAATTGCAACACCAATAAGGAAAGGCATGAACTCAATTTATTTAATACCACATGTTAGGTACATGACAAGAAACAAATGGTTACCTTTTCAAATCTGTACACGTCCTTTGATTCCTACTATTCAGTATGTCGTGTGGCCACCATGCGCTGCGATTAGAGGTGCTACGCGCCATGGCATTGAATCAGAAAGGTTCTGAATACGTTCCTGAGGAATTTCCCTCTACGAAGCTTGTATCCGAGCCCACAAAGCCAAGACTTGAGAACCGTGACGCACCAGGTGCTGACCAACCATATCTCAGACATGTTCCATGGTCGACATGTCTGGCGAACGTGCAGGCCAGGGAAGCAATGGTATCCGTCGCTCTTCGAAGAAGGCCTGTACATTCCTCGCAATATGTGGCCACGCATCATCCTGTTGAAACGTGGGCTGTGGAGATGCCTGAAGCAGTGGGAGTACCTCAGGCTCCACAACATCCGTTAGGTACCGGTTGCTGTTCAAAGTGCCCGCAATACGTACGAGGTGAGATCCTCAAACCATCAGACCTGGTGTTTATCCGCTATGCCGCTCCACAATGCAGCCCTCCAGGATGCGCTCACCACGGTACCGCCGGACACGTATACGGCCATCACTGTAGGACACGTTGAAGCGGGACTCATCC
Source organism: Schistocerca americana (assembly GCF_021461395.2). Taxonomy (NCBI): domain Eukaryota; kingdom Metazoa; phylum Arthropoda; class Insecta; order Orthoptera; family Acrididae; genus Schistocerca; species Schistocerca americana. Next base: position 941,926,874 of record NC_060121.1, on the reverse strand, counting down.
GAAAAAGATTACGCGTTGTCACTCAGCACCCCACTGACGGTGTTTACGTGCCCATTGAAGTTGGAGGAGCTTGTGGTTTCTGGACAATGGATGCCGACGTAGTGGCATACGTGCAACCAGTCCAACCTGCAACAGACGGCGACGAGCCGTCGATGCAGACAAGTTCACACCTGTTGCAGTGCTCCAGCGACGAGCCAGCACTGTGGATGACGCTGTACGGTCCGTTAATAGACATGCGGACAAGATGACGGTCATCCCGTGCTGTTATGTTCCGTGGTCCATTTCCCGTTCGTCGCTGCGTAAGACCTTCCTCTATCCACTGCTTCCACACACGCGTCACTGTTGCAGCAGCACACCTGTGCGAGCCGAAATATCACGGTATGACAACCCCGTTTCCCGGAGTCCGATCATTCTGCCCCGTTCGAACTCGCTCACACGCCGATGTGGCTCCCTTTGACGTGGACGAGGCATACTGGCAGTCACTGGATTGTTTCCACCTCGTGTGACAGCTCCGCACCGACTACACTAGGCGCAACACCGACCCTGCCGGACCGACACGAGGTGGCTCTGCTCGACGTACGTGCACTCCCATCTCGCAGCAAAACGTATCACGCATTGCTTGCACACCCGCCGCCACTTCCACCAAGTGTGGCGCTATTCGGGTAATTCCTTCCCGGTGTTGCACTTTTCACAAACGGCAGTGTATTTATTACTGTCAGTTAACAATGACTGGGCAATATAAAATCTTTTTATCGAGATATAAGATTTTATGGTTTTACTTCTTTAACCACTACCTAACCCTTTGTATTGAATTATCTTTTGCTATCGTTTCTGCCTGCTATGGACCACTAAGATTTTTCTCTCTTCCCTGATTGTGTTTTCCTCTTTTGCCAGTAGATTTTCATTTTGGCTGACTGTGCTTCTTTTCTGTGTTTTGACCATTTGCGGGCAAGACGTGGAACTGGCTTAGTAAGCGAAATAAGGTTTTTCGTAATTTTGACTTTTCTCTGGAAACTTTTCGATCCTGAATGTCATCAAATGAAATTTCAGCTTCCTGTAAATCCTTTACTTGGCTTGCCCACTTTGAATACGATTTTGTTTTCGAAATTGATGAATGTATGCGATGAGTAAGTCTTTGCGGGTTCATTCTTTCCAGATGACCAAAAAATCATCATTCTCCGCTTCCTCATGCTGGTAACAATGTCTTCTGTATGGTCGTATAATTCACAGTTTTGTCTTCGGCGGAGTTCTCAGTTTTCTTTGATGGGACCAAGGATTTTCCTCAAAATTTTCCGGTCTTTTATTTCAAGTTTTCGTAGTGGTCCTTTCATCGTCATGTTTAAACATTCTGATGCATACAAAGCTGACGGTCTAATTACGGTGTTATAATGACAAAGTTTTAGGTTTAAAGACAGGCTTTTGCTTTTGTATAAGTCTTTGCACAGACGGAAAGCACCTTCTAGTTTAGAACACCTACTTTCTACAGCTGCATTTTCTGAACCGCCATCAAGTGTAATTATTTCTCCAAGATATTTAAATTTCTTCAACTGCTTGATTTTCTCTTGTTGTATTTCAATATGAGGAGGAGCGTATTTGATGTTTGTGATGAATTCAGTTTTGTTAAATGCTATTTTTAGGCCAGTCTTAGCAGCAATTGATTGTAGGCTGGACACTTGAACCATAGCTTCGTCAATGTTATTTGCAGTTAGTGCCATATCAGCAAAAGCGAAACAGTTTCCACTGAGGCCATTTCTTGTGTGTCCAATTTGAATTCCATAACCTGGCGGTCCGGTTGTTTTCCACTCTCTGACTATCTTTTCCAGAACACAGTTGAAAAGAAATGGAGGGAGCAGGTCGCCTTGTCTCACCCCTGTACAGATTTCAAATGGTTCTCATAGTTCGCCTCTGAACTTGACCTTTGACGCTGTGTTATTTAAAGTGGCGCTTATCAGATTGATTGTTTTCCTATGTAGACCAAATTCGGCAAGGGTGTTGTTTATTGTTTCTCGATCAATTGAGTCATACGCTTTTTGAAAGTCGACGAAGGTCACAACAAACGTTTTTGGTCTTAATTTGGCGTACGATATAACAGACTTCAGGTTATGGATCTGCTCTGCAAAGGATCTTTATGTCCTGAAATCAGCTTGATATTCGCCCAATTGTTGATCTAAGACTGATTCAGCTGTGTTTAACAACAGTCTGCAAAAGATGTTGTATGTCGTTGGTAGCAAAGAGATTCCTCAGTAATTATTCAGATCACTCTTATCGCCTTTTTTATGAAGTGGGTAAATAATTGCTACGGTCCAATCGCGAGGTAGAGTTTGTTTCCCAAATCTTTGCTATGATATCATGGAGATGTTTCATTGTATCATGATCTGCGTATTTCCACATTTCAGTCAAGATGCGGTCCTCACCTCCAGATATTTTTCAAGCCTTGTGTACTTTACACGGTAAGTTTAGCAATATGATTATCAATATTTGTGGACACACAATTTCATTAACAACTTGTAAACTCTCTTCTAAATCAGGCCAGGCAACTTCTTCGTAAATCGATATCAGTGCTTGCTCCGAGATCGGCTGAGAGAGAGGCACGGCCGTATGAATCTTTACCGGCGCAATGTCTAACATATAGGTCTGAATGTTAAAAAAATCTTCTCGAGTCATAAAATTCTCAAATCGTAACATAACCCAAAGCAGTACTAAAAAAGATTGTCTGGGCTAATCCCGGACGTATGGTAAGCCTACTGCTGGGTGACTTTGCTAAATTTGGTTTGCGAAACAACTCCGCCTTCGACCACATTAGGAAACAACATGCAATAGCAGCTGCAGGTAACGTCTCTTTTCTGAGCCATAAATCACTGCTGCAGTAAACCGGCACGTCACTTCAGAGCGCGTCACGCCATTCGCCTCCCGCGGCGGTGTCGCCGTCGCCGCCTCCATCGCATGCCTCGCGGTGGAGCAGCTGCGCAGCTCAGCTGAGCCGACGCTCGGCCCGCGCCACAGTAGTTACTGAGCAGGTGCGGTGCGGCGTGGCTGCCGCCGAGAACGCAGGCTTCCAGAGCCCACTACAAGTTCCCGGCACGCGCGGGGGAGGGGGGGCTCCAATATCAACTCCTTACCTGCCCTGTGCTCAAACACTGGATCGATGTATGGGCAGTCAAATGGAAACCGAACGCACGCCACAACGGGACCACGGAATGGTTCCACTGCAAAGTAATCACCATAGGCTTTAAGAGATTTATTTATCACCCTGCAGACGAGATGAGTTCCTGTTTCGCAGAACGCTGTCTGTCGCCGATGGCTCCACGACCGCACCCATTCTTGCATTACCACGTACGACCACGAAGGTCTTTCTTCAGGTCGCCAAAGATCTCAAAACCACGTGATGAAAGATCAGGGCTGTACCCATCATATTGAAGTGGTTCCCAACCAAATCGGTGAAGCGGAGCCTTCGTCCAGTTGGCAGAGAGAGAGAGAGAGAGAGAGAGAGCCAGGCGCTGCCATGCAACAGGACGAGTCCGTCCGATGGAATTCCTGGTGCGTCGCAGTTTCTGCAAAGTGTCTTGACAGCGCTGCGCATTTATCATGATTCTACGAGCGGTGGGAAGGAGATGGTCTTCATGCCCTTACCAGAACTTGTGCGAACAGTTGTGGAATCCTTTGACGAGAGAGATTTGGGATTGTTACACTGTTGGCTTTGCCGTTTGCCCTCGGTCGGAATCATCCTGCTGCACGGTAACGCCCGCCCTGACACTGCCAATCGGACAAAATCGGAACACATCATCACATCATCGTCACCACACCACCACCCCACCATGACACATCATACCATACCATACCATACCATACCATGACACATCATACCATACCATACCATACCATACCATGACACATCATACCATACCATACCATACCATACCATGACACATCATACCATACCATACCATGACACATCATACCATACCATACCATACCATACCATGACACATCATACCATACCATACCATACCATACCATGACACATCATACCATACCATACCATACCATACCATGACACATCATACCATACCATACCATACCATGACACATCATACCATACCATACCATACCATACCATGACACATCATACCATACCATACCATACCATACCATGACACATCATACCATACCATACCATACCATGACACATCATACCATACCATACCATACCATGACACATCATACCATACCATACCATACCATACCATACCATGACACATCATACCATACCATACCATGACACATCATACCATACCATACCATACCATACCATACCATGACACATCATACCATACCATACCATGACACATCATACCATACCATACCATACCATATCATACCATGACACACCATACCATGACACACCATACCATACCATACCATCATCATCACACCATACCATACCATCATCCCATACCATACCATCATCATCCCATACCATCATCATACCATACCATATCATCATCATACCATACCATATCATCATCATCATCATCATCATCATCATCATCATCATCATCATCATACCATACCATCATCATCATACCATACCATATCATCATCATCATCATCATACCATACCATACCATATCATCATCATCATCATCATACCATACCATACCATCATCATCATCATACCATACCATACCATCATCATCATCATCATCATCATCATACCATACCATCATACCATACCATCATCATCATCATCATCATCATACCATCATCATACCATACCATCATCATACCATATCATCATCATCATCATCATCATACCATCATCATACCATACCATCATCATACCATATCATCATCATCATCATCATCATACCATACCATCATCATACCATACCATATCATCATCATATCATCATCATCATCATACCATACCATCATCATACCATACCATATCATCATCATCATATCATCATATCATCATCATATCATCATATCATCATCATATCATCATCATATCATCATCATATCATCATCATATCATCATCATATCATCATCATATCATCATCATATCATCATCATATCATCATCATATCATCATCATATCATCATCATATCATCATCATATCATCATCATATCATCATCATATCATCATCATATCATCATCATATCATCATCATCATATCATCATCATCATATCATCATCATCATATCATCATCATCATCATATCATCATCATCATCATATCATCATCATCATCATATCATCATCATCATCATATCATCATCATCATCATATCATCATCATCATCATCATATCATCATCATATCATCATCATCATATCATCATCATCATATCATCATATCATCATCATCATATCATCATATCATCATCATCATATCATCATATCATCATCATCATATCATCATATCATCATCATCATATCATCATCATCATATCATCATCATCATCATATCATCATCATCATCATATCATCATCATATCATCATCATATCATCATCATCATATCATCATCATCATCATATCATCATCATCATCATATCATCATCATCATCATATCATCATCATCATCATATCATCATCATCATCATATCATCATCATCATCATCATCATCATCATCATATCATCATCATCATCATATCATCATCATCATCATCATATCATCATCATCATCATCATCTGTACAGTCAGCATCTTTCACTGCGTGGTTTTCACATCATTGGCGACCTGAAGAAAGGCACGCGTGCATATTGGCTTCAGTCGGAAAAAGGAAGTGCTGGAGTGGGTGCGATTGCGCATCCGTCACCAGCCGATCGCGTTTTGCGGAACAGCAATTTATCGTCTCGTGACGAGTGTCACAACGCGTATGGTGATTACTTTTGAATGTAACGACTCCAGTTTGGTCCCGTTGTGGCAGGTGTTCGGTTTTCATTTGACTGCCCCTTGTATTTAGCAGAAAACTTAAATCGACAACAAAATTTCGAATGTCCTGCAGCTCCCAGCCCGATGGGCGCCACTCCGGTGGCTTGCGTGCTGGTTTCGCGGCTTATAATGTCGCAGCATATTGCTGAAGTGTGTGGGACCCAACAGCAAACACAGGACAGAAACAGGGTATATTGGACGCACACAATGACGGGGAGCACGAATAATGATCTCGTCTGTTTGCCCCATGTAAGAATGTCTTTTGAAACACTATCAAAATTGCTTTCCACGTCTATTCGGTGACATCTGATTCTAACATCCGAGTTTCCTTTTAGCGCCTCTAGAGGCAAACTACCAAGCGAAAGCGTACTTATCGAATGTCAAGACAGCACTACAATTTCGTTTCTTGTGAGGAATCTACGAATCCACTTCAACCCCCTGCAGCAAAGATAAGATTAGACTAATTATAGCACCCACAGAAGTGTTTCAGCAGTCATTCTTCCCGTGCTCCAAACCAAAACTTAACGGGAACAAGCACTAATTAATGATACACACTGCCATGCAATTCACAGTGGTTTGCAGAGTATCGACGTGTATGTTTGTTGCGCAAAATATGCAATTCCTGCATTTTCCTTTACAACGTCTCTCTATGCGTAAGAAAATTCAATTAACGGCGGTCGAGAGCAAAACTGTACAACACGGTAATAAGTGAATACGAAATGTTAATTTCATTATTGGATTTTTTAAATTTTCAATTTATAATGTACCTTCTAAGCTTTAAATTCAGTTGTCTGAGCTTAACACACTTACCCAACTAACAGACACAGCCACGCGATTCCTCATTTGACCTCACGCGGATGAGGGAATCTAAACCAGGGCCTTCTTATCTTTGGGTTCGGCAACGCTGAACTTTTAGAGCACTGAAACCTTCTCGCGATACAATGTACGAAAAATTCAAGTACTTAGCTTCTCATGCGGGTTGCTAATTTCCGTTTTTAAGAAGTGGCATAATGTGGCCAAGCACTTCGGACGTGCGACAGTGGTTGCGATGCAAAACGGTTGTTGCAACGTGTGAAACTGCTTGACATAATACTGCCAACACTAGAATTCGCCGACATGTACACAAACTGATAATCGGCCTATGCGCACTATATGCAAAAAAAGGCATGCAAACAATTCAAAAAACGGCAGAAAAGGGACAAGACGCCATACGCTCGAAATTCACTGAACGGTATGGAATCATATACACGTTTTCTAATTAAAGAGACATTCATTGGCAGTGTTCCTCCTGTGTGGGTGGAGAGGGAGCGTGGGAGGGGGGGGGGGGGGGGGGAAGGCACTTGCCGTACGACTCTTCCTACTTCTCGGTGGAAACACAGGAATATTATGAGAAGTAATGAGAAAACGAAGGCTGGCATTTTTTTTTTCGGGTATTTATATAGAGTGCAAAAGAACAGATTAACCAAGAAGATATCGAAATATTTCAGGTAGAAAATGAAATTGGAGCAACGAAGTGAAAAAAAGGATTCAGAAAACACAAAAGCTGAAGAAATAATTGAAACAAGTATTTGGCGAAAAGTATTAAATGTGGAAGGATTCGAGGGGGGAGTGAAAGGATAGTGGTGTGAATGGGTCAGCACACACGAAGAAAAAACTTCGATTAAAGAGTAATAGAAGAAAACAATGAATGAAGATCAAACTGGCACGTGGTCCTTACGTGGTTCATCCGAGAAGAAAAAATAAGTAGTTTTCATTCTCCGTAATAAAAGAGAGAGAGAGAGAGAGAGAGAGAGAGAGAGAGAGAGAGAGAGAGAGTGTGTGTGTGTGTGTGTGTGTGTGTGTGTGTGTGTGTGTGTGTGTGTGTGTGTATACACAAATCTCAGTCGGCTCTTAACCGGTCCAAAACTGTCTTGTTGACTTTCCTCGTAAAAGTGCAAATTATTATTATTATTCTTATTATTATTATCATTCATTCCCATTTAAAGAGAGCGAGTGAGCTTTAATTCCCTAATGATCATTTTTTATGTTTTTTCTGAGCCCAAATTTTCTTCATGTGTTCACTGTTGTTTCTTCCGCTCCGCTGTCCATTTGCATCCTGGTCTCTTCTGTGTCAAATTTATGTTTTTTGATGATGTTCCCGAATTCAGTTCTATTTTCTGCATTGATTACTGTTATGTGTGCTTGTCTGAGGTCCTCTTCAACTTCTTTTATCCATTTTGTTTTTCCTCTGCCTGAGCTGATGACTAAGAATTCGCTTTGAAAATCTGTTTTTCATTCATCCTGTGGATACGTCCGTAGAACTGCACTCTTTTCCTTATTGTATCAATCTTCTCTGTGTATTTATATAATTCTGATGATGGTCTCTTCTTCCAGATTCCTTGCTCCTTTATCGGACCAAAAATTTTCCTGAGAATTTTCATTTCTTGTTTCTCTATTTCTTTGATTTTAGTTTGCCGACCTATTTGTGTTGTTTCAGATGCATGCAGTGCCTCTGGAAGTACGATGTGTGACGTCCTTAGGCTAGTTAGGTTTAAGTAGTTCTAACTTCTAGGGGACTGATGACCATAGATGTTAAGTCCCATAGTGCTCAGAGCCATTTGAACCATTTGTAAGTACGACAGTGTTTTAGTGC